>NC_138221.1:23033975-23633975 GCF_964197995.2 Scardinius erythrophthalmus | reverse complement strand
TCCATAGGGGCGCCAAAATGCGTGAACGAGTGATTTTTTTTTATTTTATTTTTTTTACTAATACTATTTTAAAACCATTAATTCGAAATACTACCAAATAAAGCAAAAAAACTCAAAAACTTAACTAAGTCCTCCGACTCCGCTCTGGCGCATCAATCTCCCCCCACCCTGCGAGCGCTTGAAGTGCGTCAGAAACAGAGCGCGCACGATCAGTTGTTGGTAATTTGTTGTGTAGCGTCGCCTCTCGCCGCATCCAATGTAGACAGCATTGCTTTTGTTTAAGGGGGCTTAACACACTCGAGCACCCCTGTAAAAACGGGCCTGCCAGCTCTAGACACGGTGAAAGTTTCCTGATTGTGACGGATGGCCGAATTTACATGACACATTATAAATGAGCATTATAGTCTGCAATAGATACAGTGTCAAAAAGAAGAGAAGAGGATAAAAGGGGATAAAGACAGAGGTAAAGTGATGGAATGAATGAACAGTTTATCTAATTGCATAGTATTAAGATACTATAATTTAATGGCAGTTATTTTTACCTTAAACTTTATGCTAGCAGTTGTTCTGGGTTCTCCAGAGGCCGCAGACAGTGTGATTTTGTAACAATCAAATCATGTTTTTTAGACGCATTTAGGCCTACTATCACTTTTTTAATTAATGTTTTAATCTTGTGCAGTTTTGGGGGGATATATGGCTTTTTTGTTGTTGTTGTTGTTGTTGTTTTTTTTGCCAAAATTAGTAATGATATTTATTTTCAGGTTTATTAAAATAGCAATGTTTTATGCAAAATTCACATTAAAGAAGACATTTCTCAGTTTCATTCATGGTGAAAACATGAAACGTGCCATAGTTTAGTGGAAGATTGCTACAATCAACTGGAAAACAAACACTTTTGCTGGTGCTCCATGAATAGTTTGTACATGAATGTCATTTGGACGATGACATCACTGTTTTATCCAGAGTGATATAAATGAACTAAATTAATAACTTATTTACAACAAAATTAAACCATCACTGAACTTACTTAAGCTGGACTATGACACTATTTTCTTCTAGATCTGCTGTACAGGAGAAGCAAACTTTTTTGCGTTATTTTCCTGTTATCACTGTAAAGCTGCCTTGAAATAATCTGTATTATAAAAAGCGCTATAAAGGAGACTTGACTTACTTGCTAGATGTAATGCTCTTGCTATTAGTGTTTAGGGTGTAATGTGTGTGTGTGTGTGTGTGTGTGTGTGTGTGTGTGTGTGTGTGTGTGTGTGTGTGTGTATTTAGCCTATATATATATATATATATATATATATATATATATATATATATATATATATATATATATATATATATATAGGCTAAATAATCATGAACACAATGACGGGGTGAAGTGGGCTGTGATGCATGGGGCACCAGGTAAAATCTTGCCTAGGGCAGCAAATTGGTCAGGGCCGGCCCTGCCGCTGCTAGCCATTTTGGTGCCCTAAGCATAATTCCTTTATGATGCCCCCCACCCCGACCCCGAGAAAAAAAACGTTTGTTTTTGCCAGTTTGACTTTTTATTACCAAACATATAACTCAATACCAATAACACAATGGCAGCACCACAGTATAAAATTTAAGAACACTAAAAAGAGAAAGTAAAATCTTCACAGCTTTGCTGACTTTGTAAACATATGTAGAATAGCCAACACATACACATTTGAAAGGGCAAACTTTTTTTCAGTAAACAGAATAGCAAAATAAAAAAAACCTATCAAAATAATCCAGACATGTTTTTCCCAAATTCAATGTCACTTTGAATAAATTACATTTATTAGACAAAATATTCAAACAAAGAATCTCATACGAGAAAAAAATTATAAACATTTAAAACTGAAAGCATGGCAGCCAAGGAGTTCTCCCCCTTTATTCCTTATTTATCAACTATTTGATAAATATAATATAATATAAAAGCATAATAGAATGAGGTGCAATAATGCACACAATTAAACAGTATTGTTTGCTTTACATCATTCATATTGACATTTTATATTTTTTTATATATTTAACAGGAATTGTTAGCCTACCATGTGCACTGCACTGACTGCTAACGTTAACTGTTACTGAGAAAGTATTAACCACCGTCACGTCAAAATAAACCATAAACTACTGCTCAATATCTAAAGAAAGATAGTAAAGAAAGTAACAGCTAGCTGGCGTCAGTTATTTGTAAAACGGGTAGTGTTTAACAGTAAAATCTCAATTTAGCTTGCACCGAAGTTATAAGTTATAATAACATAGTTTGCTAACATTAACGTCAGCAAGTTCGAGGCGCGTTAGCAGCAGCACATTTCCCTTATTTAAGAATGATTAAACATGGACTTACCTGCAAGTGATGCACGGGCATCATCTCGCAGTTTCTTCTTCTTTCTTTTCTCATCCTAACTTCTGCTGTCTTTTAGGGGCCATTTCCAAAAAAAGTTGCCTACTGTCTGTCTGTCAAACTTCGTTCGCGTTCGTCCTTCGCAAAGGCGCCTGCGCGAACAAACGGCACGGACCATCCAAAGCGGGGGGCGGTACTTTCTAGACTAGAGCAATTAAATGATCTTGTTCCCCCTTTTTTGTTACATATACATGGCTAAAATGTGCCTAATAATATTTCTATATTATTAGCTAATGAAATAATATCGGCATTATATATATTTTTTAATTAGGCTATTTTTGGTGCCCCCTCAGCACTTGGTGCCCTACGCACAGCGCGTGATGCGCGTGGTGGGAGCGGCGGCGCTGAGCAGCGGCACTGCGTACCATTTTATGCGTGTGATGATTTTTTCCGTCGATATTGGACCGTGAGTGAAGTTCAAAATCCTATGATAAAGAATAGTTTAGCGTTTAAATACATCGCAAATGTTGAAACATTTGGATTCTAATTAGAGAGTTACGTGAGCCCAACGCCGCTTACTTTCACTTTCGCTTATAAAGCATTTCATTTTGGCTTTAAATGTAATGATATTCAGAACAGAACAAGAATGAAAAAATAACTAAAGGCTTTAGTTATTTTTACATTCTTGTTCTGTTCTGAATATCATTACATTTAAATGATTTGTGTTGAATATGTTTAGTGTATTTTTTACCACATTTTATTGTTGCGTATATTGGTATAATAATACCGCGAAATTCAGTGCGGTCAATATGACCGTTTATGACCGAAATAGGTAAATAATAGGCTATGTTCATTTGTTTGTTTTTTTGCCTTATGTGTAATTTATATGAAAAACATTTTAAATGAAAATACAGACACTTTTAGGAAAAGTCAGGCACCAGCAGGATTGTATTTATTTTTTCAACAAAGTTATTGCAGATATAAAATTCAAAACGGTCAAAATGACCGCCATGGCAGTTCTAGTGGTGAATGAGTTAGCTAAGGCGAACGATAGGGACGCAAAGCCGATAGTTGTTGTCGTCTCCCCTCTTGTTGCACTAATGGAGGACCAAGTGAAGGAGGCAGAAAAGTTGTCTCCGTAGGGACATTCTAAAACGCTTAACGTGAAAAACGCTTAACGTGGCTTACTGTACTAAGACAGTGATAGTAGGCTAAAAGACCAAACTCAGTACACATCATATTTATAAACCATACTATGTATAAAAAATCAGATGAGCCCAGAATATGAACGCAACGCGTTTAATTACACGTTAAGCGTTTTCCTCCCAAGAAAACCGTTATATGAAAAGGCTTAACGTGGCTTACTGTACTAAGACAGTGATATTAAAAGACCAAACTCAGTACAGATCATATTTATAAACCATAGTATGTATAAAAAATCAGATGAGCCCAGAATATGAACGCAACGCGTTTAATTACACGTTAAGCGTTTTCCTCCCATAGAAAACCGTTATATGAAAAGGCTTAACGTGGCTTACTGTACTAAGACAGTGATATTAAAAGACCAAACTCAGTACACATCATATTTATAAACCATACTATGTATAAAAAATAAGATAAGCCCAGAATATGAACGCAACGCGTTTAATTACACGTTAAGCGTTTTCCTCCCATAGAAAACCGTTATAAGAAAACGCTTAACGTGGCTTACTGTACTAAGACAGTGATATTAAAAGACCAAACTCAGTACACATCATATTTATAAACCATACTATGTATAAAAAATAAGATAAGCCCAGAATATGAACGCAACGCGTTTAATTACACGTTAAGCGTTTTCCTCCCATAGAAAACCGTTATAAGAAAAGGCTTAACGTGGCTTACTGTACTAAGACAGTGATATTACATGACCAAACTCTGCACACATCATATTAATAAACCATACTATGTATAAAAAATAAGATAAGCCCAGAAATTGAACGCAACAAGTTTAATTACACATTAAGCATTTTTCTCCCATAGAAAACCATTATAAGAAAACGCTTAGAAAAATACTTAACGTGTAATTAAACGCGTTGCGATCAGTTTCTGGGCTTATCTTATTTTTTATACATAGTATGGTTTATTAATATGATGTGTGCAGAGTTTGGTAATTTAATATTAATGTCTTAGTACAGTAAGCCACGTTAAGCGTTTTCTTATAATGGTTTTCTATTGGAGAAAAATGCTTAATCTGTAATTAAACTTGTTGCGTTCAATTTCTGGGCTTATCTTATTTTTTATACATAGTATGGTTTATAAATATGATGTGTGCAGAGTTTGGTCATGTAATATCACTGTCTTAGTACAGTAAGCCACGTTAAGCGTTTTCTTATAATGGTTTTCTATGGGAGAAAAATGCTTAATGTGTAATTAAACGCGTTTCGTTCAATTTCTGGGCTTATCTTATTTTTTATACATAGTATGGTTTATTAATATGATGTGTGCTGAGTTTGGTAATTTAATATTAATGTCTTAGTACAGTAAGCCACGTTAAGTGTTTTCTTTTAACGGTTTTCTATGGGAGGAAAACGCTTAACGTGTAATTAAACGCGTTGCGTTCAATTTCTGGGCTTATCTTATTTTTTATACATAGTATGGTTTATTAATATGATGTGTGCTGAGTTTGGTAATTTAATATTAATGTCTTAGTACAGTAAGCCACGTTAAGCTTTTTCTTATAACGGTTTTCTATGGGAGAAAAATGCTTAACGTGTAATTAAACGCGTTGCGTTCAATTTCTGGGCTCATCTTATTTTTTATACATAGTATGGTTTATAAATATGATGTGTGCAGAGTTTGGTCATGTAATATCACTGTCTTAGTACAGTAAGCAACGTTAAGCGTTTTCTTATAATGGTTTTTCTATGGGAGAAAAATGCTTAATGTGTAATTAAACGCGTTGCGTTCTATTTCTGGGCTTATCTTATTTTTTATACATAGTATGGTTTATTAATATGATGTGTGCAGAGTTTGGTAATTTAATATCACTGTCTTAGTACAGTAAGCCACGTTAAGCGTTCTTCACGTTAAGCGTTTTAGAATGTCCCTTTCCGGATCGCGCAGTAGCCTGGTGATCACTGTACAGCATTTGCGGCAGATCCGAAACGACCGCAGCGGCGTACTGTTAATGATTAGACCCAGCTTCGACAGTTGACTGAATACATCACTGTCCTTAGTGTCAAATATACATTTAGAATTTACAATTGTTCCTTGAACTCTTAAATTCGATTAACAAAACCAGCAGCTCTCGTTGACAGACATCTTATTCTAAACATAATCCTCTGATCATTTGGACTTCTTGTTTCCGCCGGCCGGTTTCGGCGCATGATGACATACGTCACAGTCAACCACACGTTAGTGATTGGCTATGGCAGATCCTGAGCGACTCTGGGCAGATCCAATAGTTTTGAACTTTAACAGAGAACCCGCCTACAAGGAAGTAAACGTTTCTCAATGGAGCGAGGCCAGACTCTCTGTACAAATGAAATGTACGAGAGTCTGGTAGAACCAGGCTACCTTACACTACCAGTTACTGAAAAAAGTAATATTATTGTAAATATTATTGTAAATATTACAATTATTGCAGTTACTTTGTAACGCGTTACACCCAACACTGTTGGTCGGCTTGGTAGCATCGCATTTCCTCCTACACATTTCCGGCGTGTTCTTCTGCACCGCCCGTCATTTTTAAATTCGGTTCAACCGTCAACAGGTTCACAGGTCACACGTACCATCTCCTCCGACGCCTTCTCTCATTTCTGCCTTTTAGTTTTAGTGATTTCACTAAAACTGTTTTTCCACCTCGATAAGCTCCAACTCCAACATGATCCACTCTCTTTCAGACGCTAGTAGCCTAAACTCAAAACAGCCGCGAGGAATCTAAACACAGTGGAAAATTAAAAACTGCCCCCGCCAACTAGCGTTTCGGTGGTGTAACTGTAGAGCAACACAGACATAACGCAGAAGTATAAATGCTTACGACGGAGTCACCTACGTGCATAGCCTACGACATACACTACGGCGTACACTCGACGCAGAAGTATAAATTGGCCTTTATGCATAAGACTGTTTTTCCTCCACGCATAGATAAGGGCGCAGTAGTAAAAGTCTCTCCAGGTTTTGATCACTCTCTGCGAACGAAATTCATTCCTTCGTCATCGAAAGAAGTTCGGGAGTGTTTTTTTTTGCCATAAGCAAGGTCATTTAATTGCCGACTGTAACGTTTTGAAGTGAAAACAACAGACCGGACAGACGAAAAGTGTTGGCCTGGTAAACGCTGTGTCTTCTACCGAACTGTTTAATTTAGCAGAGGAGGAGATCGTTCCTGATGTGAGTTATAAACCTTTTGTGACAACAGGGTTTATTTCTTTATCTGATGATGGAAATGAACAGAAAGAAATCCATATCTTGAGAGATACTGGAGCAAGTCACTCTTTTGTCTTGGCAGATGTGTTACCTTTGTCAGCTGAATCATATAGTGGTTCGAGTGTTTTTGTGCAAGGTATAGAAATGAGCGTAGTTAAGGTTCCACTGCATCGGGTGTACTTAATTAAAAAGTGCGCTTGTTACAGGTTTTGTGCAGGTTGGAGTACGTCCTTCGCTTCCGGTAAAATGAATTACTTTCATTTTAGGGAATGACTTGGCAGGGGGTAAGGTCATGCCTATGCTAGAAGTAGCCGATGCAATCTGTGTTTCCCTTTTGATGAGCTATCTCGAGAGTATCCTGAGGTGTTTTCGGCGTGCGTAATTACTCGCGCGCAGTCAAGAAAAAGATAAATGATGTTGAATTGGCTGACACTTTTATGGTACAAAAACTGGTTGGTGAAGAAATGACGAATGCCAATTTAGAGAAAAAGTCTAGTTTAAAAGGTCTCGAGGGGGTGCTCAATGATCCTAACCTTTTGAATTTGCCTGTAACTCGCGAGGAGATTATTGCGGCACAAAAGAGGGATCCGACCTTAAATAAGTGTTTCTCTAATGTTGTTCAAGTTGATACTGCTGAGAAGAAACAACCTCAATAACACAGCCTATTTTGTTGATGCTAGACTGTTGATGCGTAAATGGAGCTCTGTCGCTGACACTGAGTTGGACTGGAATGCTGTCTATCAAAATGTCATCCTTAGTGAGTATCATCACAATATTTTATCCTTGGCGCATGAACACGTGTTATCTGGTCATCTGGGAGTGACGAAGACGTATCATCGCATTCTTAGACATTTCTTTTGGCCAGGATTAAAGAGAGATGTGGCTAGATTTCGTTGGACTTGCCATACTTGTCAGTTAACGGGAAAACCGAATCAGTTGATTAAACCCGCTCCTCTTTTACCTATTCCTGTAGTGGGGTAAGCGTTTGAACAGGTGCTTGTTGATTGTGTCAGACCGTTACCTAAGACGAAGTCCGGTAATCAGTTTTTGTGTACGGTCATGTGCAGAGCTACTCGGTTTCCCGAGGCCATCCCGTTGAGGAAAATCACTGCTCCTGTGGTTTTGAAAACGTTAATTAAATGTTTCTCCACCTTCGGTCTTCCTAGGGTTGTACATACTGACCAGGGAACCAAGTTTTTATCACGACTTTTTGCCTAAGTTTTAAAATCATTGTCGATCAAACACCGAGTGTCAAGCACTTATCATCCCGAAAGCCAGGGAGGTATTGAAAGATTTCACCAGACACTAAAGTCCATGCTCCGAAAATACTGCCTGGAAGCGGGAAATGATTGGGATTGTTGTTATTTGCAGTGCGAGAAACCGTGCAGGAGTCACTGGGTTTTAGTCCAGCTGAGTTGGTGTTCGGACACACTGTAAGAGGACCACACAAAATTCTCAAAGAGAAAATGTTGGAAGTTGATTCTGGGTCAGAGGTTCATATTTTAGACTACGTTATTCGTTTTCGGGAACGACTACATCATGCTTGCAGTTTTGCACAAAAATCCCTAGTGATTGTTCAGTCTGGAATGAAGAAACTATATGATGTGAAGCTGTTTTTAGTTCTTTTCAACCTGGGGATGAAGTATTAGTGTTGTTACAGTACCTATTCAGGGTTCTGCATTATCAGCACGTTTTTCAGGACCAATTGTGGTACTAAAGAAAATCAGTGAGACTGATTATGTCATCCGAACTCCTGACAGGAAGCGCCAGTCGAGCGTCTGTCATATTAATATGCTTAAAGGTACAATATGTAAGAATTTTGCATTAAAATATCCCATAATCTCAAGGCCAGTGTTATATATTTTGTTAAGTTGATTACTTACAATATCCCAAATGTTTCCAACTATTTTTAAATCGTGAGAAAATTGCGATTTTAACCAAGGAAACGGGGCGTTAGAGCAGGGGGGAGCTGGGAGTCGCCAGTCAATTGCGTCATATCCACGTTACCCTCGGTTTCCGCTCGTACTGCGTGGAGTCCTGGACAAATGCGGAAGTTGTAGTTGTAGCGTCTATCAAGCAACACACGTTAGCTTGTTTCTTGCAGTCGTTATGGAACACAATTATTCTTTACTGATTGCAGCTGGTTCTGTCGACAAAGTATGCTTAATTTTATATTTTCCAAATGTAGCATTCGGTAATAGTTATGTTTAGGTAAGGGAAGTATTATTGCTTTAGATTTGTGTTTAGTTCATTGACATTGTTTATCACGTCGTGTGTTTATGGCCATGTAAATAAATATAGCATGTGTTATACATAAAGATTAATCAGTATTTTGGCAAATTATGTGGGTATGTTCGAATGTACTTTTACAACAATTGTTTAGAACACGTAAAACTGCGCCGCGTTATCACAACAATGAATTCGACATACAGTAACATCTATGATAACCAATATAGTATTAAACCTTACTTTTCTTGCGGTTAATTCATTTTAATGAAATAAAAGTATGATGAGGTTCAACTGATGATCAGTCTGACTGATTTACATCCACGGTGGAGTTGAAAACGACAGTTCCCATCATTCCACGCTCCTTCACATCGTCATCAAGCTACGCCGCTGTTGTTTGGAATGTAGCGCCCTCTAGCGGCCAAAAAATTCTTGCATATTGTACCTTTAAGTCTTATCACACCAGACATGGTTCACGGAGCGGATCTACTGAGGTGAACATAGGGCCCATGGAATCTTCTATGGCTCTGATTTGTGGACTACCATTAGACCTGAAGGATGAGGTTGGTGCAGTTGATGACATAATCTTGCGAAATACGTCTTAGCAGTGTGCTAAACTGGAAAACTCTGAAATTTTGAAGAATTTGCCGACACATCTTACTCATTTACCTGATGTTCAGATGCAGGACATTGTGGGTGCTGTCACTGATTTTCCATCTTTGTTTGGAGATGTTCCGTCGCAAACTACGGTGCTGCAGCATGATATTAACCCATTTTTTTGTTGATTGCGCATCCTCTATTAAGTAGCATGCATATCGGATGAACGCTGTTAAAGGAGAACTCCGGTCAATTTTAACATTAAGTTCATTTTTTTGTACATTTGGACACAAGTGCACAGGTCATGTGAGTGATTGCTTCGGAGTGAACGCGGGTGAATCTGACTGCAGTAGATGTGAAAGAAATATACATTTCAGCCTCTCAACAGGATGTAAATACAGGTATGTGCGCTGGCTGAAATGTATATTTCTTTCACATCTACTGCAGTCAGATTCACCCGCGTTCACTCCGAAACAATCACTCACATGACCTGTGCACTTGTAATGACACATCAAGGATGTTAAGAGGCTAAAAGCAAGTTTAAAACTTGCCCCATTGAAGTCAACAGGGTGCAAATTTTAAAACGAGGATAACACGGTGTAGGTAACACCGTTTTTTGTCGTTGTTCTCTGTACTGACAGCACTCCAAATGTACAAAAAAAATGAGCTCAATGTTAAAATTGACCGGAGTTCTCCTTTAAGAGAACTATTATGAAGCAAGAAACTGATTATCTGTTGGAGAATGGGTTAGCAAAACATAGTAGTAGTCCCTGGAGTTCCCCTTGCTTGTTAGCGCATAAGTCTGATGGGTCGTTTCGTTTTTGCACGGACTATCGTCGTGTAAATGCGGTTACAGTGCCTGACTGTTACCCGCTGCCCAGAATGGAAGATTGCATCGATAATTTGGGATCAGCCAAGTTTGTCAGCAAGTTGGATCTATTAAAGGGGTATTGGCAGGTTCCGCTAACCCCTCGCGCATCTGAAATCTCTGCCTTCGTAACCTCGGATTGTTTCATGCAATATCAGGTGATGGCGTTCGGGTTACGAAATGCACCTGCCACCTTTCAAAGATTAATTAATTAATTAGGGCTTGAGTTCCTCATTGTAATGCTTATCTGGATAATCTTGTACTGTATTCAACAGTTTCATCTGAAACTCATTCGTACAGTGTTTGAGCATTTAGAGAAAGCTGCGTTGACACTCAATCTAGCTAAGTGTGTCTTTGGTAAGGCGACTGTGACTTACTTGGGCAAGGAAGTGGGACAAGGACAGGTCAAACCTGTGGAAGATACTTTCCTTTGTTGATTTCTTTGGGGTTTTTGGAGAAGGTTAATTTAGTTTAACTAGAACTCATTCTTGTATAGTAAGATTGTTTTTTGTTTTGTTTCTTTCTTTGATTTGATACGGTCTAGTTCTTTTCTATTTACCTTGCCTTTTTTGTTTGTTTGTTGTAAATTCTTTTTTTCTTATTTGGTCATTATTTGAATGTCAATGTAAATATCACAGGGTATTCTTTCATCCCGTTTCTCAGTGGAATAAATCATTATTCTACTAAAAATTAGACGGGTTTGTGTCATATGTTTTCTAGTACACGATCACTATTTAATGTTGCACGCCTTATTTTCCCTAGACTTAAAAGGTTTGTAACATATATATTTGTTAAGAAGAAGGCATACTTATTTCCCAAACATTTTTAGATTCATAAATTATAAATTACTGTGTTGTCTCATGTTATATTATTGTTGTTGTTGTTGTTGTTGTTGTTGTTGTTTTAGACCAGACATCGAAAATGGAACCAAATGGTGTTTTAAACCTTGTCTTACTGGGGACAAAGGGAGCTGGGAAGAGTTCATCAGGGAGAACAATACTGGGACAACAAGCTTTCTCACCAAAGAAAGGTTCCAGTCCTGACACCCGAATTGTTGCTGTGGAATCCGGGACTTTTGAGGATATAAATATCATTGTGTATGACACTCCAGGATTAATTGACACAGACCTGTTTGAAGATAAGATTGAAAAAATACTTGAAAAGATTCAGCAGAGATGTGAATCAGGTCCCTGTGCGTTTTTGCTGGTCATCAAAGCTGACAGATTCGCTGAAGAAGAGAGAAAATTTGTGGAGAAGATTGAGGAGGTGTTAGGAGAAGAGCGCTTGGAGAAAACCTGGATTCTCTTCACTGGAGGAGATGAACTTGAACGCAAAAACATGACAATAAAAGAATTCATTGATAAGTCTGAATTACTAAAGAAACATCTTCAGAAATATGATCAGAGATACCATGTGTTCAGCAACGAGAAAAAAGGACATACTGAAATACAAGTTAAAACGCTCCTTAGAAAAATACATCGGACATGGTGGTTAAAGAGTGAGTCTTCTTAAAATCAAATGTTGAGTTGTGTGTCCTATTGTTGGTAAACTCTATTTCAGTTTTGCAACACTATGGTAGTTTTCATATATAAATGCACAGCTACATTGTTTAAAAAAATAACTGAACATTGTCACATTTTAAAATGTGCATATTTGTTGTAATATGTAATGCCTGTAATGTCAATGTGCTAATGCACATAAATTGTATGCTAATGCACATAAATCATATAAAAAATGTGTTGCTGCCTAACACCAGCAACACATTTACCTCATCACATTTTAATGGTTTCAGCTGAGTTGTTTCTAAATAAATTCCTACTTACATCTGTTTTGTATTTTATACAGCACCAGAAGGAGGAAGACTAACCAGACGGATTCCTGTCATCAGACCAAATGCTCTTGATAAACCACAGATGACTGCTGTCAGTCTCTCATCCAGACGGATTGTTCTTCTGGGTAAAACTGGTGTTGGGAAGAGTGCAACTGGAAACACAATACTGGGAGAGGAAGAGTTTAACTCTGATATAAGTTCGAGTTCCGTAACCAGTGAATGTTTAGAGAAACACGGCACTGTTTCAGGCAGATCTGTGTTTATAGTTGATACTCCTGGATTCTTTGACACACAGATGAGACATGAAGAGTTAGCTAAAGAGATAGCCAGAAGTGTTTATTTATCCAGTCCTGGACCGCACGCTTTTCTCGTTGTTCTCAGAGTAAATGACAGATTCACTGAACATGAGCAGCAGGTTCCTCAGATGATTGAGATGTTGTTTGGTGAAGAAGTCTTAAAATACTCCATCATTCTCTTCACTCATGGAGATCTGCTGAAAGGAAAGTCTGTAGAGAAACTCATTCATGAGAGCTGTACTTTAAGAGATTTAGTTCAGCAGTGTGGAGGAAGATTTCATGTCTTCAACAATGAAAATGAGAGAAACAGTGATCAGGTGAATGATCTACTGAAGAAGATTGACACAATGATAGAGCAGAATGGAGGTGGACACTACAGTAATCAGATGTATGAAGATGCTGAGAGATTCAGACGAGAGGAAGAAGAGCAGAGACAGAGAGGGATAGAGAGAAAAGAGACTGGATTTAATCAATTTCATAAGGAGTATGAGCAAACATTCAGTTATACATCTGGATTAACTCTTGGTAGTATAATAGGTGGATGTTTGGGATTAATTGCTGGCCCTATTGGTGTAGCTGTTGGTGCAGCTGTTGGTGCAGGTATTGGTGCACTAGTTGATTATATTAGATTAGATTAGATTTGATTATATTAGATACAATTTTATCCCCAAGGGGAAATTTAGATGTTACAACATGGACATGCCAGTATGGCGACTGCATCATAAACACTAACATGCACTAAAAAGTATTGCAATTAAGAAAAACAAAACATTATTGCTGCAATGTATTCTGGTGATAATTAGGAGACCAGAACAGATAATAACAGATATATCATTAAACACAAATGAAAATATGATAACTTTTTGAGTTATCTTTTTACATTGACATTAAATTGTACCTAGAATGCTATTTTTTTCAGCTTGACAAATTAAAGGGTTAGTTCACCCAAAAATGAAAATTCTGTCAGTAATTACTCACCCTCATGTTGTTCCAACCCCGTAAGACCTTCGTTCATCTTCGGAACGCAAATTAAGAAATTTTTTATTAAATTTGAGCACTGTCTCACTCCTCCATAGGCTTCTGAGGGACTGAAACTTGCTGGCCCAGAAAAGTTATTAAAGAGATCGTTAATATAGTCCAAGTGACTACAGTGGCTCAATCTTAAGTTTATCAAGCGATGAGAATACTTTTTGTGCGCTAAAACAAACAAAAATAACGACTTTATTCCACTTTTCATTTCCTTCTCTCTGGGCCTCCAGTCTTTTCACGTAGTGTTTAAGCATAGCGCATCTGTGTTGCACGTCACCACGTAGGCTCACTATTGGCCGACGCTGGTCATGTGTGTGATACGTGGTGACGTGCAACACAGACGCGCTACACTTAAACACTACGCGAAAAGAGTCGAGGCCCAGAGAGAAGGAAATGAAAAGTGTAAATCATCATGTAAACGAACACTTTTCTGAAAACTGACAGAGCATTGGCATAATTTTATTTCATAAAGTGGGAGATTCAATTTAGCTTTTTATGGGGCCGGGTTACATCTGCTTGAAATATACATAATAAAACCTAAATTATTGTAACTGCACATAATACTCAGGCGCCTTCAAGAGCAGCATGGACATGAAGTTGTCATGGCACACACAATGCACGCTGAATTCCTCTATGGGATGTGCTGAATGTAACAGGAATTGTAAGCTTCATTTGTATTAACATTGACATAATCAGTGTCAGCCAAGCTAAGCATGCAGAGACAGAAGCATATTTGAATACTAGCGCATTTAACTGCACTGTGATTGGCATAAACAAACATATAGCTACCTTATCCACACGACACCAAAAGCACCTTGTGCAGAAGCGGTTGTAGCTAATTGTGTAATTGCATCTGTTTGAACCAGCTGACCATCGAATGAGTCTGGCAGTGTATGTATGTTGCTGAGCCATCTTATGTGTCAAGTTCGCATCACTGATCATTATATTTAAATAAATATGTTTTCTTTGCACTCAGACTGTGATTACTGCAATATAGAACACAATTTAAAGCATGTTCATGGCCAAGCAATCCTTGCTGTGGCTAACACATAAAATGCAGCATGAAACCCATTCCGAAAAGCAGCTCATTCATTATATTTCTATTTATACCTTAAATTCATAGAATTGTTTTCATGTAATTTGTGTGCTTTGCATTCATGACAGTAGCATATTTAAATGTGTTTTCTGCCTTCTGCATGGTATTTTTCCATTGGCTTCCAAAAATGAACATGCACACACAGTAAATTCCCCGGTGTTAAATTAACACCGCTCTGTGTTTATATGGGAGCCACCAGCAGGGTGTTAAAAGTAACACTGAAGCAGTGTTAGAGTTAATTAGATAATTAAGTAATTAATTGAGTGTTGATTGTTTGATTATTGAAGACACCTGATGATAACAAGCAGAATCACTGAAGAGAAACAAAAGAACTACAACTGACTTCCAGACACAGCCTTAGATGAAATCAATTGAAAAGACATGAAATCTCTCTTATTACAAACCAGTTTGACATTATTTCTGTCATTCATCTACATAAGTTCTTTTTGAGAATGAACACATTTTTAGATGTTGAAGTTTATATATATTTCATCACCATAAAGACTAACATTATTGTTTGACAAATGTCATAACTGACCAAAGGAGAAAACTTGTTATTAACAGATTTTTTACCATAATTATTTATTTTTTTTGCCAAAGATTAAACATTCAGAATTTTTAACTTCTAAATACATTGAGAGAAATGAACTGTAAAGAAACAAACACACACTAACATCAAGAATCAGCTTATGAATCACTACAATGGTGGCATGCTTCATGCTGCAATGCATGCTAGGAGCCATTAGTTTTATAATATGGTGGTTCCCAGAATGCACTGCTGCATGAAGCATGTCACCATTGTTGAGATTCATATGCTAATTCTTGATGTCTGTGTGCGTCTTAAATAATTTCCTCTACAATGTGCAAAAATAAAATCATAATTCAGAATGTCTGTTCAGTGGCAGGAAATTATCATTGGTGAAAAAAAACAACAACTCTTAATAACAAATAATCATTTTTGCTAATCTATGTGATTAGTGAATAATTCTACTTCATGATGGTTAAATCTACATCACTTGATCATCTTTGTTTCTGGCATCCTTTGTAACAAAATTATGTGTTTTGTAAAACACTGTTACAAAGACCACAAACTTTCATAACAAAGCCAAGATTCAAACTAGCCAACTAAAGCAAACACGGATCACCATAATGGTGATTTTACACAAATGTATTATTTCCAATAAAACATCAACATCTACATCTCTATTAATTCTCAATAACTAGTTAGTAATAAGTGAAGCTGGTAATGCTGTTTGTGGAGTTGTTTAATCCTCCTCTACTGAGATCTTGAGAGATTTAATTTCGTCTTTTATCTTCAGTTGATTTCATCTCCTGAAGTCAGTCGTAGTTCTTGTGTTTCTCTTTTCTTCAGTGATTCTGCTTGTTATCATTAGGTGTCTTCAATGCTCAATCATCACTCAATTAATCACTTAATTATCTCATTAACTCTAACACTGCTTCAGTGTTACTTTTAACACCCTGCTGGTGGTTCCCATATAAACACAGAGCGGTGTTAAATTTAACACCGGGGAATTTACTGTGCAGTTATAAAAGTGAAGTTATAAAAATGTGTACAAAAATGTATTTAAATTACAGTTATGGTGACTGTTGTGATACATTGTGATACATTGAAGCATTGCTGATCTCGTCTGCATATTAATGTGAACTAATGTATACATTCAATTCTCTATTATATATTGTGTTGAAAAAGAAAGAAATTAGTTCACAAGCCAATACAGCTTGACACACAGACAACAACGAGTCTGTGTCTTCTCCTTTATTAAAGTCTATTTTTCCCTTTTCCAGGGGTGCAACACATACACTCTAAAAAGAGATGTGTTAAAAAACAACACACATCATGTGCTGATGGTATTTTGACACATGTTATGTAGATTTTTAACACAAAATGTGTGTTAAAATGTAACAGAATAGCACTGGGTGGAGGAGAGTTTGTGTTTATGAAAAAAAATTATAGGTATATTTTATATGGTATCCCATAAAATGCTCTAAAATAAATAAAGCAATATATTCAAATAAATAAATTAAATCTTAATTCATGAAAACTTAAAGATTAACGGTTGTTATTTTTGCAGCCAATCACATCATGCCTCTTTTTCAATGTCTTTTTCAAATGCTGCTTTCACTTGTTATTAATAACCAGATTGACTTTATTTCTGTCAGACTCTACAGAAGCTCTTATTGAGAATTAACAGGTTTTGGTGTTGACGATTCATTGAATGTTTCATTTAAAGTCACCAGAATCGTGATTAGTGTCAGCTTTATTTGGGCTCTTGACCCTTGACTCATTAACATTAGATTCTCTGATTACTGTAAGTGTGTATTTATTTTAACACATTTAAAACAGCAGAAATAATCATGAAAAAATATGCTCGGATGAGAATATTATCATCATGGACATGTAAGATTGTTAAGCTCAGCAAGAGTTTAATATTTGAAAGATGAGTGTAATATATAAAAGATGATTTTTTAAAAGATTAGCATATTGTAATTAACTTGATTAACTTTTAAATACACAGTTCGTACAGATCCTTACAGACTACACTATCAAACAGACATCAAGAATCAGCCCATGAATCTCAACAATGGTGACAAACAAAAAGCTTCATGCCGCAATGCATGCTGGGTGCCACCATAGTACAAATATCATCCATGACTCCCAGCATGCATTGCGACATGAAGCTTTTTGTTTGTCAGCATTGTTGAGATTCATACGCTGATTCTTGATGTCTGTGTTTGACTAGTTTCTGCTGCAGACTAAAATTTTCAGAAAACTTTTTTTATTTTTTTATTATGCACTGCTGGATAGCATTATGTAGCCTCACAAGATTGTGCAATTAAATGTGCACCATTCATTTACTCATAAACTTGATCAGATCAGCATTTGCTGATTATGACATCATCAAGAAACATCTGATCATATTTTCTCTCACCATAACAAATGCATTTTATTAAAATACAGTTAAAGCAGCCAGAAAAAAACTAAACGAAGAGTAAAGGGTCAAGAGCTCAAATAAAGGAGCCATTAATCACGATTCTGGTGACTTCAAATAAAACATTCAATGAAACATCAAAATCTAAAACTCAGTTAATTCTCAATAAGAGCTGGTCTATGTAGATTCATGATGTCTAAACCATCCAAATGTTCAAACAAACTCTTTATTAAACGTCACTGGACTCCATAAACACAAGTTAACAATACGTTTCAGTTTTCATCCAAACACTCAGTTGTAAAAACACAGGAAGTAACTCTGGCAAATACACACCGACTACAGTCACATGTGACACATATCTGACACAACTTGTGTAACTATAACACATTAGTGTGTAAAAGGTTTCAACACACTTCTGTGTAAGAGGAATAACACGTTAGTTGTGTTAAAGGTAATACAAAATGTGTAGTCCTTATAAACACAGAGATTTGTTAAGAATCGACACAGGTTGTGTGTTAAATTTGACACAACATGTGTTGTCCCTGAGCACACAACACATCTCTTTTTACAGGTTGTGTTGTTTTCAACTCATCATTTTGAGCGCCGACACTCACCATCACTGTGAATGGTATGCAGTGTTTGCTATGTTCTCAAACAAACAGACCAGTGTAAATACAAGTTATTTATATACACTATTTTGTAAATTGCTACATTTTAATTAAATTCAAAGTGCGTACTCAGTTAACTGTTATCTCTTCATGACCTTTTGTCAAAAGCAGCATTATCAATTAGGGGTTGAAGTGTAAATAACTGAATAATGTCCAGTACAGTGAGTCTGTCCAGTCATTGAACTTGAAACATTGTGTTGTACTTTGTGTGCACATGCATTCTGTACTCGATTATTGATTAAACTGTTAATATTGTTGCATCTGGCCCTTTCGCTTTATTTTTTAAAATGACACAATTTGTGTGTTAAAATGACTTACACAGTGAATGAGTTAAAATTAACACAAAACTAGTAGTCCTGGAGCTCAGCCACGGATGTGTCAAAATTTAACACAGGTTGTGTCATTTTTAACACATTCTTTCTAAGAGTGTACAGTACCGGTAAAAAGTCTTGACCCATTACTATTTTTAATGTTTTTGAAATAAATTTCTTATTATGCTCTAAAGCCTGCATTTATTTGATCAAAAATTCCGAAAAAAACAGGAATATTCAACAAGGATGTGTTAAATATTAGGGCTGGGCGATATATTGCATGACATTGTTATACGCACATCTCGTCAGTAAAGCCGATTCCTTGATTATTAGTAAATCACCATCACCTGCTTTCAGATGGAGCGGCATTTACTACAAAGAGCCGTAGTTAACTGACAAGCTGAGCCATATCGCATTAATATAGCGGACGTATCGCCAGCGATAATTAATGCGATATGGCTCAGCTTGTCAGTTAACTACGGCTCTTTGTACACAGCAAAAACTCAGTGTTAAATTAACACTCCTGGGAGTGTATATGAGTCCACACTCAAGAGTGTTTAAGTTAATGAGATAATTAAGTGATTAATTTAGTGATGATTGAACATTATTGAAGACACCTGATGTTAACAAGCAGAATCACTGAAGGAGAAAATCACAAATTGTAAGCCATCGTTATAGCGATCATTGGTTGCTTTAGTTGGGCTCTTGACCCATATATTATTAACTTTAGATTTTGTCTGGCTGCTGTATCGGAGTTATAACTGCCAGATGAACAAAGAAAAAAGTGATCTGATGGTGTTGGTTATATTATGACATTCATCATTTGAACTTGATCACTGAACTCATTAAGATCCTTCTTTCTGACTTCGATGTATGTTGTTGGTTACAGCATAACTGTGAATCTGCATAAATATCCAGAATTTTAGATATAATATAAAGGATTTCTTAAAAGTTTTTTTTTTTTGGTTCTTTAAGGCACACACAGATGTCAAGATTCAGTCTATGCATCTCAACAATGGTGACGAGCAGAATATTCAATTAGGAAAAATAGACAATTCAGATCATAATTTTTTCATACCGCAATGCATGATGGGAGCCATTAATGAGTTGTGATTGGTGGCAGCCACTGCAACATGCTTTATTATTGTCACCATTGTTGAGATTCACAGGCTGATTATTGATGTCTGTGTTTCCAAATAAATTCATTTGAAAATGTTTTGATCAGAACAATGTTAAATATTTTGGAATCTAAGAAAAATACTGATAATCATATGCTGTAGAATCACAAAGTTGCTGCTAACAAAATAAACCAAACTATCTCAATAAGTTTCATTTTTCAGATCACAGCATGATTATGTCAAAACATAACCAACACTATCAGATCACATTATTCTTTATTCATTTGATTGTTATAAATCAATAACAGCAGACAAACAAAATTTAAAGTGAATGTATAAGTGTCAAGAGTCCAACTTAAGCAAACACTATTCTCCACTCCATAACGTTGGCTTACAATTTGTGATTTTCTCCTTCAGTGATTCTGCTTGTTAACATCAGGTGTCTTCAATAATGCTCAATCATCACTAAATGAATCACTTAATTATCTCCTCAGCCCTAAATGCCGCTTCATCTGAAAGCAGGTGATGGCGATTTACTACTAATCAAGGAACCGGCTTTACTGACGAGATGCGCATAACAATATCGTGCGATATATCGCCCAGCCCTATTAAATATATAAAAAGTGATAGTGAAGACTTTTTTAAAACAACTTTTTAATAATAAAAAAATCCAGGAAAAAGTATCACAGGTTATGAAATAAATATTATGCAAAATAAATATTATGCACCTTTTCTAACATTTGATAATAAATCAGAATATTATAAAGTTTTCTGAAGGATCACGTGACACTAAATTCAGCTTTGCATCACATAAATATATTTTAAAGTATAGTAAAATAGAAAACCATTATTTAAAATTTTAATAATACTTCACTATATTATTTTTCTGTATTTTTGATCAAATAAATCCAGGCTTGATGAGCATAAGAGACTTCTTTCAAAAACATTAAAAATAGTGTGTCCAAACTTATGTACTGTGTAAGTAAAAAAAAAAAAATTCGAATTAAATGTTGTATAAATAAAAAGGTTTGGAATCATATTTGTTTCAAGTGTTTTTTATTGGGGGTGGGGGACCTCCGGCTTGAATTTTGCCTAGGGCCTCCAAATGTCTTGAACCAGCCCTGCTGATAATGGTCAGATAAGTATGATTTGAACCATGACAATGCAATTCCACTAATGCCAACATAATTTTCAAGTCAAATCTATTTAAAAGAATGCTGTGGACCAGAGGTGGAGAGTCCAGGGGTCAGAAAGTAAAAGTCCTGCCATATATGTATTCCACCCATGAACTCACACAGCAAACACTCCAGTGTTAAATGAACTCTCCTGGGACTTTATTTGGCTCCAGACTCAAGAGTGTTAAAGTTAATGAGCTAATTAAGTGATTGTTTGAGTGATGATTGAGCATTATTGAAAACACCTGATGTTAACAAGCAGAATTAAGAAGAATTAACAAGTAGAAGGAGAAAATCTCTTTTTTAAGTTGCCATTATGGTGATCAGTGTTTGCTTTAGTTGGGCTCTAGACCCTTAAACTAATAACTTTAGATTTTGTTTGGCTGTTGTATCTGGATTATAACTCTCAGATGAACAAAGAGAAACGTTGATCAGGTGGTGTTGGTTATGTTTTGACATAATCATAATTTGACCTGAATCACAAAACTCAATTAGAGAGTTAAGTTTACTTTGTTGATTATAGCTGCCTGTGATTCTAATATTATGCCATGTTAATCATTTTCAATGTAATCAGAAAGATTTCTTGAAAGTTGTTCTGATCAAAGGACTTTGAAAAATTATATTATTTGGACACACTGACACCAAGAATCAGCCTGTGATTCTCAACAATGGTGACAATAATAAAGCATGTTGAAGTGCATTCTGGGTGCAACTAATACGCTGATTTCACACAGCCGCCATTTTGAACTTGAAAGTGAGGCTCCGGTGGAAAGAACCCCGGAAGTACAGATAAACAACGCCTTGGATACCAACCTGAAGCTGCTGCCGCGATTTACACTATTGGAAGATAATATCTAATATAGGATATGTATATAGTTCATTCCTGCTTCATTTTTTACTCTCTGAATTATATATAAAAAAATTATTTTATTTATAAATAAATTTCACTGTATATAGTTTAAAGTATGAAAGAAATGTATGTACAGTTTTAGAATTGACACAACATCATTAAACACAACAATACGCCATCGCATTCACGACTCTCCTATGATTAAAGGTGACACTTCCGGTTTTCTTACCACCGGAGCCTCGCTTTCGATTTCAAAATAACGGCTGCGTGAAATCAGCGTATCAAAACTCATCCATGGCTCCCATCATGCATTGCGGTATGAATAAATTATGATCTGAATTGTCTTGTTTTCCTAATTGAATATTCTTTTTGTCACCATTGTTGAGATTCATACACTGAATCTTGATGTCTGTGTGTGCCTTAAAGAAAGATTTTCTTTTTCAGAACAACTTTTAAGAAATAATTTGAATTATATTGAAAAATCTGGAACTTAATCTGTAGAATTACTGTGATGTTGTAATGACCAATATACATTTAAGTCAGAGATTAGGCTTTAATTGTTCAAATATAACCAACACCACCTGATCAACTTTTCTTTTTGTTCATTTGGCTGTAATAACTCAGATCAACAGCCAAACAAAATCTAAAGATAATCATTTGAAGGTCAACTGCCCAACTAAATCGAACACTAATCTCCATAACGGTGTCTAAAATTGTGATTTTTCTCCTTCAGTGATTCTGCTTGTTAACATCAGGTGTCTTCAATAATGGTCAATCATCACTCAATCAATCACTTAATTAGCTCATTAACTTTAACACTCTTGAGTCTGGAGCCAAATAAACTCCCAGGAGAGTTCATTTAACACTGGAGTTTTTGCTGTGTGAGTTCATGGGTGGAATGAACATATGGCAGGACTTTTACTTTCTGACCCCTGGAATCTCCACCTCTGCTGTGGACAATGGTATCAAATGCAGCACTAAGATCGAGTAACACTTATAGAGACTCAACCACAATCGGATGATAAGAGCAAATCATGTGTAACTCTAATGAGAGCTGTTTCAGTACTAGGGCTGGGCGATATATCGCACGATATTGTTATGCGCATTTCGTCAGTAAAGCCGGTTCCTTGGTTAGTAGTAAATCGCCATCACCTGCTTTCAGATGGAGCGGTGTTAAATTAACACTCCTGGGGCTGGAAGTGTAGCCTATATGAGTCCACACGTGTAAAGTGTTAAAATATGAGTGTTAAAGTTAATGAGATAATTAAGTGATTAATTTAGTGATGATTGAGCATTATTGTTAACCCTCTGGGGACCAAAAACGCGCCGGCGCGTTTTGCTCGTTTTTTTTTTTAGCAATGAAAAATAAACACAAAATGCTCTGTTAATTTTGATCTTTAATTTTCGTGTTATACATCAATCGATCCTGTTCAGTTTCAATTTTTTTTCTGTATACTCACAATAAAAATAAAGTGTTTTGCTTTTTGACAAATAAAGAAACTTTAACATGATGCGATTTCTGCCTTCCCTCTATCAGTAAACTCCCATTTGAAACGCGTTCGAAAATGATCTATAACTCCGCGAAAATTCAGTCAAACAGGCAAACAGACCCACGGGCATAAAGCTTGAGATCGCAGCTGTTAAATGAAGTCACTTATATAAAAAACAAATATTATCAGCTTCTGTAATCTGTATAAAAAGAGAGCGACTCCAGTCGACCTCATTACGAGATGATTCACACTAATGTGACCACTCCCCCGAGAGCGCGTGCTATTCAAACGCAAATTCTGAGAACTATTTCAGAGCTGTGAAACGCCCACATCAGCTGTAAACAAAGCGCGTCGCGACTCCTCGTGAGTGAGACATTATAGCCTACCTTATGGAAAAAAGTTTCCTCAGAACAGTGCTGATATGAGGAGCAATATATCCTGATATGAGGAGCAGATCCCGCTGAGGAGTGAGGTAGGCTGTTTTCTTTTCTCACGTGTGGAATAACGTTATGGAATAACGTTAGTGTAGGCCTATGCAAACCGCAAAAAGATGAATCGCATTTCTATAATATGACTCGCCTTTCTGTGAGATGAATGAAGGGGACATATTTGTAAAGACTGTTTAGTCTAAATATGAATCGCGCGTCTGTTTGTGAAAGAATAAACTGCTTTGCTATAGCCTACTGAGATGAGTAAAAATCGACTGGAATATGTTGAAATAAAATGTATTTGTATAAGCAACATATTAACCTGCAAAAAAATACTATTTTTGTCAAAAATAAATTCATAGACTAAGATGTTAGATGTTCCAATGTTGGCTATATTCAAACTAATGAATACATATGATAAAATGTAGGCCTATAATCTTTTTTTTTTTTTTTTTTTTTTTTTTTTAAAGAAAGAGTACACTTGAAATATTGTTGAAATTGTAATTATTGTTGTAATTGTAACATTTTTAATAAAATAGCAAAACATATTTACAAGAGAGATGTAAGCGAAATCTTAAATGGTCAATATAAGTCTTCTAAATACATCTTTTGTCTCTGCATTGTGGCTCAGTCAGTGTCAAACCTGAATGAATGGCTAATTATGCAGAGTGGGTGTGGGACACTGTAATCTGGTGTAAACTACTCCTCCCCCTCGCATATTGGCTTTCCAAGCAAAATCTGTTTTACACCATTTAAATCAATGTATTTTTTTTTGTGAACGATAAAGCAAGACTATTTTCACATAATTTTGAAGCTAGAACTCAAAGGAACAACATCAATTACTCAAAAGTCTTGTGGACACATATTTAATATGTGTTTTGTGTTCTTAAATCAGCAACTTTCATTTTATTTTTTTCCAATAACCACGCATAAACATTATTCTCTTAAAAATACAAACATCTACATACACGTTGCTCGCATATTATGGTAGCCCTGTTTGTGCTATATAGAGTGAATTTACACCTTAGCCATTAACATGTTTATAAATAACTGAAAAAAGCACAAATATCAAGGCATGTCAGAACATCTCAAGGACCCCAAAAACAGCTTGGTCCCCAGAGGGTTAACAAGCAGAATAACTGAAGGAGAAAATCACAGATTGTAAGCCACCGATATGGTGATAAGTGTTTGCTTTAGTTGGGCTCTTGACCCTTATATGTTTACTTAAAATTTTACTGTTGTTTGTCTGCTGTTATTGATTTATAACAGTTAAATGAACAAAGTAAAGTGTGCTCTGATAGTGTTGGTTATGTTTTGACATAATCATGCTGTGATCTGAAAAATGAAACTTATTGAGATAGTTTGGTTTATCTTGTAAGCAGCAGCTTTGTGATTCTACAGCCTATAATTATCTAGCCTGGTTCTACCAGACTCTTGTACATTTCATTTGTACAGAGAGTCTGGAATCTCTCCATTGAGAAACGTTTACTTCCTTGTAGGCGGGTTCTCTGTTAAAGTTCAAAACTATTGGATCTGCCCAGAGTCACTCAGGATCTGCCATAGCCAATCGCTAACGTGTGGTCGTGACGTATGTCATGCGCCGAAACCGGCCGGAAACATTTACAAATTCAAAATGTATAAGGACAGTGATGTATTCAGTCAACTGTCGAAGCTGGGTCTAATCATTAACAATACGCCGCTGCGGTCGTTTCGGATCTGCCGCAAATGCTGTACAGTGATCACCAGGCTACTGCGCGATACGGAAACAACTTTTCTGCCTCCTTCACTTGGTCCTCCATTAGTGCAACAAGAGGGGAGACGACAACAACTATCGGCTTTGCATCCCTATCGTTCGCCTTAGCTAACTCATTCACCACTAGAACTGCCATGGCGGTCATGTTTACCGTTTTGAATTTTATATCTGCAATAACTTTGTTGAAAAAATAAATACAATCCTGCTGGTACCTGACTTTTCCTAAAAGTGTCTGTATTTTCATTTAAAATGTTTTTCATATAAATTACCTATGTAAATTACACATAAGGCAAAAAAAACAAAAAACAAATGAACATTTACCTATTTCGGCCATAAACGGTCATATTGACCGCACTGAATTTCGCGGTATTATTATACCAATATACGCAACAATAAAATGTGGTAAAAAATACACTAAACATATTCAACAACAAATCATTTAAATGTAATGATATTCAGAACAGAACAAGAATGAAAAAATAACTAAAGCCAAAATGAAATGCTTTATACGCGAAAGTGAAAGTAAGCGGCATTGGGCTCACGTAACTCTCTAATTAGAATCAAAATGTTTCAACATTTGCGATGTATTTGGATGCTAAACTATTCTTTATCATAGGCTTTGAACTTCACTCACGTTCCAATATCGACGGAAAAAATCATCCTCTTCACACGCATAAAATGGTACGAATTGTAGCCTACTAGTACTGAGAAACAGAGCAGTGAAATTTTTATATGTTAGGTTGACTATTTTATTGTTATATTATATTATGGCTATAATGAACAGGCTGCAATGCTGGAATATGGTGTGTGTGTCGGCGGGCGCGGGCGCGATCGAACAGTGGAAACATGAAAACATCTCCGTCATTTTGTTCAGGGCATCTACGAATATTATTTATTTATAAATTATAATTAAACTTGTTTAAATGTACAGTTTGGTGTTGTTTTGTTTTTAAAAGACATCCTAATACAATAAATGCATTAATCTCTCAATTGGGGATTTATCATTAAAGATAGAGTTTTGAATAGCGATCAAAATGACCGCTTGTGGCAGTTCTAGTAGTTATGGAATTCTGCCACTTCTAGTGCTGAGTGAGCTGGAAAATCAAACTTTTCCCGAACCCCGTGGGGAGGAGGGCCACAACATCATGGCCACCAACAAAACTTAGCAAACATTGTTCTTGCTCCGGCTTTAGCTTCTGTATATTCGGCAGTTTTGCAACAACGGACCGAATAGCTTTTCTCACATCTTTCTCCGCTGCCATTACTCCAACTCAAACTGACGCACTACATCAACGTCATTGTTCTCAGCCACTCCCTCTGTTCGCTGATTGGTCCTACAAAAAATTGGTTTCTGGAAACCTAAGAATATACAGCAGTCCCAGACGTAGTACTGAAGGAAAATGAAATTGAGCAGAAGTACGTTGGAGGGCGGAGCCAGTCTAATAATTATCAGTATTTTTCTAATAATCCCAAATATTTAATACACATTGTTTTGATCAAAAGACTTATCAAATTAATTTATTTAGAAACACAGACATTTTCAAATATCAGCCTGTGAATCTCAACAATGGTGACAATAATAAAGCATGTTGCAGTGTCAATCAATCACCAATCACAACTCATTAATGGCTCCCATCATGCATTGCAGTATGAATAAATTATGATCTGAATTGTTTATGTAATTTACTTTTCCCTAATTTAATATTCTGCTCGTCACCATTGTTGAGATGCATAGACTGAATCTTGACATCTGTGTGTGCCTAAAAGTAAAAAAAAAATTTTTAAACAATTTAAGAAATCCTTTATATTATATCATAAGAATTCTGGCATTTATGCAGAATCGCAGTTATTTTGTAATAAACAACATAAATCTACGTTAGAAAGACGGATCTTAATGAGTTCAGTGATCAAGTTCAAATGATGATAATCATAATATAACCAACATCATCAGATCACTTTTCTCTTTGTTCAACTGGTGGTTATAACTCAGATACAGCAGTCAAACAAAGTATAAAGTAAACATAAGGGTCAAGAGTCCAACTAAAGCAAACACTATTCTCCATAACGGTGGCTTACAATTTGTGATTTTCTCCTTCAGTGATTCTGCTTGTTAACATCAGGTGTCTTCAATAATGTTCAATCATCACTAAATTAATCACTTAATTATCTCATTAACTTAAACACTCTTGAGTGTGGACTCATACACTCCCAGGAGTGTTAATTTAACACTGGAGTTTTTGCTGTGTACAAAGAGCCGTAGTTAACTGACAAGCTGAGCCATATCGCATTAAATATCGCTGGCGATACGTCCGCGATATTAATGCGATATGGCTCAGCTTGTCAGTTAACTACGGCTCTTTGTAGTAATTAAATGTCGCTCCATCTGAAAGCAGGTGATGGTGATTTACTACTAATCAAGGAACCGGCTTTACTGATGAGATGCGCCTAACAATATCGTGCGATATATCGCCCAGCCCTAGTCCACACTCAAGAGTGTAAAGTTTTAAAATATGAGTGTTAAATTAACACTCAAGAGTGTTAAAGTTAATGAGATAATTAAGTGATTAATATAGTGATGATTGAGCATTATTGAAGACACCTGATGTTAACAAGCAGAATCACTGAAGGAGAAAATCCCTAATTGTAAGTTACCGTTATGGTGATGGGTATTTGCGTTAGTTGGGCTCTGGACCCTTGTATGATTATTTTAAATTATACTGTTGTTTGTCTGCTGTTATTGACTTATAACAGCAAAATGAACAAAGAAAAGTGTGATCTGATAGTGTTGTAAGGCTGTTTTCGACTAAGGATTTTCATAGTCGAATCTGATTCATTAGATTTTGCCGTAGTCGACTGATAGTCGAACCTTTTTTTTTTTCTTTTTTTTTAGATAGCAGCTAGATTTTTTCCATTTCAAACAAAAGAGCTAAAAAACATATATCACACATATATCATAACATTTCATAAACATGAGGAGCAATATGAGAGAGAAATTTGGTGATGGTTGTTTAGGTACATTAAAGCACGTAAAGCTTTTTCACGCCCATGAGAACCGCGTGGAGTCAACTCACAGCCGCTCCGCTGCCCTGCTGAAAATGTGAAGCAGAAACGCTTAATATCAGATAACGTCCATAATAATTGGACTCTGGGTTCGATTTTTTGACCATTTTCAGTGGTTATGAGGAGCAATATGAGAGGGGAATTTGGTAATCGTTGTTTAGGTACATTAAACAAAGCTTTTTAACGCACATGAGAACCGTGTGGAGTCAACTCACAGCCGCTCCGCAGCCCTGCTGAAAATGTGAAGCAGAAACGCTTAATATCAGTTAGCGTCCATAATAATTGGACTCTGGGTTCGATTTTTTTTTTACCATTTTAAGTGGTTCTGAGGAGCAACATGAGAGGGGAATTTGGTAATCATTGTTTAGGTACATTAAACCACGTAAAGCTTTTTAACGCGCATGAGAACCGTGTGGAGTCAACTCACAGCCGCTCCGCAGCCCTGCTGAAAATGTGAAGCAGATTTTTGAATACATTTTTATTTATTTACATTAGTAAGCTACAGGACATTTCTTTCAAAACATGACCTGAAAAAATAAAATAAAAATGGTACCCAGCCCTTCTGAAAATGCGATTGCGTCTCTGTCCCCAGCACATTTCAAACCAAACTGACGCCCATGTATTCGACTATGAGGTTCATAGTCGAATCAGACCTCTCCGAATCGAATCGTCGAATCCTCGACTATTAGAAGTCAGCCCTATAGTGTTGGTTATGTTTTGACATAATCATGCTGTGATCTGAAAAAGGAAATTTATTGAGATAGTTTGGTTTAACTTGTTAGCAGCAGATTTGTGATTCTTCAGCCTATGATTATCAGCACTTTACTTATAATTGAAAATATTTAATAAACATTGATCTGATCAAAAGACTCAAATAAATTTATTGAGAAACACAGACATCAATAATCAGCCTGTGAATCTCAACAAGGGTGACTATAATAAAGCATGTTGCAGTGGCTGCCACCAATCACAACTCATTAATGGCTCCCATCATGCATTGCGGTATGAATAAATTATGATCTGAATTGCCCATGTAATTTACTTTTTTGAATATTCTGCTCGTCACCATTGTTGAGATGCATAGACTGAATCTTGATGTCTGTGTGTGCCTAAAAGAAAGTGTTTTTTTTTTTTAAACAACTTTTATAGAAATCCTTTATGCTATATCAACAATTCTGGGCATTTACACAGATTTACAGTTATGCTGTAACCAACAACATAAATCGAAGTTAGAAAGAAGGATCTTAATGAGTTCAGTGATCAAGTTCAAATGATGAATGTCATAATATGTGACACTGCCTGTGAAAACCCAGCTAAAGTCATTTTTTTGTGATGTTTTTCAGTGTTTTTTACATAAAATCATCCTACACAATGTAATGAACATTCTGTGAAAATATAACCTTGATATCTTTAAAATTGACTGAGTAAGGCCATGTCAAAGATTTGCTCAAATTCGGAAATTCCAATTTAAAGATAAGTTATTTTTTAAAACTGCAACACATTTGATCCATAGTTATCCTGCATATGTGACTTATAACACATTAAAGCTAAGATTCTCCCCTTTTTAGTGATATATGACACATCAGTGGAAAAATTCTTAAAGTTTTGTAAAACAGATCTATTTATTATGATGTACATGTCCAAAAAGCTAAAAGCATAAAAACATTGAAAACGAATGGGGGTACCACAAGAGCTTTATCGTAGCAACAATTACCATTTCAATTCAGTGGAATGATTTGTATAACTTTATTAGTAAAATGAAATATCAGTGAAATGTCAATAATATATCAATTAAATAACATACCATTTCTCATTCTCTGAAATTATCATTCTCTTACTGGCCCACGGTGTAACACTGAGTAAATCTGGAGTAAAAAATAAATAAACAAATAAAATTTCAAGGGATAGTTCACCCAAAAACTACAATTCTGTCATAATTTACTCACCCTGATGTTGTTCCAAACCTGTATGAGTTTCTTTCTTCTGCTGAGCAAAAAATAAGATATTTTAAAGAATGTTTGTAACCAGACAGTTGACAGCACCCATTGACTTCCATAGGTGCTGCCAACTGTCTGGTTACCAACATTCTTTAAAATATCTTATTTTTTGTTAAACAGAAGCAATAAACTTATACAGGATTGGAATAACATGAGGGTGAGTATGAGTATGAGTAAATCATTTTTGGGTGAACTATCCCTTTAACAGGTCAGTCTCAAACTTTGTACACATTCTAAAATTGTCTAGATGCAAAATAAAATCCTGAGTGACAGCAACTCTCCCTCCTTGAAAAATAAAGAACACTTTTCCCCCATTTAAATACTTGCAGTTGCAAGAGAAACTGATTTTCAGTTTCACATCTGGACTTCCAGCATTCGAAGCAAATTCTTCTTGCTGGTGTTCCCTCTTCATGTTCGCCAGACAAATAGTGGGGTTCAATCACCAGAACTGGCTTGTCCTCCTCATCATGTTGGTCACTGCCTGAAAAAGCAAAGATCATTTTTTTTTTCAATTCAAAGCAAGATACCTAAAAACATGATTGTGTAACATGCAAGAATGGGAAGTGGGTTTAATTTCACATTTAAAATGGATAATGAAGCATTTTATATGAAAATATCAGAAAATATTTTTTCAGTTTAGTCAGACTGGATCTGATTAATTGAGGGTAGGGCATAGGAACAAGAAACAGCCTATAGGTGGTAAGTAGGGATGGGCGATATATCGCACAATATTGTTATGCGCATCTCGTCAGTAAAGCCGGTTCCCTTGATTAGTAGTAAATCTCCATCACCTGCTTTCAGATGGAGCGGCATTTACTACAAAGAGCCGTAGTTAACTGACAAGCTGAGCCATATCGCATTAATATCGCGGACGTATCGCCAGCTATAATTAATGCGATATGGCTCAGCTTGTCAGTTAACTACGGCTCTTTGTTCACAGCAAAAACTCCAGTGTTAAATTAACACTCCTGGGAGTGTATGAGTCCACACTCAAGAGTGTTTAAGTTAATGATATAATTAAGTGATTAATTTAGTGATGATTGAACATTATTGAAGACACCAGATGATAACAAGCAGAATCACTGAAGGAGAAAATCTCAAATTGTAAGTTACCGTTATGACGATCAATGGTTGCTTTAGTTGGGCTCTAGACCCTTAAATGTTTACTTTAGATTTTGTTTGGCTGTTATATCTGAATTATAATTGCCAGTTGAACAAAGAAAAACGTGATCTGATGGTGTTGGTTATATTATGACAATCATCATATGAACTTGATCACTGAACTCCTTAAAATTCTTCTTTCTGACTTCGGGTTATGTTGATGGTTACAGCATAACTGTGAATCTGCATACTTGCCCAAATTTTTAATATAATATAAAGAATATCTTAAAAGTTGATTAAAAAAAATCATTCTTTTAGGCACACACAGATTTCAAGATTCAGTCTATGCATCTCAACAATGGTGAGGAGCACAATATTCAATTAGGAAAAGTAAATGACATAGACAATTCAGATCATAATTTATTCATACCGCAATGCATGATGGGAGCCATTAATGAGTTGTGATTGGTGGCAGCCACTGCAACATGCTTTATTATTGTCACCATTGTTGAGATTCACAGGCTGATTATTGATGTCTGTGTTTTAAATGAATTTATCTGAATGCCTTTTGATTGGAACAATGTTTATTAATATTTTGAATTATAAGTAAAGTACTAATAATCATATGCTGTAGATTAGAATCATAAAGCTGCTGTTAACAAGTTAAACCACTCTATCTCAATAAGTTTCCTTTTCAGATCACAGCATGATCATGTCAAACCATAACCAACTCTATAAGATAACATTTTACTTTGTTCATTTAACTGTTATAAATCAATAACAGCAGACAAACAACAGTAAATATTAATATATTAATATATATATATATATATATATAATGGTCTAGAGCCCAACTAAAGCAAACACCCATCACCTTAATGGTAACTTACAATTTGTGATTTTCTTCTTCCGTGATTCTGCTTGTTAACATCAGGTGTCTTCAATAATGCTCAATCATCACTAAATTAATCACTTAATTATCTCATCAGCCCTAAATGCCGCTCCATCTGAAAGCAGGTGATGGCGATTTACCACTAATCAAGGGAACCGGCTTTACTGATGAGACGCGCATAACATGTGATGCGATATATCGCCCATCCCTAGTGGTAAGCAGACTTCAATTCAGAGTGTAATGAAACAAATAAGCATCATGCCATAAACGTAATTAATTTAAACTGACTAAATCCCAATCAACAAATGTAATAAACATTTAAATCCACTATTTTTGCATCACAGATATGTGTTAGCATTACATTGGCTGGACACTGACAGTATACATTTACATATTTAGTATAAAACAATAATAACAAAAACTTACCGTCAAATTCCTCGTCAGTTTCGTCAAAGAAGTGTCCTGTTCATCATCACAATCATCCTCCAGAAAATAATCTGCAATAAAACCGGTTAAATCATAATTTGGGTTCAATTCCACCGAGATTAATATCAAGCTAGCTGTTTAAAGGGGGGGTGAATTGCTCATTTTCACTCAATCTCCTGTTAATCTTGAGTACCTATAGAGTAGTATTGCATCCTTCATATCTCCAAAACGTCTTTAGTTTTATTATATTTTTAATGTAAAGATAGGCTGTACCGAGTCTTTCCGGAAAAAACCGAGCGGCTGGGGGCGGGCCGTGTGGGCGGTGTGCTATAGTGCTAACCGAGCTAACAACAACACAGAGAGACATTTGAAGCACTTTACTCACCGCATGCGACAGCGAACCTTTATCATTGTGACTGCTCGTGCTCGATCCTTAAGCATTAGACGATCTGCACATCAGTCGATATGGGCTTTGTTTATAATACAATCATCGTCGAAATGCAGGGAACAAACAGTCTACACAACTCCGTTTATGCTCAGGAAAAACAAACTCCATCCACTGTTCCCTTAACGCTGGGTTCTTTGGGAATCTGTGCAGGGTTGTCTTGCCCTGGCAACCAAAAACACACTTCTTTGGTGACATTGACTTCCCTAAAAGCCGAGCATAGCGCTTTGAGGTAACGTAGTGCTTTCGCTCTCTTCTCTCTCTGGTCTACGAGTGCGCGCGCGCCCGCGGAGAAGTGCCCTGAGGACCCATATAAGGAAATTCCGCCCTCTCTTACGTCAGAGAGAGCCATACTCGAAAAAAACCCTCCGAAACTTGTGACAAACCGGAAGGAGTATTTTTGGAACAAAAATACTCCTTCAAACGTACAACTTAACTTTTGAAACTTTGTCCATGTTTAGCAATGGAATCCAACTCTTTAACAGTGTAAAAAACTCAGTATGCATGAAACAGCAATTCACCCCCCCTTTAAGCAAGCAGCTATTTTTCGTTCCTGCTCATACTTAGGTGTCGCCGGCAAAGCCATGGCCATGTCAGATGTCAAAACAACGCATTACGTTACCATCATCCAGCAAATAACACGTAGCAGGCCAAAAATGTCCTTAAAATAAGTTTAATATTATTGGCAGAATACTAAGCTACAAAACAAATAAGCAGTTCTTAAAATATTGGCTATGACAAGAAAAAATCACCACAGACATCTAAACGCGGCTGACTCTCTCTTTTTTTGCATTGTGTTGACCTGATTACCGGAGCTTGCGGTCCGGATTGATATTAAAGTCTGTTTTTACTCTTTCTAGTAGAAAATACACAGAAAAGAAGTTCCTGAACCGATTGATATACGAATCAGCAGTGTTGTTGCGCAAAATAAACCCAGAGACGACTGAAATCAATGTTTAGGAAGCCCATGTCCGTTTTTTTTTTTTGCGCAAAAGTATAACGTAGTGTCAATAAAATCATTAATTTCAGTATTTATCATGTTATAAATGAAAATGTAAGTATTACATCTCAAAACCATTGGTATAATCTATCATTTTAGGCAATAAACACACATGGACTATTTTTGTCATTTTTATGGCTATGACTACTTTGACGCTCGTTAACTCATAATTCGTTTCTGCGACTTTAGCCGGGGTTTCACAGGCGGGTCACATATGTGTCCACACTACAGGGTGTTAAAAATTAACACTGAAGCAGTGTTGAAGTTAATGAGTTAATTAAGTTAACACTGAAGCAGTGTTGAAGTTAATGCAATAATTAAGTGATTAATTAAGTGATGATTGGCCATTAGTGGTGACACCTGATGATAACAAGCAGAATCACTGAAGGAAAGAGAAAAAACAATAACAGAAAAAAGAGAAACACAAGAACTACAACTGACTTCGAGTCATACATTGTTGCACTTATTATTACCAGTTTGACTTTATTTCTGTCATACATCGACAAAAGTTCTTGAGATTCTTTTCAAGCTACCATTTTGGTGGTCAGTGTTTGCTTTAGTTGGGCTCTTGACACTTTTCATTTTTTAATATTAGTTTTTCTCTGGTTGCTACAACTCTGTGTTTATAAAGCACATTTGTTACTGCAAGAGAAAACATGACCTGCTCACAATATGTTATGATGATAAAAACATTATCATGTAGTTTCCTTATTCAATGATGTGAGAGTCTAAATCTTTGACTATATTCTTGATGTCTTGTTTTAGTATTGGTGATTGTAGCTCTGAGATTCTACAGTTTGAGATCCAACAGCAATATCAAAAATTTTGAAATTTTAGCAAAGAAGTTATTGTGTTTAAACACACAGACAAGAAGAATCAGCATATGAATCTCAACAATGGTGACAAAAAACAAACTAGTGACAAAACAAGCTACTAAAGTCAGAACAAAACAATAGCAAAATAAAAGCCAACAGAAAAAACAATGAAAATTACAGGACAATTCAGCTGCATAATTTATTCATGCTGCAATGCATGATGTCAGCCATTGATGCGTTCTGATTGGTGGCTCCCATCATGCACTGCAACATTAAGCATTTGTTTGATTGTCACCATTGTTGAGATTCATATGTAGATTCTTGATGTCAGAGTGTGATTGTAATTTCTTAAGAATTTTAAAATATTGCTGAAAGTAACAACTGTAGTGAAAAATTAATAAATATTTAGATAATCAGTTTATAATGCTGGGTGACATCATTGAATCAGGTCACTAGTAATTTCATCATTGAAACATAACCAGGGCTGCATTTCCAAAAGCATCTTAAACTTAACTTGATCACAGACCAACAGCAACAAATGGTCTGTACGATCAAATTAGGCTTGCGACGCTTTCAGGAAACACAGCCCAAATCATAGTTTCTCTTGCCACAACACATATGCTCTATAAACACAGAGTTGGAGCAGTCAGAAAATACTAATGTTAAAAAGGAAAGGGTCAAGAGCCCAACTAAAGCAACCACTGACCACCATAATGGTGACATGAAAAGAAACATTCCATAAAACATTACCATCTAAACTTCTGTTAAATCTAAATAAGACCGTGTGTAGATGTATGACAGAAATAAAGTCAAACTGGTAAAATAATAAGTGTAATAATGGTTCAAAGTCAGTAGTTCTTGTGTTTCTCTTTTTTCTGTTCTTGTTTCTCTTTCCTTCAGTGAGTCTGCTTGTTATCATCAGGTGTCACCACTAATGGCCAATCATCACTTAATTAATCACTTAATTATCTCATTAACTTCACCACTGCTTCAGTGTTAACTTAATTAACTCATTAACTTCAACACTGCTTCAGTGTTAATTTTTAACACCCTGTAGTGTGGACACATATAAACACTGAGGAGTGTTAATTTAACACTGGGGATTTTGCTGTGTAGACACATTATTTGCTAGATCTAACCAAGTTTCTGTTAGAATTAAGAAATCAAGGTTATATGCACAAATAAGATCATTAATTAAGAAGGACTTATTAATTAAAGATCTGATATTTAAAAGAGCCAATTTCACTATGGTAATATGATCTGCTTTAGAAATCTTACACAGCAAAAAGTCCAGTGTTAAATTAACTCTCCTGGGAGTTTATATGGCTCCAGAGTCAGTGTTAAAATATGAGTGTTAAATTAACACTCAAGAGTGTTAAACTTAATGAGCTCATTAAGTGATTTATTGAGTTATAATTGACCAATATTGAAGACACCTGATGTTAGCAAGCAGAATCACCAAAGGAGAAAATCATTTTTTAAGACACCGTTATGGTGATGAGTGTTTGTTTTAGTTGGGCTCTTGACCCATAAAGCATTTACTACAAATTTTGTTTGGCTGTTGTATCTGAGTTATAACTCTCAGATGAACAAAGAGGTGTTCATTTCTCACTCTCAGATGATCAGGTGGTGTTGGTTATGATTTGATAATCATAATTTGACCTGAATATCAAATCTTATTAAGAGAGTCAGATTTACCTTGTTGATTACAGCAGCCTGTGATTCTACAGCAAATGATTTTCATCATCAATATAATCCAAAATATTTCTTAAAAATTGTTCTGATAAAAAAATAAGTAGAAAATTACTTTATTTAGACACACTGACATCAATAATCAGCCTGTGAATCTCAACAATGGTGACAATAATAAAGCATGTTGCAGTGCATTCTGGGTGCCACCAATCAAAACTCATTCATGGCTCCCATCATGCATTGCGGTATGAAAAAATTATGATCTGAATTGTCTTACTAATTTCCTTTTACTAAATGAATATTCTGTTTGTCACCATAGTTGAGATCAATACACTGATTCTTGATGTCTGTGTGTGCCTAAAATAAAAATTTTGTTTTATCAGAACAGCTTTTAAGAAATCCTTAAAACTAGGTAGAAAAAAAGATCTTATGCTGTAGAATCACAGTGATGCTGTAATCAACAATATACATTTAAGTCGGAGATTAGACTCTAAATGAGATCAGTGATTCAGGTGAAATTATGATAATGTCAAAACATAACCATCAAAACCTGATCAACTTTCTCTTTGTTCATCTGGCAGTTAAAAGATGAAGCTAGGGATGGGCGATATATCGCATCACATGTTATGCGCGTCTCATCAGTAAAGCCGGTTCCCTTGATTAGTGGTAAATCACCATCACCTGCTTTCAGATGGAGCGGCATTTAGGGCTGATGAGATAATTAAGTGATTAATTTAGTGATGATTGAGCATTATTGAAGACACTGATGTTAACAAGCAGAATCACGGAAGAAGAAAATCACAAATTGTAAGTTACCATTAAGGTGATGGGTGTTTGCTTTAGTTGGGCTCTAGACCATATATATTTATATTTACTGTTGTTTGTCTGCTGTTATTGATTTATAACAGTTAAATTAACTGAATATGCTTAATTTCTCTATTAACAGAGGTTCCTTCTCTGCCAGTTCAAATATTGCAATAATATCTCTATTACTTAAGAAGGACAAGCCATCTCGTGACTGTTCGTCCTATAGGCCGCTAAGTCTTCTGAACTGTGAAGTTAAGCTTTACGCTAAGGTCTTAGCTACACGTTTAGAACGCTACATGCCCCATTTAGTTCATCATGACCAAACGGGGTTTATTAAATCTAGATTAGCATCAGATAATGTCCGTCGTTTACTTCACATTATAGATTTTGCCTCCAACTCAGAAGATCAAAATGCCATTCTTTCACTAGATGCCGAGAAGGCTTTTGATCGGCTGGAATGGTGTTACTTGTGGTCTGTCCTCCAAATCATGGGTTTCAGTGATATCTTTATCTCCATGATAAAGTTATTGTATACTAACCCCTCTGCAGTCGTTATAACGGGCAACAATTGTTCAGCTAGGTTTCCAGTTACAAGATCGTCCCGTCAGGGTTGCCCCCTATCTCCACTTTTATTTTCTTTATCTTTGGAACCTGTTGCCCAGGCAATACGGCAGTCAGAGGCTTTAGAACCAATTATTATTCAAGACACATCGCACTGCATTTCTCTGTATGCTGATGATATTTTAATTTTTACAAAAAATCCTTCTAAATCCCTTCCACATCTTCTTAAAATTTTTGATAACTTCAGCAGTATTTCAGGCTATAAAATAAACTGGACAAAATCGGCTTTAATGCTGTTGGGGGGACTGGATGACCAGGTACCACTTTTTAATATTCCGGTTGTTAGTAATTTTACATATCTAGGAGTGTCCATCAGTCCCTCACTTAACCAGCTAACTGCTGACAACTATAATAAAGTTAAAAAAAATGTAGAGGGTGACTTGAATAGATGGGGGATGCTCCCTACTTCCTTTCAGTCCAGACTTTCAGTCATTAAGATGAATATATTGCCTCGTGTTAATTTTGTGAGCAGTATGATCCCCCTAGCTCCACCGGGTGGTTACTGGAAGAAGCTCCATTCAATCATCAATTCTTATTTATGGAATGGAAAAAAGCCCAGAATCAAAGCATCTACTTTACAAAGACATAGATTATCAGGAGGTGTTAATTTGCCCAATTTTGAGTGGTATTCCTGGAGCTTTGTTTTGCGCTCACTTGCTATATGGTCGAATTCAGAGATTATGGTGTCATGGCGCCCCATTGAAGAACGTTTAACATATCCATATTGTTTGTCTAGTCTGGTATATTCTAATATACCCCATAGTATAGTTAAACATGATTTTGGACCAATAATTTCTTATTTTTTTACGGTATGGCATAAAGTCCAGCGATTTGCCAAAATCCCAAATACATTCTTCGCTCAATCCCCTATCTTCAACAATCACTCACTTTTAATTGAGAAGAAACCAATTATGTTCCCTCAGTGGAGCAATAGAGGGGTCTGTGTCCTCAAGGACATCATAGGGGAACAGGGTCTTCGTGCATTCCATGACCTAGAGAGAGCGTATAATTTATCGGGCACTTTTTATTTTTATTTACAGTTACGCACAGCAATGCGCGCTCAGGGTGTTCCTTGGGGTATCGAGTTGGGGAATCATCCCCTTCATGCAATCATTGATACTAAGGGTAAAATTAATGGTATTGTCTCAGAGTTATATAAGTTTATAACCAAAGCTTCATATAAGCCCTTGTCATTTATCAGACTCTGGAAGACAGATATTAACATCTCCCAGGACCCAGACTGGGGCACGGTTTGGTTAAACATATCTCTATCGTCTAGAAACCCTGATCATCAAATGATACATTATAGATTAATCCATAGGTCTTATTTAACCCCGCGAAGATTACAGCAAATGAAACTTAGAGATAACCCATACTGTGAGTTTTGTCCAGATAATACTATTGCTACTTTTTTCCATATGGTGTGGCAGTGTCCAGAGGTCAATAGATTTTGGCATAGTGTTTCATCTATCATGTCTAGTATTATTAAGGGACCCATCCCTCTTTCACCATGCTTGCTTCTGCTCAATGATACATCGTCTTTAAAGCTAACTATTAATAATAGGCGTCTTCTTCTGGCTGGTTTGACAGCTGCCAAAAGAATGATAGTTTGTCGCTGGAAACCACCACATACATTGTCAGTGAGCAAATGGCTCTCTTCTTATCGGGATATTGTTCAGCTAGAGTTATCTACAGCTCGCTTACATTATGCCAAAACTTCTAATATTGACTGTTGGTCAGAGCTATTAGAGAAAATAAACGAAATGATGTAGCCTAGATATGGTCAGACTTTTCCTCTTTTTTTATTGTTTACATATTGATTTGTCTTACATATACGCTGGCCGGGTGTGTTTTTTCACATCTAATTTATGTGTGTGCATCTAATTTATACAATGTGTAATGTTTAAATGTTTAGCTCTATGTGATGTAGATATGGTCAGATTTTTTTCTTTTTTTATTGTTTACATTTTGATTTGTTTTACATATATGGTACCCGTTTTTTTTTTTTTTTTTTTGAGTGGGCATTTAATGTATACAATGTGTAATGTTTAAATGTTTAGCTCTGTGTGGAGAAGTCAGGATGTGCTTGATACTTTCAAGTATGAGATATTTATCTAATATATACAATGTTCAATGTCCCGCTCTGTGTTATATGATGTTATGTGTGGATCTATGTGGATATCATAATGATGGACGGGTGGCAATGGGAAAGGGTTGAGAGGTATGTGTGTGCGTGCGTGTGTGTGTGTGTTCCCCTTTTATTTATTTATTTATTATTATTATTATTATTATTATTATTATTATTTTTTTTTTTTTTATTTTTTTTTTTTTTTACTGTTCATTACCTTGAGCGAATCTTGTTAGGGGTTGGAGGGTGGACTTGGGTTGGGTAGGATATGGGGAGGAGAAGAGAAACAGGTACCAGAATAAGCAAAACCTTATTGTGCCTTTGTTATATGTTTAATGATTATGTAACTAGCCTAAGGTTTTTCTCTCTCTTGCGAAGGTGTTTCCTCTCCAATGTGTACATAATGATTGTAAGAAAATAAATAAATAATTGATCACAAAAAAAAACAGTTAAATTAACACAGTAAAATGTTATCTTATAGTATTGGTTATGTTTTGACATGATCATGCTGTGATCTAGAAAGGAAACTTATTGAGATAGAGTGGATTAACTTGTTAACAGCAGCTTTGTGATTCTAATCTACAGCATATGATTATCAGTACTTTGCTTATAATTCAAAACTTTAATAAACATTGTTCTAATCAAAAGGCATTCAGATAAATTCATTTAAAACACAGACATCAATAATCAGCCTGTGAATCTCAACAATGGTGACAATAATAAAGCATGTTGCAGGGGCTGCCACCAATCACAACTCATTAATGGTTCCCATCATGCATTGCGGTATGAATAAATTATGATCTGAATTGTCTATGTAATTTACTTTTCCTAATTTAATATTCAGCTTCTCACCATTGTTGAGATGCATAGACTGAATCTTGAAATCTGTGTGTGCCTAAAAGAATGATTTTTTTTTTAATCAACTTTTAAGAAATCCTTTATATTATATTAAAAATTTTGGGCAAGAATGCAGATTCACAGTTATGCTGTAACAATCAACATAACCCAAAGTCAGAAAGAAGAATTTTAAGGAGTTCAGTGATCAAGTTCATATGATGATTGTCATAATATAACCAACACCATCAGATCACGTTTTTCTTTGTTCAACTGGCAATTATATTTCAGATATAACAGCCAAACAAAATCTAAAGTAAACATTTAAGGGTCTAGAGCCCAACTAAAGCAACCATTGATCGTCATAACGGTAACTTACAAATTGAGATGTTCTCCTTCAGTAATTCTGCTTGTTATCATCTGATGTCTTCAATAATGTTCAATCATCACTAAATTAATCACTTAATTATATCATTAACTTTAACACTCTTGAGTGTGGACTCATACACTCCCAGGAGTGTTAATTTAACACTGGAGTTTTTGCTGTGAACAAAGAGCCGTAGTTAACTGACAAGCTGAGCCATATCGCATTAATTATTGCTGGCGATACGTCCGCGATATTAATGCGATATGGCTCAGCTTGTCAGTTAACTACGGCTCTTTGTAGTAAATGCCGCTCCATCTGAAAGCAGGTGATGGCGATTTACTACTAATCAAGGGAACCGGCTTTACTGACGAGATGCGCATAACAATATTGTGCGATATATCGCCCATCCCTAGATGAAGCCAAAGATAATCTAATGTTTACAGTTTAAGGGTCAAGAGCCCAACTAAAGCAAACACTGATCTCCATAACGGTGTCTTAAAAAAAATGATTTTCTCCTTTGGTGATTCTGCTTGTTATCATCAGGTGTCTTCAATAATGCTCAATCATCACTCAATTAATCACTTAATGAGCTCATTAAGTTTAACACTCTTGAGTGTTAATTTAACTCTCATATTTTAACACTGACTCTGGAGCCATATAAACTCCCAGGAGAGTTAATTTAACACTGGACTTTTTGCTGTGTAGTTTGTTTATTTACTCTCTGAAGATTTGCCAGATTTACCCCATAGGCTGGACGCAATCGATTTCTCCTATCACTTATTATTACTGGAATAGGCCAATTTGGGATGCTAGCATTAGATGGCACAAACTGAGTGGATGGACAAAGACATAGAGGATTTTCATTTTCGTTTCCAGCAGGACATTCCTAATTTATAGATTGCAAAGTATCTGAAAGCACAGGGAGAGCTGGAAAAACTGTCAATGTATACCAAAGGCCATGTAATTTAAAAGGATAAATGTCAATTTTTTGACTCCTCTATTTAGATGAAGGCCATTTCTTCCAAACAGATCATGTCTAGTCCAAAAATAATCAAAATTCCCAATGAAATTAAAACCAGCAGCAATACAAATTTTTTTTAACCATATGTGCAATCCAAAAAGAAGGCTAAAAAACTCACATCCCCTAGAGGGCAATGGAATGGGACCTGATATGAGGAGTTGTCTACCTGAGGAGTCAGCTTTAAAACAGAGGTTCTCAAAATCTTGGTACAGTTTTGCTGACTGCCTATCCATTACATCATTTGCCCCAGCATGTACAATGACTGATTTTACAGAAGGGTGAAGATCAAGAAGTTTTGGTAAAAGGAGGACAAAATCACTGACCTTACCATCACTAAGTGAGTATGTGATGGCTTCTGGAAGTCTAATTTCTTTAACTATTGAGTCCCAAGAGAAGTTGTGGAGAAAGAGTGTCTTTATATGAGAACACAGCAAGATTGGCAGGAAGAGTACAGATAACAGGAGACTTTGGCTCCAGATTAGGCCAGAGGGCAGTGTAGTCTCCCTAGAGATGATTGCCACCGGGTTTTTTTTTGTTTTTGTTTTTTTTTATTAACATTTTGTCAAAGTACAATTTTAACACGTATACACCATTGAATCAATATACAGCTTCATATATCTGATCTTAACAAGGTGAACAAAATAAGAAAAAAATAAATAAATAAATAAATAATAATAAAAAAAACACATAGATACACAAATGAAAAAAACTTAGGGGTCTGCTTATACATTAAAGTTAAAATAATGAAATAATTTGATTGTTTTGTTTAATTTGTTGTTCTTTTTTTATTTTCAATGCTGTTCCAATATTTTTTAAGGTCTGTAATTTTGAAATTGTAAAAGGAGGGTTTGCTTCTTTGCCAAATAATTTTGTGCAGATAATATTTAGCTAAAATAATAATTAAGTTAATTATATATTTTTCATTGGCTGATAAATTTGGCTCAGTGACTATAAGAAGTATTTCAAATTTGCTTAGAGAAATGTTCTTTTTTATCTTTTGGGAAATAAATCTTTGTAGATGGGACCAAAAGGAAGCTACAAGGGGACAATCAACAAAAACATGCTCAATGGTTTCTCCTTCACAGCCATAGAATGTACAAATGTTACACACAGTTGGAAAAAAAGTACAGATGTTTGCTTTTGAAGGGTAATATCTGTGAACAATTTTAAATAAAACTTCTTTGATTTTATTTACAATAATATACTGATGAGGTAGCAGGAAGATCATGTTCCATAATTTCTTGTCCAGTAAAGTCCATCGGTGTTAACATATAGGAGTACTGGCAGGATCAAGTATGTTTCTAATAAAAGTATTGTCACATCTCTTATCTGTGAGTGGAATACCAGAAATAGTAGGAGAACCGACTGTTACAGATAGAGAAGTATCTGTCTGTATGCTCTGCGCTAAAGAAACAAGACTAACAGGATACCATATTTACCATATTTTTCCATGAAGTGCTCATAAGAATAAAATTAATTTTTTGTATTTAGCAAATTGTTTACTGTATTCAGATTACTTATAAACCAATTATTCAGAAAAAGTGTTTTGTTTTTGTGTAGTATATATTGTTCCAAAGAATACAGTTGTGAGGGGAGAAATTGTGTTTAAAGATAAGATTCCAACATAACAAGTTTTGTTTATGAAAATTGCTTAATTTCACGGGGAGTTTTCCTACCAAAAAAAGGACAAATCAGTAGAAAGTTAAGACCACCAATATTTTCAAATAAGCTGTTTGGAATAATATTCCACATACTATTTGGACACTTGAGGAATCTTTTAATCCAGTTGATTTTTATAATTTGGTTAAATGAAGTAAAAGTTAGTACATTCAGACCACCTTCAGCCAGAGGGTTTGAGAGAACAGACCTTTTAACCTAGGCTTATTCTTCCATATAAATTTGAAGAGAATTTTATCTAATTGGGAACAAGTGGATTTTGGAATATCTAGAGATGAGAAAACATAAGCTGCTGACATCCCTTCTGCCTTACTTAACAGAACTCTGCCATATATGGATAGATCTCTCTGGCAGACCAACAATTTAAATTTGGTTTTGATGGTCTGAGTCACCGGGAGCATATTTAGGTCCAGAGTTTCTCTAGGATTTCTCAATATTTTAATACCAAGATAAGTTATTGTGTTTTTGAGCGGGATATTACATATTTCAGATTTGCTGCTGTCTTTTAGGGGCAGAATTTCACATTTTTTAACGTTTAGTTTTACTTTTGAGAACTTAGATATTGTAGATAAAGCTAGGGGTAGCCTACTTGTTCGATATTTTGCAAAAATAAAGTGGTATCGTCTGCAAGTTGTGAGATTTTGATTTCTTTGTCAAGTACTCCAATTCCCTTAATGACGGATTCTGCAGTCGAGCGCAGTTGCTCTCCACTGACTGCGCTGATCAAAAGCATGATGGGAAACGACACAGCTTAATGCTCATTGGTTAAACAACTGTGATGTATTGTTCTTTTTTAAAATGTTTAATTTTAAAACTCTAATATCATGTTTTATGTGTATACGTGAATATTCCCAAACTATCTGACAGTGCGATCTCTTTGGGTTATGCAATTTAATTTTTATAAAAAAATTAAATAAATAAAAACACGTCTGTAAAAAAAAAAAAATATTGATAAACATGTATTTGGAATAGAATGTCTTGTTCATTTTATTTATTTTCATATAAAAGAACAGAACTTGAATTACATCCAGTTTATTAGCAACACTGTGCACGAGTGTGAATCCCGCGATGTCCATCTTTGATCTCGCAGGTGTCAGATCCACTGCGAGAAGAGAGAACTGTCCCGGCTTGCCTGCGCTTTTTCACTCCTCCTCTCGCATACTTTTCAGGCGAGGCAAGGCATCTCAAACAAGCCTCATGTTCCTCAGGTAACGAAAAGTGTTTCGTCACAAACCCCGCCCACACACAGGTTTCTTCCTGCTTTGATGAAGGGGATTACAAACATCGACATGCAGGTAACACTTTTACTTTAAATACACTCTTTTCAGAGTGTAGAATATAACGTAAATATGATATACGACACAGAAGGAAGATTTTTAGTGTAATTATGAGTGCAATAACCATGAGCTGCTTCTGCTGCAGAAATCGTTGGTTTCACTTTCAGAAAAACGAAACACACCTGTGTAACTCAGATCATGCCTTGAGAATCATAAAATAACTTTCAGTATATTTTTTGTGCAAATGGAACAATTGTTATCGGTTGTTATGAAGTGTAAAGGTAGGCATTAAAATTACGATTTAAAAGATATTATTGTTTACAAATTTCTCAAGTGGTTTGTTGTTGTCATCAAGACAGTTGTTAAATTAGATAAGATAACTTTGAGAATATCAGTGTATGCTTAGATAAATAGAAAAACAATAATTTAGTTTTTTTTTCTTGTGTAAAACCAGCTCCCACACAAGATATTTTCGATATCACTTTAAAATAAGGTTTTATTAACATTACAATGAACAATACTTCTACAGCATTTTTTAATATTAGTCAATATTAGTAATAATACATTATTAAAATCGAATGTAGGCCTATTTGTTAACATTAGTTAACGCACTGTGAACTAATATGAACAAACAATGAACAGTTGTATAACATTAACAAAGATGAATAAATACTGTAACAAATGTATTGCTCATTGTTAGTTCATGTTAGTTAATACATGAACTAATGTTAACAACTTAGACCTTATTGTAAAGTGTTACCATATTTTTAAACAACATAATATTAAAATATCCAATTATGGATAATAATAATATCATCAATATTAAATATTGTACATGTAGTATAGTAATAATCTTATTACTGATGAAGTAAAATCAGTGTTATCTCTCTCCGGATGATGAAGAGACAGACGTCAGGAGTTGGAGAAGATGATCCACTAACGACTGAAGTTGAACAGAATATCAACATGTCCAGCAGAGGTCAATAAATATCAGTAATATCAGTCAGTCATTTCTTTTTGAGATATTATCAGCTGGAGAAAACAATCAGAAAACTAGGAGAGACAGCTGGGTTCAGTTCTAACAGCTCATCATAAACACAACTAGCCTGGTTCTACCAGACTCTTGTACATTTCATTTGTACAGAGAGTCTGGAATCTCTCCATTGAGAAACGTTTACTTCCTTGTAGGCGGGTTCTCTGTTAAAGTTCAAAACTATTGGATCTGCCCAGAGTCACTCAGGATCTGCCATAGCCAATCGCTAACGTGTGGTCGTGACGTATGTCATGCGCCGAAACCGGCCGGAAACATTTACAAATTCAAAATGTATAAGGACAGTGATGTATTCAGTCAACTGTCGAAGCTGGGTCTAATCATTAACAATATACCGCTGCGGTCGTTTCGGATCTGCCGCAAATGCTGTACAGTGATCACCAGGCTACTGCGCGATACGGAAACAACTTTTCTGCCTCCTTCATTGGTCCTCCATTCGTGCAACAAGAGGGGAGACGACAACACCTATCGGCTTTGCATCCCTATCGTTCGCCTTAGCTAACTCATTCACCACTAGAACTGCCATGGCGGTCATTTTGACCGTTTTGAATTTTATATCTGCAATAACTTTGTTGAAAAAATAAATACAATCCTGCTGGTACCTGACTTTTCCTAAAACTGTCTGTATTTTCATTTAAATTGTTTTTCATATAAATTACCTATGTAAATTACACATAAGGCAAAAAACAAAAAAAATGAACATATTTACCTATTTCGGCCATAAACGGTCATATTGACTGCACTGAATTTCGCGGTATATCAATATACGCAACAATAAAATGTGGCAAAAAATACACTAAACATATTCAACAACAAATCATTTAAATGTAATGATATTCAGAACAGAACAAGAATGAAAAAATAACTAAAGCCAAATTGAAATGCTTTATACGCGAAAGTGAAAGTAAGCGGCGTTGGGCTCACGTAACTCTCTAATTAGAATCAAAATGTTACAACATTTGCGATGTATTTGGATGCTAAACTATTCTTTATCATATAGGCTTTGAACTTCACTCACGTTCCAATATCGACGGAAAAAATCATCCTCTTCACACGCATAAAATGGTACGAATTGTAGCCTACTAGTAATGAGAAACAGAGCAGTGGAATTTTTATATGTTAGGTTGACTATTTTATTATTATATTTTATTATGGCTATAATGAACAGGCTGCAATGCTGGAATATGGTGTGTGTGTCGGCGGGCGCGGGCGCGATCGAACAGTGGAAACATGAAAACATCTCCGTCATTTTGTTCAGGGCATCTACGAATATTATTTATTTATAAATTATAATTAAACTTGTTTAAATGTACAGTTTGGTGTTGTTTTGTTTTTAAAAGACATCCTAATACAATAAATGCATTAATCTCTCAATTGGGGATTTATCATTAAAGATAGAGTTTTGAATAGCGATCAAAATGACCGCTTGTGGCAGTTCTAGTAGTTATGGAATTCTGGCACTTCTAGTGCTGAGTGAGCTGGAAAATCAAACTTTTCCCGTACCCCGTGGGGAGGAGGGCCACAACATCATGGCCACCAACAAAACTTAGCAAACATTGTTCTTGCTCCGGCTTTAACTTCTGTATATTCGGCAGTTTTGCAACAACGGACCGAATAGCTTTTCTCACATCTTTCTCCGCTGCCATTACTCCAACTCAAACTGAGTGACGCATTACATCAACGTCATCGTTCTCAGCCACTCCCTCTGTTCGCTGATTGGTCCTCCAAAAAAATTGGTTCTGGAAACCTAAGAATATACAGCAGTCCCAGACGTAGTAGGCTACTGAAGGAAAATGAAATTGAGCGGAAGTACGTAGGAGGGCGGAGCCAGGCTAAAACACAACCACTGGTTACATTAAACAGAACAGCAGAATGTGTTGAGGAAAAAAATCCTACATGAAGTATGATAAAACCTTTTGAATAACCATCAAATAATTATAATAAAATAGAATGCATACTCTTTTGCTAATTTAGTTGTACTTAACGAACATCACACAGATGAATACATGAGCGGATTCACTCCATCACTGATATAAACATACAGAGATGAACACAGATGATGAGGAGAAAACACGTGAATCACGTTTAAATGCTCATGCTTCCTGGATCATCCACTCATACTCATATATTCCCTGCTTTTCATTTAGTTAAATGTAGTTATTAGTTCTGATCTGCAGCTTTAACATGCTCTCATATAAAAGAAGAGCTTGAGAAGAAACAGAGAGGAAGAAAAAGTTGCTGGATCATGGGTTATTTTAATTAAAAAAATAAATAAATTACACCTTATATTACACTTTTTATGTGTTTTGCTTCGTGTGAGTTGCTAGACGACCTTAAATTGTTATTGTGTACTGCAGTAACACCTTTAGACAATCAATACATTTGATCCTATTTTTTACCTGTTTTTATGAATCAGTTTCACTCACTTCAAAACAAAGTTTGAAATTCAAATTCTTAATGACGATGTTGATGCTGATGCATTAAAACGATCTTGGTGTCATAAGATGCAACATCCCATACTTCCCTTCTGTTATTCCCTCCGGACACTCATTCTCATTATTTGTTTGTTTTATGTAATAATATAAAATCATGTGTTGATGCATTAAAACTAAAGATCTTGGTGTCATAACGTGTGTGTTTCAGTGAGTGATCTGAGGATTGTCCTTCTGGGGAAGAGTGTGTCAGAAAACAGTGGAGTGGGAAACTTCATATTGGGACGAGCAGCGTTTGACAGTGAAGCTCCTCCAGATGTTGTAGAGAGAGTCGGAGGAAGACTGAAGGACAGACATGTGATAGTCATCAACAGTCCTCAGCTGCTCCAGACACATCTGTCACTCCGTCAGATCACACAGAAAGTGAGAGAGTGTGTGTCTCTGTCTGATCCAGGACCTCATGTGATCGTTCTGCTCCTCAAACATGATCAGTGTTCAGCAGAAGATCAAGAGTGTGTGGAGAAGGTGCTAGACTCTTTCTCTGAGGAGATTTATCAACACACCATGATACTCACGACACAAGAGCCGACTGAGACCAATGACATCCTACAGAAAATCATTCAGAAATGCTTCAACAGACACTTCAGTCTTCAGAGAAGCAGCTCTCCTGATGATCTCCTGCAGACGCTTGAGGACATTGTGAAAATGAATGATGGACGGCACCTGGTTTGTGCTGAAGGTTCACAGTATTTCACAATGAAGCAACAGGCCAAAAGATGTGAGTGTGGTGATATTTGATGTTTCTAGTGATACATGGACAGTTTTTAAATGTTCTTCTATCAGTTTCAGAGGGAGTGAAGCTGAATCTGGTTGTGTGTGGGAGCGACGGCACATTAAAATCCTCCATATCAGAGCTGATCCTGCAGCAGAAAGACAGAAGATCAGACGTGGAGCTTCATGGTCGTGTGATCAGTCTGGTGGAGCTTCCAGCTCTGTTCAACACTCGGCTCTCAGAGGAGGAAGTGATGTGTCAGACTCTCCGCTGTGTGTCTCTCTGTGATCCTGGAGTTCATGTTTTCCTCCTCATTATTCCTGATGCTCCACTCAATAATGAACACAAAGCAGAAATGGAGGAGATCCAGAGGATCTTCAGCTCAAGAATCAACAAACACATCATGATCCTCATAATGCAGAATTCAGAGCATCAGACAGCAGAACTCAATGAAGAAACACAGTCGGTCATTGAGAGTTTTGGAGGACGACATCATTTCTTTGGTCCCACCACACAAGTGTCCACATTGATGGAGAACATTGAGAAGATGCTGGAAGAAAACAGAGGAGAGTTTTTCTCCACGGAGACATTTCAGAAAGCACAGATGAAAAAACTGATGAAATATGAAGAGATGAAAAATAAAATTCATTCACTAGAGACACTTTTACTGTCACAAGGTAATGACCAGAAAATTAGGATTGCTGCTATTTTATTCTGGAGTAGTGTATTTTTTGTGTGTATTTTTGAACAGCAGAACTGCGAAATTCAACATTCTAATGAATGTTCAACAATCCAAAATGTAAAAAAAAAATCTAAATTCAAAACTCAAACATTCTGACGACATTCAATTACAAAATATTCCATTACGAAATCAAGTTCAAAGGTCAAGCTTCAATGTTCCACAGGAAATGTAAATTATTGGAATATTCAAACTTATCATTTAACCAATTATAGAACTACTATAATTCTTTAGAGCAGTAAAGCTGAAAGATCTGATAAATAATTTTATCTTACAGATACAGAGAAAACAACATAAATGTTTTCAGTTAGGATAAATATATATTATAGAAAAATATAGAGTTTTATTTGGTATAAATATAAGAATGAATATATTTGACTCATCAACAAAATGAAAAATGGCTCATCTATCCCAAACGCCCTATTGATCTACACAGTAAAATGAACTCTGCTCTGAGCACATATGGTCCTACTTTAAGTGTTAAAGTAACTCTGAATCAAATTGATCTAGTTATTGAAATAAATTAAGATTTACATGTTTTTAATTTTCAGGTTCACGTGAAAACACAGATGAATTGAGGATTGTGCTGCTGGGAAAAACTGGAGTTGGGAAAAGTGCAACAGCAAACACAATCTTAGGAAGAAACGCATTTACAGCAGAAACATCTCAAGAGTCAGTGACTAAAGAGAGTCAGAGAGAATCATCTGACATCAACGGCCGACACGTTACTGTGATCGACACTCCAGGACTGTTTGATACTGAACTCACTAATGAAGAGATCCAGAGAGAAATCAGACACTGCATCTCCATGATCCTGCCTGGACCGCATGTGTTCATCATTGTGCTCAATTTAGGACAACGATTCACTCGAGAAGAAGCAACATCAGTGAAGATCATCAAAGAGACGTTTGGTGAGAAATCTTTAATGTTCACCATGGTGCTCTTCACCAGAGGAGACGATCTGAAGGACAAAACAATTGAACAGTGTTTGGGAAAACCTGGATCTCCTCTGATGAACCTGATTGAAGCGTGTGGAAACAGATTTCATGTGTTCAATAATAATCAGACTGGAGACCGAACACAGGTGTCTGATCTACTGGAGAAGATAGACGACATGGTGAAAGCAAACGGAGAGAGTTTCTACTCGTGTAAGATGTTCAGACAGATGGAGAGAGAAAGACAAGAACAACAGATGAAGATTCTGATGGACAGAGTCAGAGAAAGAGAAGAGGAGATGAACAAACTAGAAGAAGAGATGAAAAGAGAACAAGAGACATTTAAAAATAAAATTGAGCAACTGAAGCAAGAAAAAGAGAAAGCAAAAACAGAAAACGAAAACCTTCAGATCAAATATGACAAAGAAATAAACAGACTGAAGAACAGAATAGAGATTGATAGGAAGAAAAGAGAAGAATATATAGAAAGAGAAGGACAATATAAAAGAGAAATTAAAGAGAAAGAAGAGAGTGAGGAAAAGATGCGTGAGGAGATGAAGAGAAAACGAGAAGAATGGGAAAAACAGAAACTAGAGGAAAAGACAAGAAGAGTAGAGGATGAAAAAAGAAGAGAGAGAGAACAGAGAGATTGTCATGAATTTAATCAGAGACTGAAACAAGAGAGAGAGAGAATGGAAAGAGAGAAAGAAGATCTTCAATCTAAACATGAAGCAAAAGAAAATAAGATGAAGATGATGGAGAAACTGAACAGGGAAAGAGAAGAACTGATGAAGAAACAAGAAGAAGAGAAAGAGAGATTGAAGATGATGATATTGGAAGAACGACAGAATCATGTCAAAGCGAGAAAGAGAAGAGAAGAAGAATTCAGTGAACTAAAAGAACAGTATAAAACACTAATTAAAGAGAGAGCAGAAAAGGAGAGTAAAATGCTTGAGCAGATGAAATGGGAACGAATGCAGTGGGAAAAACAAAAACAAGATGAAAGACAGAAAAGAGAAGAAGAGAAGAAGAAAAAAGAAGAACAAGAACAACAGAAATCTGAACTTCACAAGGAACAACAAATTCCAGTTAATGATTGCACAAAGAGTAAGTCAAAATTATGGTCTTTTAATATGTAAAGATCAATATTAATTTAATACTTAGTTATCAGAGAACAGATGTATGAGGCTACAGCATAACATGTCAAGGAAACTGTTATGTTGAAGGAGGAATGGATGGCAGAACATGAGCAGTAGCCTTGCATTCACTTAACTCAACTCTTCTAGTTTTCCCTTTCACACAGTTCTTACATCAGTTGAACATGTAAACACCATAGTACCATCTAGTAGACATGAATAGTTAGGGCTGAGCGATAAAACGACAACGATATGTATCGCGATAGACATGTAATCGATATCAATAAAAAATGTGTTCGATATAACGTTCGCTGATTTATTTTTTCTTCGTCGGAAGAAACCAGAGGTTGCGAAGCAAGTTTGGTTGCATGAACAAACGCGCACTTTCTCAATTTATGGCCAGCAATATTCTCATGTTTAAGGACATTATGGAATTAAGATAATATCTGTACTATGTTATGAGTGTACTGTACTACAATTAAATACAATCGTTGCTAAGTCTGCAGTCTGAACACTTTACCTCAGAGCGTCCGTTAACTGAATGAATTGAAAATATCACCTGATAATCCGATAACATCAGCAATTTTCATTCAAGCAGCTGATTTCTGTGAATGAATTGTTTTATGGTGTGTCCTTTAATCATTACACCTTTTACCTATTTATTAATTATTCTCAGGTAGGTAAGGAAAGTCGAATCTGGAAAAACTATAAGCATTCAAATGTTACTTACAATTTACTCAGAAGACATCCCCGTGGTCAGTTCCTGCTTAAGTCTTTTCAATTACTACTCTGGTAGACAATAATTTGCCAATAATGTAATATAAAGTAATAAATAAAAAAATAATTAAAGTTAACAAAACTTATATAAAAGTACAATAGTAAAGTTACAATAATAAGTTTCAATCAAGGTACAATCAGCTGATATCAGGTGTCGAGAGATACTGCGCTATTCAGTATCCATCTGTCCAGTCTCTCTCTCAGTCTTTTATATAAAGACAGTCCACTGCAGATGCCAGACTCTCTCCTGACGTCATCATATGGAGTGCTGCCAAGTCCTCCACCAAGGCCTTCAGTTGTTTACGGCGTATTCCTTTCCAGTATCTTCAAGCCCTTTTCCTCTTCCTTCTTCTCTTAACCGTCTGTAACATATACCTTAACTAATACATTTTCATTCATCATAAAAACTATTTCTAATACATAAGTGTTTTCTACTCTAAATCAGTCAATACATATATTTCATGCAAGTAAGTAGTTTTCTTAATAATAGTGAAATCACACAATACATTTTCTGTGCAGCATTAGTAATTGGGTTACATGCATGTATTTAAGCAAAAGCATCATTACTACTTAGGTTACATCAGTTTAAAGCAAATCAAGCATTAATCAAGGCAGTATAATTGCAAAATCATCATCTCCATTAACAGAATGTAAAACTAAATGTATATTGCAGTACAGGGTGAAGTCAGTATACATTAATGACGATTTGAGACAAATAAATGTCAATTTAATATAAAACTATGTAAATGGCGCTCTGTGGCGTGGCAGGATTTTGAAAAAGGTCAAGCCGCCCGGTGTGTGTACACACTCATAGAAAATAATGTGTTTGAATTTTAAATACGAGGCGCTGCGCGACGCACAGTCGTGGTTGTGTTGACATATCTGCCTTTATAACTGAGGGGATTATAGTCAGAGGAAGGTTAAGTTTAAAATAAAAAATGTTTAAATTTATATATTTTTCTCCTGGTCCTTTTTTTAAATAGGTCATTTAAAATATCAATAATTGTCTATATCGACTGATATGAAACACTTATATCGTGATACAGTTTTCAGCCATATCGCCCAGCCCTGTGAATAGTACAGCAATGCAATGGAAAGAGAACACAAACCAAACCCTTTTTGATCAAAAGTTAATTATGAATTATAATTTGTTCTTCAAAACGTTCATACGCACACTTCAAGACAGAAGCAGAACATGGATAAACAAAGTGGGCCCTATTTTAAGGATCTAAGCACATGGCAAGTGCACTTGGGTCATGTCCAAATCCACTTTTGCTAGATTAACGATGGGGGAAAATGGTCGGAGCTCCCGGTGCATGATCTAAAAGGGATGTCTCTATTCTCTTAATGAGTAATGGGTTTGTTTTTGGTCGTAACATGCAATAAACCAATCAGAGTCTCATCTCCCATGTGAAGTCAAGTCACCTTCATTTATATAGCGCTTTTAACATTATGGATTGTTTCAAAGCAGCTTTACAGTGATAATAGAAATTACTAGGGGTGTAACGATACGCGTATTCGTATCGAACCATTCGGTACGAGGCTTTCGGTTCGGTTTTCGGTACGCACTGCGTACCGAACGGTTCGTTGGACCATTTTTTCTGCCGACCAAAATTTCTTTATTTCAAATGAAGGCGCGTCGCGGGTGGCAAGCGCGCTCATAGAGTCTGCCGCGACCACAACATCAACTGTGAAGCGGGACTCGCGAGCCCTGTGCGCGAGCCTGATTAAGCAACACCACACAGCGCTAAGAGATCCAGACCAGTAAAGAACGCGTTTGAATTTCAAATGCTTTTTGAATTCGCCACTTAAGTAATAACATCGCTGCGAGATCTAGTGAGAAACATTCACATTTCTCTGTTATTAACGGATCAAACAGCGCTGATATGGAAACCATGGGAAGAAACATCGTGCCATGAATGAATGAACTGGACGATGTCCACAGATCAGCAGAATTCACCGTGGATTTACTGTAGTAACACACTAACTGCAAGGTATGGAAGGCTATAATGCTTTCAAGTAACATTACGTCGGTTTTATTTTGACATTATGAATACAATTGCTGCCCTCAAAAGTTAATCTGATTCTGAACTAAAATAAATCTTTGTTTATACAATATTACATTTCATTTTGTCCAAGGAGCTGTTTTGTTTTATATGCTCATAATAAGAGTCAAGTATAGCTCCATTAGTACATTATTAACAAATAAAAAAAATAAAAAAAATCATACTTTGTGATGTTAGTTTCATTAAATAAAATAATAATTTAAAAAAAATAATTCAAGGAAATTTCTCTGGCATTTATTTATTTTTGCTGTATGGAAAACGTACCGAACCGAACCGTACCGAACCGTGACACAAGTGTATCGTATCGAACCGAACCGTGAATTTTGTGAACCGTTACACCCCTAGAAATTACGTTACAGTGAAGTTGCGAAAACGCAGACGGCGCGCACATGCGCATCACGTGGCCTGGAACAATCGCGCTCGGGGTCGGACCGCAGCAAACAAGCCCAGTGTGAAAGCACCGTCACCTGCCTCCGCAATTTTTCATATCAAAGCAGTGAAGGTGGGGGAGGGGGAAGAAAGAGGACCGCAGATTGATCAGCAGGGCGCGCACAGCGCACAGACTGGTGTGTGGAGGTGAACTGCAGTGAGCCGTTTGAGATGGGAGATGAGGGAACGTTGAGGGTGTGAAACTGCCTCTGTCTAATACTGATGTGTCATTCATGAAATTGTAACAAATCAAAACCTTTGAGTTTTAGCTGCATTTATTTGGAAACAGAGTTGGTATTTATTATTACTATATTTTACTGTAACTATTTTATTTGTATGGTAATTTAGTATGTTAAGTAAAATAAGATATTCTTTAATCTGTTTTCTTTTTTCATACAGTGTCAAAAAAAGCAAACAATTCCCAGCGAAGAATTTGCATCAACTTCCAGGATATTCCTGCTGTCAGTCTCTCATCCAGAAGGATTGTGCTCCTGGGTAATGCTGGTGTTGGGAAGAGTGCATCTGGAAACACAATACTGGGACAGAAAGAGTTCATATCTACACTCAGCACAAAATCAGTAACCAGTGAATCCTCAGTGAAACACGCCAGAGTTTCAGGCAGATCTGTGTCTGTAGTTGATACTCCTGGATTCATTCACTCACTGATGAACTCAGAATTTTTTTTTACAAAACTAACTAGAAGTGTTTATTTAACCAGTCCTGGACCCCATTCTTTTCTCATTGTGGTTCCTCTGAGATTCAGAGAGGAGGATCAACAGATTATTCAGCAGATTGAGATGTTGTTTGGTCAGGAGGTGTTAAAGTACTCCATTATTCTCTTCACTCATGGAGATCTGCTAGAAGGAGAATCTGTAGAAAAACTCATTGAGGAGAACAGTAGATTAAGAGATCTAGTTGATCAGTGTGGAGGCAGATTTCACGTCTTCAACAATAGAGATGTGAATAACAGAGATCAGGTGAATGATCTACTGAAGAAGATTGACACAATGATAGAGCAGAATGGAGGAGGACACTACAGTCATCAGATGTTTGAAGATGCTGAGAGAAGGAGTAGATATAAAAAGCTTCTTAACAAATATCCTACTTGTGGAGCTGTTATTGCTCCAAATGTTGCTGATGCCAAAAGTGGTCTTTTTGAAACTCTTCTTGGATGTGTTATTGTTCTTATTAGTGCAGCTGCTGTTGGAGGTGTTATTGGAGTTGTCGCAGGAGCTTCTGGTGGAGGTGTTGATGGAGCTGCTGTTGGGGCTGCTATTGGAGCTGCTGTTCTTGGAGGAATTGCTCTAGCTTTTGTTGTATTGATTTTACTGAGCTATTTTTTAAGTACAGTGTAAAAAAAAAAGTCCCGTAGCATTTACCGCATGTTACTGTAAAATATATGGTAGCAAAATTTATGTTTTACAGCACTGACCTTACATTTATGGTAAAAAAACGAAGCTGTGGTTGAAAAATTAGTAGTAAAATAATAGTTTAGGTTGTATTACTAAACAATTTGTCACATATGTGTTCCAAAATTGTTATTGATAATTAACAGAGGTTTAGATGTTGATGTTTTATTGAAAATTATAACGTTTGTAGTCAATATGGTGACCAGTGTTTGTGCTCATTAGTTTTACTGTCAGACTGTCATAAATATTCACAAATAACTTTTAAAGCCTGAGGAAGGTCCCACCTCTCAGGGTTGGCTCGACCATTAAGAAAGGTGGAATTTCCAAGTGGGTAATTCCTCTTTTAGGAGGATTTATGACACTGTCTCAAGTTTGGTTAGACATGGGCCTTGCCGTTTGTGTCCATTTATACTCAGATAAATATAACAAACACACATTGCATTCTATGATGAGGCATTGGAGACATGATATAGGTGGGGTTACATTAACTATTAGTTCTTTCCCAACAAGCGATTTACAAAGCGGTTCACAAATAAATGCCAGGCAGAGTTGTGTTCTGTAACGGGCACCTAGTGTTAAGTAGTGTTCATGACATGAATGTTGATATGCCTTTAAAGCAGAACTATACAGCTTTGCCGATTTCTTCGCTGTTTTCTCGCTTTTTGCTCGCGGGTTTCTCTATAGAGCTCCCCCTACAGCTTCGGAATAGATATTTGACAACACTGTCGTCAAAACTCGTTGCCGACTCTCCCCCCTCCCATCTCCTCCTGCTGGTCATGTGCATTTGTTTTCAAAGAAGCCGGCGAACGCACCAAGCCATGTCCACGGAGGTATGTATGATACACAGAAGGCTAGCAAATACATATTTAGACAGTTTATGTGTGCAGTGCCGTAAAGCAATTCGTTACATCGAGAGACCTGATATCACGCGATACTTCCTGACGCTGAGGCCCGCGGCCCGCTGGCCCAAAGTTGCAAGGGTGGTGTTTCGGCTCACAGGCGCTTGGGGGGTGCGAGACGACCACCATTCAACCCGAAAACAGTCATATAATACCAATGACTCCGAAGCTGTTCGGTTAAGGTAAAAAAGTTACTTAGTTCACCTTTAAGATGACTTCTTCTATGGCGTACGTTATTGTATGCATGCTGTTCTTATGTGAGCGTGTTTCAGAGTGTTTTCTGTTCCCTGCTAACATTCGCTCATTGACATGTATGTGAAGACTGAAGAGTGTGCTTAACTGAGAGGAAGCATCTATATGAATCTCGTGGAACTACCAGTTCATTTGTACTTGTCTTGTATCCTTCATCTGGGCAGACTTCAAACTATCTGACAGACATTACAGTTTGTGACATAAAACACATTTTTAAAAAAAAATTTGATTTGAAAATCTCATTTGATTTATTTGTGAGTTTTATACATTTTTGTGAAACTCTTTACATTTATTTGTGGATCTTAATCTATTTATTTGTGAATTTGATAAATCTTTGTGAATCTCTTTAAATTTGTCTGTGAATCTCAATCTATTTATTTGGAATAATGCAACAATTCTAACCCCATTTTTTACAAGCATATATCATCATATATATATATATATATATATATATATATATATATATATATATATATATATATATATATACTCACCTAAAGGATTATTAGGAACACCTGTTCAATTTCTCATTAATGCAATTATCCAATCAACCAATCACATGGCAGTTGCTTCAATGCATTTAGGGGTGTGGTCCTGGTCAAGACAATCTCCTGAACTCCAAACTGAATGTCAGAATGGGAAAGAAAGGTGATTTAAGCAATTTTGAGCGTGGCATGGTTGTTGGTGCCAGACGGGCCGGTTTGAGTATTTCACCATCTGCTCAGTTACTGGGATTTTCACGCACACCAATTTCTAGGGTTTACAAAGAATGGTGTGAAAAGGGAAAAACATCCAGTATGCGGCAGTCCTGTGGGCGAAAATGCCTTGTTGATGCTAGAGGTCAGAGGAGAATGGGCCGACTGATTCAAGCTGATAGAAGAGCAACTTTGACTGAAATAACCACTCGTTACAACCGAGGTATGCAGCAAAGCATTTATGAAGCCACAACACGCACAACCTTGAGGTGGATGGGCTACAACAGCAGAAGACCCAACCAGGTACCACTCATCTCCACTACAAATAGGAAAAAGAGGCTACAATTTGCACAAGCTCACCAAAATTGTACAGTAGAAGACTGGAAAAATGTTGCCTGGTCTGATGATTCTCGATTTCTGTTGAGACATTCAGATGGTAGAGTCAGAATTTGGCATAAACAGAATGAGAACATGGATCCATCATGCCTTGTTACCACTGTGCAGGCTGGTGGTGGAGGTGTAATGGTGTGGGGGATGTTTTCTTGGCACACTTTAGGCCCCTTAGTGCCAATTGGGCATCGTTTAAATGCCACGGCCTACCTGATCATTGTTTCTGACCATGTCCATCCCTTTATGACCACCTACTACTGCCAGCAGGATAATGCACCATGTCACAAAGCTCGAATCATTTCAAATTGGTTTCTTGAACATGACAATGAGTTCACTGTACTAAAATGGCCCCCACAGTCACCAGATCTCAACCCAATAGAGCATCTTTGGGATGTGGTGGAACGGGAGCTTCGTGCCCTGGATGTGCATCCCACAAATCTCCATCAACTGCAAGATGCTATCCTATCAATATGGGCCAACATTTCTAAAGAATGCTTTCAGCACCTTGTTGAATCAATGCCACGTAGAATTAAGGCAGTTCTGAAGGCGAAAGGGGGTCAAACACAGTATTAGTATGGTGTTCCTAATAATCCTTTAGGTGAGTGTGTGTATATATATATATATATATATATATATATATATATATATATATATATATTAGGGGTGTAACGGTTCACAAAATTCACGGTTCGGTTCGATACGATACACTTGTGTCACGGTTCAGTTCGGTACGGTTCGGTACATTTTTGATACAGCAAAAAGAAAGAAATGCCAGAGAAATTTTCTTTATTTCATTTTTTTTAAATTTTTTTTATTAAAACTAACATCATAAAGTATGTTTTTTTATTATTATTACTTTGAGCAATTCTGGAGCAATGATTGACTAGGAGCATATAAAACAAACAGCTCCTTGGAAAAAATTAAATGTAATATTGTAGTAGGCTAGTTATAAACAGGTGTATTTTAGTTCAGATATCCATAGTGAATGTTGCTGATCTGTGGACAAGTTCATTCAAGGCACAATGTTTCTTCCTGGTTTCCATGTCAGCGCTGTTTGATCCGTTAATAACAGAGAAATGTAAATGTTTATTCTGTGGAGAATTAAAATGCTTTCTTTACCGGATCTCTTATTAGCGCTGTGTAGTAAGTAACAGTGTCGCTTGATCATGATCGGCTCGCGTTCATAGACAATATGCTCGCGCTGCACTGGTCCAAACTGATAAACGGTCCTTCAACCACGCAATAATGAGCAGTTTCGTTCCGTTTGCATTACGTTTGCCATTTGATGTTGGACAATGTTGTGGTCGCGCCGGCGTCTCTTACATTATGAGCGCGCTTGCCATGCGCCTACATTTGAAATAAGCAAATTTTGGTCGGCAGGAAAAATGGTACAACGAACCGTTCGGTTTGAAAATGCGTACCGAAAACCGAACCGAAAGCCTCGTACCGAACGGTTCGATACGAATACACGTATCGTTATACCCCTAATATATATATATATAAACATAGGCTATAGTTATTTCATTATCAAACTACTTGGAATACTAACTCGTGGCCTCAAGATACTAACTCGTGGCCACGAGAAAGTGAATTTTTTCAAGGCGAACGTTCCCTTTAATGTTTCCATGGCGACGCCATGGTGATTCTCAAATACGTGTAAGTGGGTGTGTTTGGTCGTTTAAAAACCTTAAAGGACAAGTTCGGTATTTTACACTTAAAGCCCTGTTTACAGATCGTTTCTGATGAAATAGAACGGTTGAGATAAAAATGTGGACACATGCTGCTGTCCCGAGAATTTTAGGTTTATTTCGCTTCTCCCCCCCACCTACAGAATGGCAGCCTATGGGCACTGGAACAATCCTTCCTAAAACGCATTAAACTTTCGATTACAAAGACGTGAAACTCACCGAGTGGTCAGGGGTGTTCACTGATATGCTCACACAAAAATCGCTGCAAAAGATGCTTTCCAACAGGTTTTATCGTAGTTTTTGTCCAACACCATTGACTTGAATTGGATGGGCTGTGTGCGGTACGGTATTACTTCGCCGCTTCTTCTTCTGCTTCTTCTGTGTATTCAATGAAATGCCAGTAGTTTGCTTGCAATTGGCAAAGGTGCATTATCGCCACTAACTGGGCTGTAGTGTCTATTATTCAAGCTCTCAACGGAAGAATCTACGGGTGTGAGACGTTTGGAAAAATAGGTCCACAGTTTTACAACGAATGGTAAAACACCTGTTGGAATGCATCTTTTTCAGCGATTTTTGTGTGAGCATATCAGTGAACACCCCTGACCACTCGGTGAGTTTCACGTCTTTGTAAACGAAAGTTTAATGCGTTTTATGAAGGATTGTTCTATTTCATCAGAAACGATCTGTAAACAGGGCTTTAAGTGTAAAATACCGAACTTGTCCTTTAAATAATCTTGATCTATAAATGAGATGGGCGCCGCAATGTTGTCCTGTCAGTCGGATTTACAGCACGTGATTTCATCAGTTTCTCCCGAAATAAATGCAAGAAAGTGGCCCGGTGAACTGAGAAGAATAGAGTAAACTTTATAGTTCCTTGTCTTGCACTATGTTTGTCTAATATGAATAACACATGTCGGCAAATTATATTTGAATAGATTGTTATTGCTGCTTCCACAGACATCAGTGTGTTTTACAAACTCCAAATGTATTGTTTGACTCGTGCTTATGTGTATTTAAATATCTGAAACCAAAAATAAACATTATGAAGTTGAAAAAACTGCTTTTGTGATGACAGCGCTGAATGCGTCAGACTCCGGCTCATTTAAAAACCTTTATAAATAATCTTGATCTAACATGAGATGGGCGCTGCAATGTTGTCCTGTTTTTTTTACAGCACGTGAATTCATCAGTTTCTCCCGAAATAAATGCAAGAAATTGGCCGGTGAACTGAGAAGAATAGAGTTAACTTTATGAAGTTTGTAAAACACACTGATGTCTGTGGAAGCAGCAACACACTCACACAGCAAAATCCCCAGTGTTAAATTAACACTCCTCAGTGTTTATATGTGACCCTGCCTGTGAAAACCCAGCTAAAGTCATTTTTTTGTGATTCAGTGTTTTTTACATAAAATCATCCTACACAATGTAAACAACATTCTGTGAAAATATAACCTAAACCTTGATATCTTTAAAATTGACTGAGTAGGCTATGTCAAAGATTTGCTAAAATTCGGCCTCAGAAAATCATATTTTTGAGAAATTCAAATTTAAAGATAAGTTATTTTTTAAAACTGCAACACATTTGATCCATAGTTATCCTGCATATGTGACTTATAACACATTAAAGCTTAGATTCTCCCCTTTTTAGTGATATATGACACATCAGTGGAAAAATTCTTAAAGTTTTGTAAAACAGATCTATTTATTATGATGTGCAGGTCCAAAAAGCTAAAAGCATAAACACATTGAAACGAATGGGGGTACCAAAAGAGCTTGATCATAGCAAAAATTACCATGTCAATTCAGTGGAATGGTTTGTATAACTTTATTAGTAAAATGAAATATCAGTGAAATGTCAATAATATATCAATTAAATAACATACCATTTCTCATTCTCTGAAATTATCATTCTCTTACTGGCCCACGGTGTAACTGAGTAAATCTGGAGTAAAAAAAAATATAAAAAAAAATAAAAAAATTCAAGGGATAGTTTACCCAAAAACTACAATTGTCATCATTTACTCACCCTGATGTTGTTCCAATCCTGTATAAGTTTCTTGCTTCTGCTGAACAAAAAATAAGATATTTTAAAGAATGTTTGTAACCAGACAGTTGACAGCACCCATTGACTTCCATAGGTGCCGCCAACTGTCTGGTTACCAACATTCTTTAAAATATCTTATTTTTTGTTCAGCAGAAGCAAGAAACAATGAGTATGAGTAAATCATTTGTGGGTGAACTATCCCTTTAACAGGTCAGTCTCAAACGTTGTACACATTCTAAAATTGTCTAGATGCAAAATAAAATCCTGAGTGATAGCAACTCTCCCTCCTTGAAAAATAAAGAACACTTTTCCCCATTGAAATACTTGCAGTTGCAAGAGAAACTGATTTGCAGTTTCACATCTGGACTTCCAGCATTCGAAGCAAATTCTTCTTGCTGGTGTTCCCTCTTCATGTTCGCCAGACAAAAAGCTTGGGGTTCAATCACCAAAACTGGCTTGTCCTCCTCATCATGTTGGTCACTGCCTGAAAAAGCAAAGATCATTTTTTTTCAATTCAAAGCAAGATACCTAAAAACATGATTGTGTAACATGCAAGAATGGGAAGTGGGTTTAATTCCACATTTAAAATGGATAATGAAGCATTTTATATGAAAATATCAGAAAATATTTTTTTCAGTTTAGTCAGACTGGATCTGATTAATTGAGGGGAGGGCATAGGAACAAGAAACAGCCTATAGGTGGTAAGCAGACTTCAATTCAGAGTGTAATGAAACAAATAAACATCATGCCATAAACGTAATTAATTTAAACTGACTAAATCCCAATCAACAAATGTAATAAACATTTAAATCCACTATTTTTGCATCACAGATATGTGTTAGCATTAGCCTACATTGGCTGGACACTGACAGTCTACATTTAGGCTACATATTTAGCATAAAAAAATAATAACAAAAAACTTACCGTCAAATTCCTTGTTAGTTTCGTCAAAGAAGTGTCCTGTTCATCATCACAATCATCCTCCAGAAAATAATCCGCAACAAAACCGGTTAAATCATAATTTGGGTTCAATTCCACCGAGATTAATATCAAGCAAGCTGTTTAAGCAAGCAGCTATTTTCCGTTCCTGCTCATACTTAGGTGTCGCCGGCAAAGCCATGGCCATGTCAGATGTCAAAACAACGCATTACGTTACCATCATCCAGCAAATAACACGTAGCAGGCCAAAAATGTCCTTAAAATAAGTTTAATATTATTGGCAGAATACTAAGCTACAAAACAAATAAGCAGTTCTTAAAATATTGGCTATGACAAGAAAAAATCACCACAGACATCTAAACGCGGCTGACTCTCTCTTTTTTTGCATTGTGTTGACCTGATTACCGGAGCTTGCGGTCCGGATTGATATTAAAGTCTGTTTTTACTCTTTCTAGTAGAAAATACACAGAAAAGAAGTTCCTGAACCGATTGATATACGAATCAGCAGTGTTGTTGCGCAAAATAAACCCAGAGACGACTGAAATCAATGTTTAGGAAGCCCACGTCCGTTTTTTTTTTTTGCGCAAAAGTATAACGTAGTGTCAATAAAATCATTAATTTCATTATTTATCATGTTATAAATGAAAATGTAAGTATTACATCTCAAAACCATTGGTATAATCTATCATTTTAGGCAATAAACACACATGGACTATTTTTGTCATTTTTATGGCTATGACTACTTTGACGCTCGTTAACTCATAATTCGTTTCTGCGACTTTAGCCGGGGTTTCACAGGCGGGGTCACATATGTGTCCACACTACAGGGTGTTAAAAATTAACACTGAAGCAGTGTTGAAGTTAATGAGTTAATTAAGTTAACACTGAAGCAGTGTTGAAGTTAATGCAATAATTAAGTGATTAATTAAGCGATGATTGGCCATTAGTGGTGACACCTGATGATAACAAGCAGAATCACTGAAGGAAAGAGAAAAAACAATAACAGAAAAAAGAGAAACACAAGAACTACAACTGACTTCGAGTCATTACACATTGCTGCACTTATTATTACCAGTTTGACTTTATTTCTGTCATACATAGACAAAAGTTCTTGAGATTCTTTTCAAGCTACCATTTTGGTGGTCAGTGTTTGCTTTAGTTGGGCTCTTGACACTTTTCATTTTTTAATATTAGTTTTTCTCTGGTTGCTACAACTCTGTGTTTATAAAGCATATTTGTTACTGCAAGAGAAAACATGACCTGCTCACAATATGTTTTGATGATAAAAACATTATCATGTAGTTTCCTTATTCAATGATGTGAGAGTCTAAATCTTTGACTATATTCTTGATGTCTTGTTTTAGTATTGGTGATTGTAGCTCTGAGATTCTACAGTTTGAGATCCAACAGCAATATCAAAAATTTTGAAATTTTAGCAAAAAAGTTATTGTGTTTAAACACACAGACAAGAAGAATCAGCATATGAATCTCAACAATGGTGACAAAAAACAAACTAGTGACAAAACAAGCTACTAAAGTCAGAACAAAACAATAGCAAAATAAAAGCCAACAGAAAAAACAATGAAAATTACAGGACAATTCAGCTGCATAATTTATTCATGCTGCAATGCATGATGTCAGCCATTGATGCGTTCTGATTGGTGGCTCCCATCATGCACTGCAACATTAAGCATTTGTTTGATTGTCACCATTGTTGAGATTCATATGTAGATTCTTGATGTCAGAGTGTGATTTTAAATTCTTAAGACCTTTAAAACATTGCTGAAAGTAACAACTGTAGTGAAAAATTAATAAACATTTAGATAATCAGTTTATAATGCTGGGTGACATCATTGAATCAGGTCACTAGTAATTTCATCATTGAAACACAACCAGGGCTGCATTTCCAAAAGCATCTTAAACCTAGCTTGATCACAGACCAACAGCAACAAATGGTCTGTACGATCAAATTAGGCTTGCGACGCTTTCAGGAAATACAGCCCAAATCATAGTTTCTCTTGCCACAACATATGCTCTATTAGCACAGAGTTGGAGCAGCCAGAGAAATACTAATGTTAAATAGTAAAGGGTCAAGAGCCCAACTAAAGCAACCACTGACCACCATAATGGTGACATGAAAAGAAACATTCCATAAAACATTACCATCTAAACTTCTGTTAAATCTAAATAAGACCGTGTGTAGATGTATGACAGAAATAAAGTCAAACTGGTAAAATAATAAGTGCAATAATGGTTCAAAGTCAGTAGTTCTTGTGTTTCTCTTTTTTCTGTTCTTGTTTCTCTTTCCTTCAGTGAGTCTGCTTGATATCATCAGGTGTCACCACTAATGGCCAATCATCACTTAATTAATCACTTAATTATCTCATTAACTTCACCACTGCTTCAGTGTTAACTTAATTAACTCATTAACTTCAACACTGCTTCAGTGTTAATTTTTAACACCCTGTACACAGCAAAAACTCCAGTGTTAAATTAACACTCCTGGGAGTGTATATGAGTCCACTCTCAAAAGTGTAAAGTGTTAAAATATGAGTGTTAAATGAACACTCAAGAGTGTTAAGTTAATGAGATAATTAAGTGATTAATTTAGTGATGGTTGAGCATTATTGAAGACACCTGATGTTAACAAGCAGAATCACTGAAGGAGAAAATCACTAATTGTAAGTTACCGTTATGGTGATCAGTGTTTGCTTTAGTTGGGCTCTAGACCATTATATATTTACTTTAGATTTTGTTTGTCTGCTGTTATTGATTTATAACAGTCAGATGAACAAAGAAAAATATGATCGGATGGCGCTGGTTATGTTATGACATAATCATGTTGTGATCTGTAAAACAAAACTTATTGAGATGGCTTAACTTGTTAATTACAGCAGCTCTGTGATTCTACAGCACATGATTTTCAGTATTTTTCATATAATCCAAAAATATTTCGTAACATTGTTCTGATCAAAAGACTTTCAAATAAATTTATTTAAAACACAGACATCAATAATCAGCCTGTGAATCTCAACAATGGTGACAATAATAAAGCATGTTGCAGTGGCTGCCACCAATCACAACTCATTAATGGCTCCCATCATGCATTGCGGTATGAATAAATTATGATCTGAATTGTCTATGTAATTTACTTTTCCTAATTGAATATTCTGCTCCTCACCATTGTTGAGATGCATAGACTGAATCTTGAGGTCTGTGTGTGCCGAAAAGAATGATTTTTTTGTTTTCAAAACAACTTTTAAGAAATCCTTTATATTATATCTAAAATTCTGGATATTTATGCAGATTCACAGTTATGCTGTAATCAACAACATAAATCTAAGTTAGAAATAACGATCTTAATGAGTTCAGTGATCAAGTTCAAATGATGATTGTCATAATATAACCAACACCATCAGATCACTTTTTTTTCTTTGTTCATCTGGCAGTTATAAGATACAACAGCCAGACAAAAATTAAAGTATACATATAAGGGTCTAGAGCCCAACTAAAGCAAACACCCATCAGCATAGCGGTGGCTTACAATTAGTGATTTTCTCCTTCAGTGATTCTGCTTGTTAACATCAGGTGTCTTCAATAATGCTCAATCATCACTAAATTAATCACTTAATTATCTCATTAACTTTAACACTCTTGAGTGTTCATTTAACACTCATATTTTAACACTTTACACTTTTGAGAGTGGACTCATATACACTCCCAGGAGTGTTAATTTAACACTGGAGTTTTTGCTGTGTAGTGTGGACACATATAAACACTGAGGAGTGTTAATTTAACACTGGGGATTTTGCTGTGTAGACACATTATTTGCTAGATCTAACCAAGTTTCGGTTAGAATTAAGAAATCAAGGTTATATGCACAAATAAGATCATTAATTAAGAAGGACTTATTAATTAAAGATCTGATATTTAAAAGAGCCAATTTCACTATGGTAATATGATCTGCTTTAGAAATCTTACACAGCAAAAAGTCCAGTGTTAAATTAACTCTCCTGGGAGTTTATATGGCTCCAGAGTCAGTGTTAAAATATGAGTGTTAAATTAACACTCAAGAGTGTTAAACTTAATGAGCTCATTAAGTGATTTATTGAGTTATAATTGACCAATATTGAAGACACCTGATGTTAGCAAGCAGAATCACCAAAGGAGAAAATCACATTTTTAAGACACCGTTATGGTGATGAGTGTTTGTTTTAGTTGGGCTCTTGACCCATAAAGCATTAACTACAAATTTTGTTTGGCTGTTGTATCTGAGTTATAACTCTCAGATGAACAAAGAGGTGTTCATTTCTCACTCTCAGGTGATCAGGTGGTGTTGGTTATGATTTGATAATCATAATTTGACCTGAATATCAAATCTCATTAAGAGAGTCAGATTTACCTTGTTGATTACAGCAGCCTGTGATTCTACAGCAAATGTTTTTCATCATCAATATAATCCAAAATATTTCTTAAAAATTGTTCTGATAAAAAAATACGTAGAAAATTACTTTATTTAGACACACTGACATCAATAATCAGCCTGTGAATCTCAACAATGGTGACAATAATAAAGCATGTTGCAGTGCATTCTGGGTGCCACCAATCAAAACTCATTCATGGCTCCCATCATGCATTGCGGTATGAATAAATTATGATCTGAATTGTCTTACTAATTTCCTTTTACTAAATGAATATTCTGTTTGTCACCATAGTTGAGATCAATACACTGATTCTTGATGTCTGTGTGTGCCTAAAATAAAGATTTTGTTTTATCAGAACAGCTTTTAAGAAATCCTTAAAACTAGGTAGAAATAAAGATCTTATGCTGTAGAATCACAGTGATGCTGTAATCAACAATATACATTTAAGTCAGAGATTAGACTCTAAATGAGATCAGTGATTCAGGTGAAATTATGATAATGTCAAAACATAACCAACAAAACCTGATCAACTTTCTCTTTGTTCATCTGGCAGTTATAAGATGAAGCCAAAGATAATCTAATGTTTACAGTTTAAGGGTCAAGAGCCCAACTAAAGCAAACACTGATCTCCATAACGGTGTCTTAAAAAATTTGATTTTCTCCTTTGGTGATTCTGCTTGTTATCATCAGGTGTCTTCAATAATGCTCAATCATCACTCAATGAATCACTTAATGAGCTCATTAAGTTTAACACTCTTGAGTGTTAATTTAACTCTCATATTTTAACACTGACTCTGGAGCCATATAAACTCCCAGGAGAGTTAATTTAACACTGGACTTTTTGCTGTGTAGTTTGTTTAGTTACTCTCTGAAAATTTGCCAGATTTACCCCATAGGCTGGACGCAATCGATTTCTCCTATCACTTATTATTACTGGAATAGGCCAATTTGGGATGCTAGCATTAGATGGCACAAACTGAGTGGATGGACAAAGACATAGAGGATTTTCATTTTCGTTTCCAGCAGGACATTCCTAATTTATAGATTGCAAAGTATCTGAAAGCACAGGGAGAGCTGGAAAAACTGTCAATGTATACCAAAGGCCATGTAATTTAAAAGGATAAAAGTCAATTTTTTGACTCCTCTATTTAGATGAAGGCCATTTCTTCCAAACAGATCATGTCTAGTCCAAAAATAATCAAAATTCCCAATGAAATTAAAACCAGCAGCAATACAAATTTTTTTTAACCATATGTGCAATCCAAAAAGAAGGCTAAAAAACTCACATCCCCTAGAGGGCAATGGAATGGGACCTGATATGAGGAGTTGTCTACCTAAGGAGTCAGCTTTAAAACAGAGGTTCTCAAAATCTTGGTACAGTTTTGCTGACTGCCTATCCATTACATCATTTGCCCCAGCATGTACAATGACTGATTTTACAGAAGGGTGAAGATCAAGAAGTTTTGGTAAAAGGAGGACAAAATCACTGACCTTACCATCACTAAGTGAGTATGTGATGGCTTCTGGAAGTCTAATTTCTTTAACTATTGAGTCCCAAGAGAAGTTGTGGAGAAAGAGTGTCTTTATATGAGAACACAGCAAGATTGGCAGGAAGAGTACAGATAACAGGAGACTTTGGCTCCAGATTAGGCCAGAGGGCAGTGTAGTCTCCCTAGAGATGATTGCCACCGGGTTTTTTTTTGTTTTTGTTTTTTTTTATTAACATTTTGTCAAAGTACAATTTTAACACGTATACACCATTGAATCAATATACAGCTTCATATATCTGATCTTAACAAGGTGAACAAAATAAGAAAAAAATAAATAAATAAATAAATAAATAATAATAAAAAAAACACATAGATACACAAATGAAAAACACTTAGGGGTCTGCTTATACATTAAAGTTAAAATAATGAAATAATTTGATTGTTTTGTTTAATTTGTTGTTCTTTTTTTTTTTTAATTTTCAATGCTGTTCCAATATTTTTTAAGGTCTGTAATTTTGAAATTGTAAAAGGAGGGTTTGCTTCTTTGCCAAATCGTTTTGTGCAGATAATATTTAGCTAAAATAATAATTAAGTTAATTATATATTTTTCATTGGCTGATAAATTTGGCTCAGTGACTATAAGAAGTATTTCAAATTTGCTTAGAGAAATGTTCTTTTTTATCTTTTGGGAAATAAATCTTTGTAGATGGGACCAAAAGGAAGCTACAAGGGGACAATCAACAAAAACATGCTCAATGGTTTCTCCTTCACAGCCATAGAATGTACAAATGTTACACACAGTTGGAAAAAAAGTACAGATGTTTGCTTTTGAAGGGTAATATCTGTGAACAATTTTAAATAAAACTTCTTTGATTTTATTTACAATAATATACTGATGAGGTAGCAGGAAGATCATGTTCCATAATTTCTTGTCCAGTAAAGTCCATCGGTGTTAACATATAGGAGTACTGGCAGGATCAAGTATGTTTCTAATAAAAGTATTGTCACATCTCTTATCTGTGAGTGGAATACCAGAAATAGTAGGAGAACCGACTGTTACAGATAGAGAAGTATCTGTCTGTATGCTCTGCGCTAAAGAAACAAGACTAACAGGATACCATATTTACCATATTTTTCCATGAAGTGCTCATAAGAATAAAATTAATTTTTTGTATTTAGCAAATTGTTTACTGTATTCAGATTACTTATAAACCAATTATTCAGAAAAAGTGTTTTGTTTTTGTGTAGTATATATTGTTCCAAAGAATACAGTTGTGAGGGGAGAAATTGTGTTTAAAGATAAGATTCCAACATAACAAGTTTTGTTTATGAAAATTGCTTAATTTCACGGGGAGTTTTCCTACCAAAAAAGGACAAATCAGTAGAAAGTTAAGACCACCAATATTTTCAAATAAGCTGTTTGGAATAATATTCCACATACTATTTGGACACTTGAGGAATCTTTTAATCCAGTTGATTTTTATAATTTGGTTAAATGAAGTAAAAGTTAGTACATTCAGACCACCTTCAGCCAGAGGGTTTGAGAGAACAGACCTTTTAACCTAGGCTTATTCTTCCATATAAATTTGAAGAGAATTTTATCTAATTGGGAACAAGTGGATTTTGGAACATCTAGAGATGAGAAAACATAAGCTGCTGACATCCCTTCTGCCTTACTTAACAGAACTCTGCCATATATGGATAGATCTCTGGCAGACCAACAATTTAAATTTGGTTTTGATGGTCTGAGTCACCGGGAGCATATTTAGGTCCAGAGTTTCTCTAGGATTTCTCAATATTTTAATACCAAGATAAGTTATAGTGTTTTTGAGCGGGATATTACATATTTCAGATTTGCTGCTGTCTTTTAGGGGCAGAATTTCAAATTTTTTAACGTTTAGTTTTACTTTTGAGAACTTAGATATTATAGATAAAGCTAGGGGTACTTGTTCGATATTTTGCAAAAATAAAGTGGTATCGTCTGCAAGTTGTGAGATTTTGATTTCTTTGTCAAGTACTCCAATTCCCTTAATGACGGATTCTGCAGTCGAGCGCAGTTGCTCTCCACTGACTGCGCTGATCAAAAGCATGATGGGAAACGACACAGCTTAATGCTCATTGGTTAAACAACTGTGATGTATTGTTCTTTTTTAAAATGTTTCATTTTAAAACTCTAATATCATGTTTTATGTGTATACGTGAATATTCCCAAACTATCTGACAGTGCGATCTCTTTGGGTTATGCAATTTAATTTTTATAAAAAAATTAAATAAATAAAAACACGTCTGTAAAAAAAAAAAAAAAATGATAAACATGTATTTGGAATAGAATGTCTTGTTCATTTTATTTATTTTCATATAAAGAACAGAACTTGAATTACATCCAGTTTATTAGCAACACTGTGCACGAGCGTGAATCCCGCGATGTCCATCTTTGATCTCGCAGGTGTCAGATCCACTGCGAGAAGAGAAAACTGTCCCGGCTTGCCTGCGCTTTTTCACTCCTCCTCTCGCATACTTTTCAGGCGAGGCAAGGCATCTCAAACAAGCCTCATGTTCCTCAGGTAACGAAAAGTGTTTCGTCACAAACCCCTCCCACACACAGGTTTCTTCCTGCTTTGATGAAGGGGATTACAAACATCGACATGCAGGTAACACCTTTACTTCTTTTCAGAGTGTAGAATGTAACGTGAATATGATATACGACACAGAAGGAAGATTTTTAGTGTAATTATGAGTGTAATAACCATGAGCTGCTTCTGCTGCAGAAATCGTTGGTTTCACTTTCAGAAAAACGAAACACACCTGTGTAACTCAGATCATGCCTTGAGAATCATAAAATAACTTTCAGTATATTTTTTGTGCAAATGGAACAATTGTTATCGGTTGTTATGAAGTGTAAAGGTAGGCATTAAAATTACGATTTAAAAGATATTATTGTTTACAAATTTCTCAAGTGGTTTGTTGTCATCAAGACAGTTGTTAAATTAGATAAGATATCTTTGAGAATGTCAGTGTATGCTTAAATAAATAGAAAAACAATAATTTAGTTTTTTTTCTTGTGTAAAACCAGCTCCCACACAAGATATTTTCGATATCACTTTAAAATAAGGTTTTATTAACATTACAATGAACAATACTTCTACAGCATTTTTTTAATATTAGTTAATATTAGTAATATTAGATAATAGTTCAACATTTACTAATACATTATTAAAATCGAATGTAGGCCTATTTGTTAACATTGGTTAACGCACTGTGAACTAATATGAACAAACAATGAACAGTTGTATTTTTATTATCTAACATTAACAAAGATGAATAAATACTGTAACAAATGTATTGCTCATTGTTAGTTCATGTTAGTTAATACATGAACTAATGTTAACAACTTAGACCTTATTGTAAAGTGTTACCATATTTTTAAACAACATAATATTAAAATATCCAATTATGGATGATAATAATAATAATATCATCATTATTAAATATTGTACATGTAGTATAGTAATAATCGTATTACTGATGAAGTAATATCAGTGTTATCTATCGCCGGATGATGAAGAGACAGACGTCATGGGTTGGAGAAGATGATCCACTAACGACTGAAGTTGAACAGAATATCAACATGTCCAGCAGAGGTCAGTAAATATCAGTAATATCAGTCAGTCATTTCTTTTTGAGATATTATCAGCTGGAGAAAACAATCAGAAAACTAGGAGAGACAGCTGGGTTCAGTTCTAACAGCTCATCATATACGCAAGCATTGGTTACATTAAACAGAACAGCAGAATGTGTTGAGGAAAAAAATCCTACATGAAGTATGATAAAACCTTTTGAATAACCATCAAATAATTATAATAAAATAGAATGCATACTCTTTTGCTAATTTAGTTGTACTTAACGAACATCACACAGATGAATACATGAGCGGATTCACTCCATCACTGATATAAACATACAGAGATGAAGACAGATGATGAGGAAACACACGTGAATCACGTTTAAATGCTCATGCTTCTGGATCATCCACTCATACTCATATATTCCCTGCTTTTTCATTTAGTTAAATGTAGTTATTAGTTCTGATCTGCAGCTTTAACATGCTCTCATATAAAAGAAGAGCTTGAGAAGAAACAGAGAGGAAGAAAAAGTTGCTGGATTATGGGTTATTTTAATAAAAAAAAAAAATTACACCTTATATTACACTTTTTATGTGCTTTGCTTCGTGTGAGTTGCTAGACGACCTTAAATTGTTATTGTGTACTGCAGTAACACCTTTAGAGAATCAATACATTTGATCCTATTTTTTTACCTGTTTTTATGAATCAGTTTCACTCACTTCAAAACAAAGTTTGAAATTCAAATTCTGAATGACGATGTTGATGCTGATGCATTAAAACGATCTTGGTGTCATAAGATGCAACATCCCATACTTCCCTTCTGTTATTCCCTCCGGACACTCACTCATTATTTGTTTGTTTTATGTAATAATATAAAATCATGTGTTGATGCATTAAAACTAAAGATCTTTGTGTCATAACATGTATGTGTTTCAGTGAGTGATCTGAGGATTGTCCTTCTGGGGAAGAGTGTGTCAGAAAACAGTCGAGTGGGAAACTTCATATTAGGACGAGCAGCGTTTGACAGTGAAGCTCCTCCAGATGTTTTGGAGAGAGTCGGTGGAAGACTGAAGGACAGACATGTGATAGTCATCAACAGTCCTCATCTGCTCCAGACAAACATCTCAGATCATCAGATCACACAGACAGTGAGAGAGTGTGTGTCTCTGTCTGATCCAGGACCTCATGTGATCGTTCTGCTCCTCAAACATGATCAGTGTTCAGCAGAAGATCAAGAGTGTGTGGAGAAGGTGCTGGACTCTTTCTCTGAGGAGGTTTATCAACACACCTTGATTCTCACGACACAAGAGCCGACTGAGACCAATGACATCCTACAGAAAATCATTCAGAAATGCTTCAACAGGCACTTCAGTCTTCAGAGAAACAGATCTCCTGATGATCTTCTGCAGATGCTTGAGGACATTGTGAAAATGAATGATGGACGGCACCTGGTTTGTGCTGAAGGTTCACAGTGTTTCACAATGAAGCAACAGGCCAAAAGATGTGAGTGTAATGATATTTGATGTTTATAGTGGTAAATGAACAGTTTTTAAATGCTCTACTTCCTCTATCAGTTTCAGAGGGAGAGAAGCTGAATCTTGTTGTGTGTGGGAGCGACGGCACATTAAAATCCTCCATATCAGAGCTGATCCTGCAACAGAAAGACAGAAGATCAGGCGTGGATCTTCATGGTAGTGTGATCAGTCTGGTGGAGCTTCCAGCTCTGTTCAACACTCGGCTCTCAGAGGAGGAAGTGATGCGTCAGACTCTCCGCTGTGTGTCTCTCTGTGATCCTGGAGTTCATGTTTTCCTCCTCATTATTCCTGATGCTCCACTCAATAATGAACACAAAGCAGAAATGGAGGAGATCCAGAGGATCTTCAGCTCAAGAATCAACAAACACATCATGATCCTCATAATGCAGAATTCAGATCATCAGAAAGCAGAACTCAATGAAGAAACACAGTCTGTCATTGAGAGTTTTGGAGGACGACATCATTTCTTTGGTCCCACCACACAAGTGTCCACATTGATGGAGAACATTGAGAAGATGCTGGAAGAAAACAGAGGAGAGTTTTTCTCCACAGAGGCATTTCTGGAGGCACAGATGAAAACACTGCTGAAATATGAAGAGATGAAAAAGAAAATTCATTCACTAGAGACACTTTTACTACAAGGTAATGACCAGAAAATTAGTCTTAAACTACAGCATGAAACATTACAAAATTATTTGAATTATTACATTTGAATTACATAATACTTTTATTCTATATTAGAATTTTATACATTTGTGTTTTTAAACAGCAGAACTTGAAACATTTAACATTTTAAAGTTCCGAAATTAAAAATTTGTAACATTTGAAACCCAAACATTTTGATTGCACAAAAACAAGGTCTAAGGTCCAGCTTCAGTGTTCCACGGGAAATGAAGATTATTAGATTATTAGAACATTCAAACTGATCAGGACTACTACAATTCTCTGGAACAGTGAAGCTGAAAGATTTGCTGCTTTGATTTTTTCTTCTTCTAGTTACACAGAAAAACAACATATATTTTCTTCCGTTATGGTGAATTAATATGATAATGTAATTGTTTTGTTTTAAGTAAATGTATAAAATGTAAAAGTACATATTGAAGGAATTGACTCTGTCTGACTGAACCCACTCACCATATTATGTTTTATTATCAAAGTTCGGGAGGAGCATGTTCAGATAATTAAACCTAATTAAACATCTGTGGAGCACATTCAGATGTGTGTATATACAGCAGACTTACCTCTGTTCATTGACAGTTTAACAGCATTTGGCCGCGCCCTACCTTCCTAACATGTCCGAAACGAGCTCTCCCGTCCGATGAAGAATCTTTCGTCCTTCAGGAATCTTTGCCAGAATCCTCTGGTGTTATCTCGTGGGGGTCAGGCCAAACAAACGGGTCCTTGACGCCACGGGTGAAACATCCGCGATCTCCTTCCGCGCATTTCTCCAAACCGGACCTTTCAATTATTCCTGGTATAGAGAAATGGACAAAAAAGGCCCACCGAGCACCATGCTCGCGTCTCGGGCAATGCAGCCCTCTTCACGTGAAGGAACGGGCCTCCACATTAGGCCGCCGCAGCAGGCCCTCAATAAGCCGTGCCGCAGATTCAGTCCCGGCCAACCAGCTCACACTCTCAACCTCCCCTGGCTGAGTGCTCAGCTCAAAACCTTTTAACGTTTTAATGTCCCTGGTTAAATTTCGCATCGCTTCAGTCGTTGAGTCACGAGCACAGTTATGCCATCTGGATACTCATTTTGATTGGGGGAATACGCGTTTAAATGGTGTCTGTTCAAATGATTTTCCATCATTAATGCGCTGCTTCCTTGTGGTTAAACTCACACGCAGATTGCACACACACAGAATCATTAAGAATCTATCGTTAACACTGTCCTGCAATTTATCTACAGACATCGCTTAGAAACTTAAAGTTATAGCATAGATGTATTTTTATTTTTTAAAGTAATTCAAAATCTGATTCAGAACGAACAAAATTGCCAGGTAATATGACCCATAGAAATGAAGAGAAAATGCAACATTCGCTGCAAAATTCTATGAAAAGGTCTTTGTCTGTTACCATAAGCGAGTCTCTTTTGAACTTCACTAAATAAATGAACCAGCAACAGATAAAGGAACAAACGATCATCTAAATCAGATTGTACTTTGCTGTTTGATGATCATCCAGTATCAAATCGATGCGTCAGTGGTGAATATACGCAGGTTTGTTTATATTAACTGTTTAACTGTTTATGCTTCTCATGTATTCATTCAAAATAAAATAAAAATAATTTAGCAATTGATCTCTCAGCCGCCAAAGGATATTTCTGGTCTCACCCACCTTTCCAGACATTTTAAACTGTCCTAAACGTGAACTGCTATCTTTGCTCGGCCACTTAAACTTAAGATGCGCATATTCCTGCAAGGCTGCCCTCTAAACTATAAACCTCTAAACCTACAAGCTCACCGAATCCATCATTCCCACAGGATCCCACTCACTTCTCACACTGCCACAGCAGTGTCATCTCCACCGCTCCCACAGGAGCTCCGTCTCTGGCATTCCTCTGGTTAACCCTTTTTCACTGTTAGCAGTCCATTCTCCTCCCACAATAGTCAAGTTTCTCTGGCTAACCTTGTCGTCCCCTCACACTCCTGAAGGAGCTCAGTTTCTGTCTAAACAGCGCAGCAGTGTTACATACCTGCTCCCGCGGAGCTAAGTTTCTTTGTAAAGTTCTCCAAAAGCCGCAGCAATGTCACCTTGGCTCCCACAAGAGCTCTGTTCTCTGGCAAATTTTCTCCACTGCCGCAGCAGTGATGTCTTCTCTCCAGTACCTTACTATTCAGAATTAATATTCCCGTAACTCACTTGTTAAAACCCCTACTTGACGCATCGCTTTACACCATCCTCCAAGCAGTTTCCCCCAGAACCATCCAATCCTGACTGCATGGAGATGTTTCTTCATTCATCTCCCATATCAACAGCGCCCCCTACATTTACGACGCCCCCTACCCAGAGATAAATAATTTACAAACCTCCCTCCTGATCAAAGGGATGCAACGATTCCAGCCCACCTGCCCTGACATCAGACAACCTCTCATAGTCAATCCAACCATACCAGTCCGTTCTGGCATATCTTCAATGGAGAAGCTCTCAGGCTAAATCCCTTCTTGAACCCCTATTCATAGAGTATTCCAACAAAGTTAATAATATAAGGGTCAAGAGCCCAACTAAAGCAAACACTGATCACCATAACGGTGGCTTACAATTTGAGATTTTCTCCTTCAGTGATTCTGCTTGTTAACATCAGGTGTCTTCAATAACGATCAATCATCACTCAATTAATCACTTAATTAGCTCATTAACTTTAAAGCCCCACTAGGTAAGAATTCCGTTTTGGTCAAACAACGACCCCTAGAGTCGCTGTGGACTACGTAAATACCACTCACGCAGAGCAGTCTCTTCACTCATAGCCTGATCCCCTCCCCCCTGTATACCGGTCCCTGTTCAGTCGGATGGAAGCTGTAACGAGTGTAAATAAGGTGTGGCCCCTTTAAGAGCTGCGCGCGCCCTGTTTAACTTTCGGCAGTCTGTATTGTGTGTGCGCCTCGAACACCCCGTAAGCGGGTTGTTTCTGTTTGATGCTCATTCTTGTCCTATTTTTGTCTATCAAGTAATGCTGTGGACGGTAGAACGTGTGACAGACAGTTACACAAGTTCGATTGGGGAATAAATACAACGCGTTACAAATCGTCGGACATCGAACAAGCACAGCTAGCCTCCGAAGATGTCTACTAATCCATCAACAAGAACGCCAGGTGCTTTTTAGCTCACACCAACGAGTGAAAGCTTGTCCAAGTGATATACAATATAAGCAATATAACGTTACTTACTAGTCCAACAGCATGTGAGGACGTGTTGAGGGAAGTGAGGTAGCCTATGCCGTAAAGCAGTCGAATTTTGTAGTTATTTTTGTTCTCGGGTTACTACCCGAAACCCGAAGATTAAAAGTAAGATTAAAAACGATACAGACCCCGTCAGGCTATGGCAGACGTGTCATTCAACCTATTGTAAGTCGATGTACCATCACAAGAGTCTTGGAAATATATTATGAAGGTTGAAAAGTTACCTAGTGCTGCTTTAACACTCTTGAGTGTTAATTTAACACTCATATTTTAATACTTTACACTCTTGAGTGTGGACTCATATACACTCCCAGGAGTGTTAATTTAACACTGGAGTGTTTGCTATGTACTCTGTTTAATTTGATGTAAGTGTGAACTCGTGAACTTACTACAGGTATGGGGTAAGTTGTGCCAAAGCTTATTAAACTCTTTCAGTTATGGAAAAGGAAAGAGGCACAACACTTTATAATTTTAATTGGTATAACTGTAACAATAAACTTGTTTGACATTAAAATAGCGATTTATAATAGTGATCCCCAATTCCCCTGTGGATCTTGTCACTTAAATAAATTAAGATGTTTTCTTACATTTCTGTGTGATTTGTTTTGCTTTTAATGCTTTTTAATCTTTTAAATTTTCAGGTTCATGTGAAAACACAGATGAATTGAGGATTGTGCTGCTGGGAAAAACTGGAGTTGGGAAAAGTGCAACAGCAAACACAATCTTAGGAAGAAATGCATTTACAGCTGAAACATCTCAAGAGTCAGTGACTAAAGAGAGTCAGAGAGAATCATCTGACATCAACGGCCGACACGTTACTGTGATCGACACTCCAGGACTGTTTGATACTGAACTGACTAATGAAGAGATCCAGAGAGAAATCAGACACTGCATCTCCATGATCCTGCCTGGACCGCATGTGTTCATCATTGTGCTCAATTTAGGACAACGATTCACTCGAGAAGAAGCAACATCAGTGAAGATCATCCAAGAGACGTTTGGGGAGAAATCTTTAATGTTCACCATGGTGCTCTTCACCAGAGGTGATTATCTGAAGGACAAAACCATTGAACAGTGTTTGGGAAAACCTGGATCTCCTCTGATGAACCTGATTGAAGCGTGTGGAAACAGATATCATGTGTTCAATAATAATCAGACTGGAGACCGAACACAGGTGTCTGATCTACTGGAGAAGATAGACAACATGGTGAAAGCAAACGGAGAGAGTTTCTACTCGTGTAAGATGTTCAGAGAGATGGAGAGAGAAAGACAAGAACAACAGATGAAGATCCTGATGGACAGAGTCAGAGAAAGAGAAGAACTGGTGGACAAACTAGAAGAAGAGATGAGACAAGAACGAGAGACACTTACAAATGAAATTGATCAAATTAGGCAAGAAAAAGAGAAAATAGAAACTGAAAAAGATCAACTGCAGATCAAATACAACACAGAAATAGACAGAGTGATGAACATAATAGAGGATGAAAGACAGAATCACGACAAAGAGAGAAAGAGAAGAGAAAATGTGTTTAACGAGAGAGAAGAACAATATAAAACACAAATGAAAGAGAAAGAGAGAGAGATCCTTGAGATGAAGAGAGAACGAGAGGAATGGGAGAAACAAAAACTAGAGGAAAATGCAAAAAGAGAAGAAGAGGATGAGAAAAGAAGAAAGAATGAACAGGGAGTCTGTGATGAATTTAATCAGAGAGTGAAAAAAGAGAGAGAGCGAATGGAAAGAGAGAAAGAAGATATTCAATATAAACATGAAGCAAAAGAAAACAAGATGAAGATCCTGATGGAGGAGAGAGTGGAGAAAATGAACAGAGAAAGAGAAGAACTGATGAAGAAACATGAAGAAGAGAAAGATATAAAAATGAGGATGATGGAGAAAGTGGGGCAACTGGACAGAGAAAGAGAAGAACTTATGAAGAAACTAGAAGAAGAGAAAGAGAGAATGAAGATGATGATGGAGGAAGAACTACAGAATCAAGAGAAAGAGAGAAAGAGAATAGAAGAAAAGTTTAATGAGAGAGAAAAGCAATATAAAAGAGAAATTAAAGAGAAAGAAGAGAGTGAGGAGAAGATGCGTGATGAGATGAAAAGAGAACGAGAGGAATGGGAGAAACAGAAACTAGAAGAAAAGACGAAAAGAGAAGAGGAGGATGAGAAAACAAGAGAAAAAGAACAGGGAGTTTGTGATGAATTTAATGAGAGACTGAAACAAGAGAGAGAGAGAATGGAAAGAGAGAAAGAAGATATTCAATATAAATATGAAGCAAAAGAAAACAAGATGAAGATCCTGATGGAGGAGAGAGTGGAGAAAATGAACAGAGAAAGAGAAGAACTGATGAAGAAACACGAAGAAGAGAAAGATATAAAAATGAGGATGATGGAGAAAGTGGGGCAACTGGACAGAGAAAGAGAAGAACTGATGAAGAAACTAGAAGAAGAGAAAGTGAAAATGAAGATGATGGAGGAAGAACTACAAAATCAAGAGAAAGTGAGAAAGAGAAGAGAAGTAGAGTTTAATGAGAGAGAAAATAAATATAAAAGAGAAATAAAAGAGAAAGCAGAGAGTGATGAGAAGATGCGTGAGGAGATGAAGAGAGAACGAGAGGAATGGGAGAAACTAGAAGAAAAGATGAGAAGAGAAGAAGAGGATGAGAAAAGGAGAGAGAAAGAACAGAGAGTCTGTGATGAATTTAATCAGAGACTGAAACAAGAGAGAGAGAGAATGGAAAGAGAGAAAGAAGATCTTAATTCTAAATATGAAGCAAAAGAAAACAAGATGAAGATCCTGATGGAGGAGAGAGTGGAGAAAATGAACAGAGAAAGAGAAGAACTGATGAAGAAACATGAAGAAGAGAAAGATATAAAAATGAGGATGATGGAGAAAGTGGGGCAACTGGACAGAGAAAGAGAAGAACTGATGAAGAAACTAGAAGAAGAGAAAGAGAAAATTAAGATGATGATGGAGGAAAAACAACCGAATCATGACAAAAAGAGAAAGAGAAGAGAAGAGTTTAATGAGAGCGAAAAACAATGTAAAAGGGTAATGAATGAGAAAGAAGAACTGATGAAGAAACAAGATGAAGAGAAAAAGAGAATGAAGATGGTGATGGAGGAAGAACAACAGAATCATGACAAAGAGAGAAATAGAAGAGAAGAAGAGTTTAATGAGAGAGAACTATATAATACACTAATGAAAGATAAGGAGAAGAAAGAGAGAGAGATGTGTGAGGAGATGAAGAGAGAACGAGAGGAATTGGAGAAACAGAAACAGCAAATTCCAACAAACCGTGAGTAGAAATTATAACTTAATTAGAGAGAGACTAAGTATTACATTATTCTTGTAATAAAATGTTCATAACGCAATAATTTTCTCAAAACGTAAAAAAAAAAAAAATTGAGCTCATAATGTTTTAACAATGTTTACCTTATGAGAAATGTATTGCATTATAAACTCACCAAAAACATGCCATATTGTAATAATAGCTTTTAAAACCTAAAAAAATTAGTATTCCCTTATAGTACATTTAAAAAAAAATCTAAATCCAGTCTTAAACTACATGTGAAATGCAAAATTTAAAAAAATCATGCATTTATTATTATTATTATTATTATTATTATTATTATTATATTTGCATTAAACCATTGCTATTCCTTTACAGTACATTTTAAAAATCTAAATCCAGTCTTAACCTGAAATCCACCAGATTACAGCTACTACTACAAGTAGTAATGATTTTGTTTAATTTAAACTGACAGAGTGTGTCTGCTTCCCGAACAAGAGAAAGACTGTTCCAAAGTTCTAAATAGGAAAAGGATCTACTGTCTGCGATAGATTTTTATATTCTAGGTATTATCAACTGGCCGGAATTTTGAGATTGCAGTAGAGGTGAATGACTATAATGCGTTAAGAGCTTGTTCAAGTACTGGGGTGCTAAACCATTTAGGGTTTTTTTAGTGATCAGCAATATTTTAAAATGTTTACGAATATGGTCGTACTTCCTGGTTCTGGTAAGAACTCGAGCTGCTGCATTTTGGACCAGCTGTAGTTTGTTTATTAAGCGTGCAGGGCAACCACCCAGTAGAGCATTACAATAATCTAGCCTTGAGGTCATGAACGCGTGAACTAATTGTTCTGCATTTTTCATTGAAAGCATATGCCGTAATTTAGATATATATTTAAGACGGACGAATACGGTTTTACAGATACTAGAAACGTGGCTTTCAAATGAAAGATTGGTATCAAAGAGCACACCCAGGTTCCTAACCGACGATGAAGACCTGACAGAACAGCCATCAAGTGTTAGACAGTGTAAGCCCGACTCAATCGGCCCAATGGAGGCATCTGATCAGCGGGTGAAGGTCCCTGCGAGTCTCTACTGAGGTCTTTACTGTCCTTTCTCATGGCAAAGTAATTTGATTTAATGAAATACATTTTTTTTATTATTTGTATTTCCTTGTTATTTCATCTGACTCCATAAATGAAAATGTTTTAATGATATATGTGCATCATTAAATGTGAAAGAGTGTTTGTTTCTGGATGCGGTCGTTTCCTGTCCTCACTGACGGCCACGATCACTGTCTCGCATTCCTGTGAAACATGTGATACTGTGTTCGTGGGTGGTTCATTTTTTCGCATGGGAACATGACCACGTCGGCACGCCGGTTGACTCTTCTTTCTCCGGAAAGCTTGAGTCCCATCTGTTGTTGGCCAGCCACTGCTTGTGTGTAAAAGCACAGCTGCAGGTCTGAACGACACTCTGGGAGACTGTTGAGATCAACGAAAGCTTCTGCCGGACAAAACTCGATGGGTCTCTCGCTCCTCAGCGCGTCGTGTGGCGTCGAGCTGCCGGGCTGCAGTCCGTTGTAGCGCCCTCCCTGGTGGCCACCAGGAGAGGTCTACTTCAGTAGAATAGCTTGGGTGATCCTGAGAGCTGAGGGCTTCTCCTTTGGGGAACCAACTCCCTAGGGCCCCTCCCTCTCTAGCGCATCACAAGCTGTGCAGCTTCTGGTTGGGATTGCTTGTCCTTCAAAAAAAAAAAAAAAAAAATGGAGGAACCTAGCATTTCATTCAGGGCTCCAGCTGAGGGCAGATGTCGATTGCTGCATCGGAGAGAAAGGGGCTGCTTCGCTCTGGAAATGAGGATGATGCTGAGTTCCCACTGTAATAGTGTGTGTGCTTATGCTGAATCATATCTGGAGCTGACAGCCATGCTTTCCCGGGTCTTTCTCGGATGTGCAGTGAAAACTTAGCTGTATGGTGCTTTATTGGTGCCAAAATATGGAACACCAAAAGTGCCAAATTCTGCATAAAGGTTTTCACCTCTCTCACTACTCTCGATGGTGGGGTGGCTGTGCACTTGACAGGCCACTCCTGCCCTGCATGCGAGGCCAAGGCACTCTTATTGCACGAGGGTATTTCTGAGCCGGGTTGAGCTGCGATTGTCAACTGACCGTGTTCAAGTCACAGCGCAGGCCCTCGGTCAGACGATGTCCACCTTGGTGGTCCAGAAGTGTCCCTGGCTGTCCTTGCAGAGGTGCAAGAGGTCTTCAAAATACGCTTTCTCGATGCTCCCATCCCTTGTGAGGTGGCCTTTTCTGTTGAGAACTGGCCCAGCAGTTCTCCACAGTCAGCAGCAGACTGAATCGCTTCCCCCAACGTACCATTGCTCTCTCCCGGTGGAGGGCCGGGAAACTAATATTTTGAGTCAAAACCTCTGGAGTCACAATGGTACCCAAATTCTCAAAAAAAAAAAAAAAAAGAGCAGTTCCTCTATCCCTGGGTCTGAAGAGGGCCGGGATAGTTTAAATAGGGTTTAAATAATAAATCAGCTCCATAGAGAATTACAAGTGTTCAAGGGCTAGGGCATTCCTTCAGTATTGGACACTCGTGCAATGTAAGTAATGACGCACATCCGAATCCACAAGACAGATTTAAGTTTGCAAGTGAAGCAAATTCACAAGCATTTGTGAAAGAATGGATCGCTCTCAGGAGCTCAATGAATTCAAGTGTGGTACTGTGATAGGTTGCCACCTGTGCAATAAGTCAGTTCATGAAATTTCCTCACTACTAAATATTCCATGGTCAACTGTTAGTGGTATTATTATAAAGTGGAAGCAATTGGGAACAACAGCAACTCAGCCACGAAGTGGTAAGCCACGCAAAGTCACAGAGCGGGTCAGCGCATGCTGAGGCTTACAGTCGCCAACTTTCTGCAGTATATATTATATAGTATATATTATATTATAGTATAATATATGTATAATATATTATAATATAGTGTATATTTTGTAAAAAATAAACAATGTTTAGTTCAGTAAATTTGCTTTACATTAAATTTAAACTTTTTTGAAGAATAATCTGCTAAGTGTCTTTATTTCAAAGCATCCATGAACCATTTAAGGTGATTTTCACATCAAAAGTTAAAGTTAAAGGAACAGTTCACAAAAAAATGATCATTATATCATAATTTATTATTATATTATATCGTGTCATTCCAAAACTTAGTTGGCTATTGATGAATCTCATGCATTGTCGTACTATCATGCTGATAAACAGCTGCACGTAATTGCTCAGCCACACAAATGTATGACTTTCTTTCTTTTGTGGAATGTTTATTTGTTTTTAAATTTGTACAGTTTTCTATTTAAATTCAACTAATCAGTTATTTGAGTGTACGCAGCATTTATATTGTCCCCATCATTTAGCTACAGCATTGGTATTTACTGTATGTTAACTGTAGTATATTAGAATAGTAATTTAAAGCAGTGTGTAAAGTACATGTCAAGGTAAAAGAAGTGATTGTTTGATCTGTTTTCTTTTTTCATACAGTGTCAATACTGCAAAGAGTGCCTGTCAGTCTCCCATCCAGACGGATTGTTCTTCTGGGTAGAAGTGGTGTTGGGAAGAGTGCAACTGGAAACACAATACTGGGACGAAAAGAGTTTAAACCATATGTCAATGAATGTTCAGATGCTAACGGCACTGTTTCAGGCAGATCTGTGTCTGTAGTTGATACTCCTGGACTATTTGACACACTGATGAATCCTGATGAGTTAATGAAGCAGATAGCGAGGAGTGTTAATTTATCCAGTCCTGGACCGCACGCTTTTCTCATTGTGTTTCCTGTGAGTATGAGGATCACTGAGGAGGATCAGCAGATTCTTCAGATGATTGAGATGATGTTTGGTGAGGAAATGTTAAAATACTCCATCATTCTCTTCACTCATGGAGATCTTCTAGATGAGCCCATTAAGAAACTCATTAAGCAGAACAGTGCTTTAAACAGTCTAATTGGTCAGTGTGGAGGCAGATTTCACGTATTTAACAATACAAATATGAGAAAAAAAAAGCAGGTGAATGATCTACTGAAGAAGATCGACACAATGATAGAGCAGAATGGAGGAGGACACTACAGTAATGACACGCTTCAAGATGCTCACAGATCAAGACAAGAGGAGGAACAGCAGAAATAGAGAGAGGAAATATCAAGGGAAACAAAGGCAGATCTGTGCCTGTAGGTGATACTCTTGGATTCACTAACACAAATGAAACCAGGTGTTATAGTACTCCATCATTCTCTTCACTCATGGAGATCTGATAGAAGAAGAGACCATAGAGACACTTATTGAGGGTATATGTTTAAGGACAAAGTACAGATTACAGATGTAGATGAGAGGAAAGGGGAAAAAAGAGGAGAATGATATATACTTATTTATTGAAAACCCTCAGACTGTATATATATATATATATATATTTTTTTTTTAAGAATCCTCTAGTAATATTCTGCTTAGGTTTTAGGGTTTTATAAAGGAGTTTTACCTTTTCACAAGATGTAAAATAAGTATCTGATCCCCAGAGTGTGTATGTGAAGTTTTAGCTCAAAATACCCCACAGATATTTATATATAGCATGCTAAAGTTGTCACTTTTTGAGGGTGAGGAAAAACGCCTCGTTTTGTCTGTTCCTTTAAATGCAAATGAGCTGCTGCTCCCGGCACAGAGGGTGGAGCTTCAACAGCTCCTGTCCTTTTACCTCACTCATGCACTGCACTGAATGCGGTGAAAATTTCAAAAACTTTTAGCCTTTTATGTTTAAACCGAAGTCAGAAAGATGGAGAGACTCAATAAGAAGTGACAACATGTAGACAACATTTCTGAATGGTTAGTTGATGAATTTGTGTAGCTTTTGTGGTTATATTCTATGAAGGACTAAAAATGACAGAACGAAAAATAAATAAATAAATAAATAAAAGTAGAAATAAATAAATAAATGCAGAAATAATAGTAAAAATAAATACATTTTGGTAATATAAATGGCTATTTCTGTATTTTTACATGTATTTATTTATTTATTTATGCATTTCTATATGTATTTATTTATGTATTTATACATTTATGTATATATTTATGTATTTATATATGTATTTATTTATATATTTATATATGTATTTATTTATACATTTATTTATTCCTACATTTATTTATTTCTGTATTTCCACATTTCTACATTTATTTATTTCTGTATTTCCACATTTCTACATTTATTTATTTCTGTATTTCCACATTTCTACATTTATTTATTTCTGTATTTCCACATTTCTACATTTATTTTTCCCTGCGCATGTATGCTAATTGACCAATGGATAAGCCACGCCCCCAAACGCGATGAGCCAATCACAGTACGCATAGCTAACCCAATACACTTGGACATTCTCTGCTTCCTCGTCCATTGCAATGGATTGCGGGGATCAGTTTTCATTCGTTTTTGTTTTTTCTTGTCATTTTGGCTTTTAAACAGTGTGTGTGTGTGATTTTGGTTGGGTGACAGTTGTAGGTTACAGTTTGACAAGAGTTTACAGTTTGACAAAAGCACAATGTTGTGTTTTACACAAATATAAGTAGGCTAAACACTTTGCAGTTTTAATCATGTCCTGTATGATCAAAATGGAGTATATTTTTATGTTTCCACTGTTCGATCGCGCCCCGGCGCCCGCTCTCTGAACACACACACACACACACACACACACACACACACACACACACACACACACACACACACAGTGTCACACACACACACACACACACACATTCCAGCAATGCAATCTTGACATCGCAGCCTGTTCATTATTCTGCGCTCCCACCGAATAGAGCGTCAAATTCGCGCGTATCCGCGTCTAGTTCGACGCTTGAACATTTTGAATCCAAAGCGAATAGGACGCGCGTATAAAGCGAGCGTTTGAAGCGAAATAGTACCAAAATATAACGTTTACACTGTGAACTGTAAATCTTTGTTCTGGAGCTGAAGCTATCGACCTTCTCAACAATAAAATGTTTAATATAACCCTCCAATGCATATTTAAGGCCCTTTTGGTGACATCGAGATGATATATAATCTTTCTGTCTCCAAAAAATCCTCAATTGCCTCCTGTGAAATGTCTCCTACTGTGACAGCTACCATAGCGCCTGTTACCGAATGTTGAATGTTTGTCTGAGTGAGTGGAGGGGGCGTGGCTTAGCCATGTCAATTAGCATACATGCGCAGGGAAAAATAAATGTAGAAATGTGGAAATACAGAAATAAATAAATGTAGAAATGTGGAAATACAGAAATAAATAAATGTAGAAATGTGGAAATACAGAAATAAATAAATGTAGGAATAAATGTACAAATAAATACATATATAAATGTATAAATAAATAAATATATAAATACATAAATATATAAATAAATGTATAAATACATAAATAAATACATATAGAAATGCATAAATAAATAAATAAATAAATACATGTAAAAATACAGAAATAGACATTCATATTACCAAAATGTATTTATTTTTACTATTATTTCTGCATTTATTTATTTATTCCTACTTTTATTTATTTATTTATTTATTTTTCGTTCTGTCATTTTTAGTCCTTCATAATATTCTAGTCATTGATTAGTATATTCTGTCTTGATAACCTATAAATGGTGTTCAGGGGGCGGGGTTTATGTAAATGTTAGGGTTCATGATGTCACTAACCCGGGAGGAATGACGTGTAGTCACTACCAGCCGTTTGTTGTAGTCCATAAAAAGTGATTTCTTTAAAATAAAATATCTCCTATTGCTTTGAACTTTGAGCGTTGTAACTTTGTTTGTTTGTTTGTCTTGTTGCTTGTCCAATTGTTTTGTGTTGTCATTGTGGTAATCTGTAATAAAACAATTTTGACTCGAATCAATATTTTGTGCAGGCCTATCTACACTCTTAGAAAAAAAGGTACACTGTAAACCCAAATAAGTTGAGCCTACTCAAATGATTTGGGGAAAGTGATTCCCTCAGTTAAATTGAGTAATAAAATTGACAACTCAATTTAATTGAATTGACCTAATATGGTCTCTTCATTTAATTAACTTAAGCATTTAAGTTATCTGTACTTAAATGTTTAAGTACAGATAACTTAAAAAGCCATATAGACTTAACTCAAACTTTCCTGTTAATATATTGTTTCCTTGTATTAAATAATTTATAACTTTTTTACATCAACCACTTTTATACGTTTATATGTTTATACTTTTATATGTTTATACTACATTTACATTAATTTAACAGAAACATTGCTCATAACAATAAGATCATATATTTAAGACACACAAACATCAAAATCAAAAGCTAATTTTTAAGGGACTGTTCGTTTTTTATTTAAGGGGCTACCGGAGGTGTTTTGAGATCTGTAGTGAAAAAAGACTTGACCCTCCTTTCGCCAGCAAGAAATTTTTCTATGACCCTCCAAAATTATTGTGAAAAAAGGCATGACCCTCCCCGATAATTTATTGATTACTTCTGTACTGGTTTGCATTTGACAAAGATTGTTTTTTTTTACCACCATGGCAAACGACTAAACTCTTTCTCATCTTGGCTGTAACGATAGACCAAACGATTCGGTTCGTATCGCGATTTTTGACTTTAGATTTGAAAAAAATCATGTTTTCGGTGCTGATGCGGACCAATAAAGCACCTAAAAGCTGTCACAAAGAACCGGCAAACGTAATGATTATGAATAGGCTATGTCAAATATAAAAAGGAGAGATTTTGCTGACTCGCGATCTTCATAGCATTGAACACGCCAGAAAGAAATGTCTGCAGAGAGCAGTCTGTTTTCTTTCGTTTTGAATTGTTCTGTTTAAAAGAAGACATTTCAAGCTTTCTATATATTTCTCAGCCTCAGGTCTGTGAGGCAAATAGCCTACTTTATACACTGAGTTTCGGTTCATTTATGAGACGAGAGTCCAGTTCACGCGCTGGCGCCTCCATGTCATGATTATCTATTTTCTACTATATTTACTTCTTATTTATTAAATCCAGATGAAACATTGATTCAAATTAAGATACAATTAATAAAAAACGAAATTCACTTTAAAGAAAGGCTTTGTGTTTTCTGTTTGAGGTCTCTGTGAAAGTTTTAAAGTCGCTTTCAGAGCGGTCATGTCCGAGAACTGTCTCGTCCGTAACATTATTTTTTTCCTCATAAATGCGCACAAGAAAAATAAAATGAAAATAATATGTTCTGTGGAGGCCGACCCTTCTTCATCCGGTGGGTACACAGCAAAAACTCCAGTGTTAAATTAACACTCCTGGGAGTGTATATGAGTCCACTCTCAAAAGTGTAAAGTGTTAAAATATGAGTGTTAAATGAACACTCAAGAGTGTTAAAGTTAATGAGATAATTAAGTGATTAATTTAGTGATGATTGAGCATTATTGAAGACACCTGATGTTAACAAGCAGAATCACTGAAGGAGAAAATCACAAATTGTAAGCCACCGTTATGCTGATGGGTGTTTGCTTTAGTTGGGCTCTAGACCATTATACGTTTACTTTAGATTTTGTTTGGCTGTTATATCTTATAACTGCCAGATGAACAAAGAAAAAAAAAGTGATCTGATGATGTTGGTTATATTATGACAATCATCATTTGAACTTGATCACTGAACTCATTAAGTTCGTTATTTCTGACTTAGATTTATGTTGTTGGTTACAGCATAACTGTGAATCTGCATAAATATCCAGAATTTTAGATATAATACAAAGGATTTCTTAAAAGTTGTTTTTTTAAAAAAAAATCAGTCTTTTAGGCACACACATATGTCAAGATTCAGTCTATGCATCTCAACAATGGTGAAGAGCAGAATATTCAATTAGGAAAAGTAAATTACATAGACAATTCAGATCATAATTTATTCATACCGCAATGCATGATGGGAGCCATTAATGAGTTGTGATTGGTGGCAGCCACTGCAACATGCTTTATTATTGTCACCATTGTTGAGATTCACAGGCTGATTATTGATGTCTGTGTTTTAAATAAATTTATTTGAAAGTCTTTTGATCAGAACAATGGTAATGAAATATTTTTGGATTATATGATAAATACTGAAAATCATAATATAGAATCACAGAGCTGCCGTAATTAACAAGTTAAGCCATCTCAATAAGTTTTGTTTTACGGATCACAACATGATTATGTCAAAACATAACCAACTCCATCCGATCTCATTTCTCTTTGTTCATCTAACTGTTATAAATCAATAACAGCAGACAAGCAAAATCTAAAGTAAATATATAATGGTCTAGATCCCAACTAAAGCAAACACTGATCACCATAACGGTGGCTTACAATTAGTGATTTTCTCCTTCAGTGAGTCTGCTTGTTAACATCAGGTGTCTTCAATAATGCTCAACCATCACTAAATTAATCACTTAATTATCTCATTAACTTTAACACTCTTGAGTGTTCATTTAACACTCATATTTTAACACTTTACACTTTTGAGAGTGGACTCATATACACTCCCAGGAGTGTTAATTTAACACTGGAGTTTTTGCTGTGTAGTATTACTTTTGGTTTGCGCAGTGTAATTCATAGAATTACTCAAAAATATTTTGCCACATAAAAGTTTAAGATTTTTTGTGTCACGTCACGTGTATTTCCCTCATATTAAATATAAACGTAGATAAAAACGTAAATGTAGACTAATATTTTTCTGTCTGGACTCCTTTTTGTTTCAATATATTGGTATTAAATGCATTTTCTGAGAATTTATATTTCAAGTTTTGACTGCAAATGTCACAACCATAATGCTGGAACTGCCCAATTTTAAAGAATTTATCCTCAACTAGTTTTTTGGTGTAGGTCTACGCATTTTATTATGTTAATAAAATAAAATAAAAGGCGAGACCGAGAGAGATACATGGAAAAATATATGCACCAAACAAGCCACTTTAAAATTCTCCTTTTAAAATGGTCCTGTCCAGCTCAGAGCCCTCTTCGCCGCTGGTCCTGCCCAGCACAAAGCCTTCACCGCTGGTCCTGCCCAGCATAAAGCCTTCACCGCTGGTCCCGTCCAGCACAAAGCCTTCACCGCTGGTGCCGCCCAGCACAAAGCCTTCACCGCTGGTCCTGCCCAGCACAAAGCCTTCATCGCTGGTCCCGCCCAGCACAAAGTCTTCACCGCTGGTCCTGCCCAGCACAAAGCCTTCATCGCTGGTCCTGCCCAGCATAAAGCCTTCACCGCTGGTCCTGTCCAGCACAAAGCCTTCACCGCTGGTCCTGCCCAGCACAAAGCCTTCACCGCTGGTCCTGCCCAACACAAAGCCTTCACCGCTGGTCCTGCCCAGCACAAAGTCTTCACCGCTGGTCCTGTCCAGCACAAAGCCTTCACCGCTGTTCCCGTCCAGCACAAAGCCTTCACCGCTGGTCCTGCCCAGCACAAAGCCTTCACCGCTGGTCCTGCCCAGCACAAAGTCTTCACCGCTGGTCCTGCGTAGCACAAAGCCTTCACCGCTGGTCCTGCCCAGCACAAAGTCTTCACCGCTGGTCCTGCCCAGCACAAAGTCTTCATCGCTGATCCTGCCTTCTTCAAAGCCTTCTTTGCCGCTGGTCCTGTCCAGCCCAGAGACTTCTTCGCCCCTGGTCCTGTCCAGCCCAGAGCCGTTTTCGCCCCCTGCCTCATCCAGCCTTGTGTCAGATTTTGATAATTTGAAGGGTCTCCCGCCTGAAGGGTCTTCTCTGCCATGGTCGCCTGAAGGGTCTTCTCCGCCATGGCCACCTGCTCAGCCTGCACCGCCGTGGTCTCCTCCTCAGCCTGCACCGCCGTGGCCCCCTGACCAGTCTGCTCCGCCATGGCCGTCTGGACCATCCTGGAGTCCGTCCATCTACACCTGGTCCACCTCACCCGTCACAGACTCCAGGATTCAGTGTTTTATATTGTGGAGATCTGGTATTTATCTCATTTTCTGAAGAAACCCTAGTATCTAAGTAGCTAGGTAGTCTTTTGCTGTCAGGTCAGAATAGGATTAAATCTTCACTAGCTTGTTTAATCTATGCTAGTAAATCTAGGTGTGTCCCTAGACCAGGCATGGATTGGGTAATCGGGAGAATCGGGAGAATTCCCGGTGGGCCGCTTCACTTTTGGGCCGGTCGAGGATTTTTTTTTTGTTTGTTTCACATTTCAATGTCACATTACACACGTGGGTTGTACCATGTGAGGGAGTTCTCCCCTCCCCTACTATAGAGTTGGTTGGGTCCATAGCCCGTCTTTTCCAAAACGTTTTAGGTACACTGTTAGACCTTACCGGGTTTTTTTACAGTAAAATACTGGCAACACTGTTGCCAGTAATTTACTGTTAATTGTGCAGTTCTTTACTGTAATCTACAGTATGTTACTGTAAAATGCACTAAAACTCAAGTTAACTAATTTCACTTGCAGAAACCTTAAATTGACCAACTGTCATTTAAATGTATTAAACTAAAAAGTATTTAAAGTATTACTGTGAACTTATTTCATTTGAAACCACAACAAAACTTTTGTAAATAAAGAGATTTCCACTGGACCAGCAACTACACAGTCACCGCCTGTTAAATAAAGCAACATGCAGCGTATCATCAATGTATCTAGATCAGACGTCAGCAACCTAAGGCACGCGTGCCAACACTGGCACGCGGAGGGTTAATCGCTGGCACGCAAGTAAATGCGAGAGAAGTGTATGTATTTCATTCAGATAAAGTAGTCTACCTGCACACAGATCTACATTTTGATGTAATAATTCCTCATAGTAAAAAAAACCTCATTTTATTAAGTTAGGAGTAGAGATGCACCGATTGATCTGCTGGTGACCGAAATTAGCCGATTTTCACGTGATCGGCCAGTCAGTCTGACATGCCGATTTTATGCCGGTCAAATGCACTCGGGCTCCCCATGATTAACATCGCGCAACACCAGCATTACATGTGCACACGGAACGCACATGTAGGAAACCTCGTGAATTACGGCCGTTTCACGCATATTTTTTTCGGCGTGCATGTTAATCAATGAGTGCATTCACACCGGGAGCAGGAGCAGCGCGTGAGCGCCCAACAGGAGCGTCGCATGAGCAGCAGTGAAGCGAGGGTTTCGCCGCCGAGTCTATTTTGTCTGCGCTGCTCACGCTCAATAAAGTGAAAGCACACATTTGATGGACAAAATAAATATGATTTCAAACAAAAGTGCCCAAAATGCACAGAATGTGCATGCCTAGTGTTTTAACAAGAACTGGATTAGGTTATATCAGAAATAAAAGAAAATGAAGACTCAAAAATAATTATATAAAATGTACCCATTTAAACTTGTTTTTATTATTCAGTTTGGTTAAAAAGGTCAAACTCAATGAGAAATCGGAATCGGCCTAGAAAATTGTAATCGGTGCATCTAGGAGTTATAAATACTATTAAATTCTCTATCTAAATCTAAAACAAATTTCAAGAGAAATATTTAAATTTCTGTACTATTTCTGTGTAAGCCATTATGAAAATGTTTGTGTATTTATATGAGTGTGTGTGTGTGTGTGTGTGTGTGTGTGTGTGTGTGTGTGTGTGTATATATATATATAGGCTATGTGTGTGTTGTGGCACAGTGATGAACTCGGAAACTTAAAAATGGCACTTTATGACAAAAAGGTTGCCGACCCCTGATCTAGATCTTCTCCTGGACTGAAGCACAGGCTCTACTCTTCTGCACAATGGTGACCCAAAAAACAAGATTTTACAGTAAATTACTGGCAACAGTGTTGCCAGTATAAACCTGTTTTATAACTTACAGTTTATTACTGTTAAAATACATTTTGTGGGTGTGTCTTTTTATCTTACACTGTTAACCCTTTCAACCCCACAGGGAAATCCACTCTACAAAGAGTAAAAAGTAACACTGAGACAGTGTTGCAGTGAGATAATTAAGGGAATATGTAAGTGATTGTTGAGCATTAGTGATGAACACCTGCTGTTAACAAGCAGAATCACTGAAGAAAAGAGAAACACAAGAACAGAAAATAGAGAAACACAATAACTACGACTGACTTCCAGCCATTACACATTATTGCACTTATTATTAACCAGTATGACTTTATTTCTGTCATACAGAAGTTTTTAATTGAAAATGTTTGTTTGAAGTTACCATTATAGAGATCAGTGTTTGCTTTAGTTGGGATGCTGATGCTAAAACATTCGTCTTTCTTTTGCTGCTTGAGCTGTGCTTTTGCAAGTCACACTTGTGCGCACACACACAGTTTATGAATGATTGCGGTTGTAATACTTATGACAAAATCATCATATTGCCTGTTCATTCACTTAGGAATTAATTCTTATTCATTCAGAGTTTTATCCTCGATCAAAAGTGTTACATTAGCACTACTGTGAAACTACAGCAATAAATTACTATGACTCATTTTTTATAACACATCATGAATAAACCAAAAAAAAAAAAACCCAGAGCTACACTATGTTTTAGAAACACAGAGATATCACAATTTAGCACATTAATCTCAACAATGGTGGCAATATTTCTTTTTATTATTATTATTCATGCAGCAGTGCATGATGGGAGTTTTATATTATCCTGGAACCCAGCATGCATTGCGACATGAAACTTTTCACCATTGTTGAGGATCATATGCTGATTGTTGATATCTGTGTGTGTCTGAACCAAGCAGGAGTAAAATAAAATTGAATGCACTATATGATTGTTATTTTACAGAAAACCTGATTACAGAAATATATATTTCATTTTGTATACACAGATTTATGCTAAATATGACACACCCATAATTTCAATAACTATATACAGGAAAAATCTGAAAATCACAAAAGAACAAAAACACCTGATCATCTGCCTCTTGACTCTTTCTTGCTATATCAAATGTGTTTTATTAACTCACTATTACAGCAGTCAGAGAGAGATGAATGGTAAGAAGTCAAGGTACAAGAGACCAACTAAAGCAAATACTGATCTCCATCATGGTAACAACAAATTTTATTATTAACTCAATCTCTGTTAATTCTCAACAAGAAATTTTGTACATGTATGAAATAAATAATCGTAATTTGTTGTAGTTCTTGTGTTTCTCTTTTTTCTGTTCTTGATTCTCTGTCCTTCAGTGATTCTGCTTATCAGGTGTTCATCAGTGTCTCTATTCACTCACTTCTTTTCATTCACTCTGTCAAGTGGACTTTATTAGTGAACTAATGTAGGGAATAGTGAATGAGGGTATAGGGTGTGATTGGGAAAACAGCCTCTGAGTGTCGATTTTGAGCACTGTTCATTTACAGTATATTCCTGTAGGCTAGTTTTATTTTCTACGGTATATTACTGTTTTAATGGAAAATGGTATGATACTGTCTGAATTACGCCTTTTTTTTACAGCAAGGGCTAACAGTGTAGGCTACCGCGGCATCGCCGGTGGCGCTTACCGAAAGCTGGGCCGGCCCTACCGTAACGGTACGCGTCAGGGAGGATGGATGGGAGGAAGAGGCCAGGAGGTATGGAAGCTTGTTTCCGCCACAGAATAAAACATTTTAAAAGATAATTGCGACTTTTTATCTCACAATTGCGAGTTTACATCTCGGAATACATCAGAATTGCGTGAAATAAAGTCTCAATTGCGTGTTATAAAGTCAGCATTGCGAGATGGTCAAAATTGTGAGATATAAAGTCGCAATTGCGTGTTATAAAGTCAGAATTGTGTGAATTAAAGTCGCAATTGCTTCTTATAGTCAGAAATTGCAAGATATAAAGTCAGAACTGCGTGAAATAAAGTTGCAATTGCTTCTTTTAAAGTCAGAAATTCAGAATTGCGAGATATAGTCAGAATTGTGTGATATAAAGTCACAATTGCTTCTTATAAAGTCTAAGTGAATTATTATTTAACCTTTACATTATTTGTTGAACTATGGTATTAATACAAACTACACAATAGTAACAGCTGAACTGTTGCTTCATTTATCCAAATTGGAAAAAGTGCAAATTTGGAATTCCACCATGGAAAAAGTGGGCCGGTCTTGGGCCTTAACTCCAGGGCTGAAAAGTGGCCCCACTCCGGCCCTGCCCTACACACTCGTGAAACAATAACAATCATTGACAACTAGACATATGGATCAAATTCATGCTTACCCTCCAGCAGAATCTTTCCTGGATCCATCGTTGTCCTTGATCTTGCAAGATATACAATAATGCTCTGTCTATTACTTATAGAACTGTCTTTGTAAGATGAAGAGAGACTTAACAGTGTTTGTCTTTATGAAATAAAAATTTATTGAAATAAAAGATAAAAATTCTGGTTACACAATGATTAATATTTGTAGCAAATAATCATAAGGTTACAGGTTATAATACTTCAGCTTATCCAATCTAAACAGTGCAGAGTGGACGATTATAAAGGCTATTTACCTTGTAAGTAGTTCCAGCAATAGATGTAAAAAATAAATTGTTCTCATCCATTGTTTTCAAGTTAAGATAATACAGAGCAATACAAGCAAAAAGAATCTCAGTAAATAAACTGAACTGGAAGAGAGCTGATTTCTCCCCCAGGAATGCACACGACATCAGAATAAAAAATGCAACAACCAACAGTCAAAAAAGCAGTCATGTGTATATGGAACTGGGTTACATTGTTCCTTTGCAGTTTATTGTTTGTTTGTTTTTCCAGAGGAACTAAATCATGCGACATCAACCTTCTATTGCCTCAGTCAAGGAGGCTTCTGATGTCTACATAGTAATAAGTGAAGCTGGTAATGCTGTTTGTGGAGTTGTTCAACCAGATCTAGAGAGAGTTAATGTCTTTTATCTTCAGTTTATCTAAGGCTGTGTCTGAATAATGTTGTAGTTTGTACTCTTTAGAACTCTTTAGAAAGATGATTGAAAGAATGTTTCAGGAACATCACACTAACCTTCAAATAACATTCTAGTAACATTAAGGAAACTGGACATTTTAATGTTCTTGGAATGTTAGAAATCAATGTTCCTATAATGTTGAATTTTAAATCAAAATTAAGTTGAAAGAACGTTTGAGGAACATTATACCTTTAAAACACGTTCCTCTAACGTCAAGAAAACTGGACATTTTTCACGTTCCCAGGACCAACACTGAATATTTGGAGAACGTTCTTATAATAAAAGTCTGTTAGCTGGGTATGGCCCTCACTGACCTATAAACAACATGAGATTGTTACTCTGCTAGATTCATTCTCTTCTAACCTAATGCATGTATGTAAAACTAATAACATACAGATCGTCGAGGTAATGGTCGAGGTTCGTCAAGGTTCTCACAACTGAGAAAGGGCATAGATAAGGACACATTCTTAAATACAGACTAGCGCTACGAAAACACGCAACTCATACAACCAGAATGGCAAATAACAATGACGAAAAACAGAAACGCCCTTCCTGCCACACATGGAAGAGCAGAAGTGGAAGAGAAACTAGATGTTCTGTAATATTACTAATGAATCATCTTAATTTCTTCAGGACTAACTTCTCTCTGCTGTGGATCCTCTCATGTTTTTTCAGATGTGTTGACTGATTGAATCTCTTGTCACAGTGTGAACACTTGAAAGGTTGTTCTCCAGTGTGGATCCTCCTCTCATGTGTTTTCAGATTTGCTGAACGACTGAATCTCTTGTCACAGTGTGAACACTTGTAAGGTTTTTCTCCAGTGTGAATCCTCTGGTTCCGTTTTAAACTGTTCGCTGAAATAAAAGTCTTCTCACACTCAAAGCACATGTACTCTCTCACACCAGTGTGTATTTTCTCATGTTTATGTAAGTATGGCAGCACTGAAAAACTCTTTCCACACACAGACCATGAATGTGGCTTCTCCTTCGTATGAACTGTCAGGTGTCTCTTCAGGTGTGATGCCCGGGGAAATGTTTTGCCGCACTGATCACATGTGAACGGCTTCTCTCCAGTGTGGATCCTCATGTGAACATTGAGATGATGTTTGCATGTGAATCTCTTCCCGCATTGATCACATGTGAACGGCTTCTCTCCAGTGTGGATTCTCATGTGAATCTCAAGACTGTGGTTGTTTGTGAAACTCTTCCCACACTGAGTGCAGGTGGAAGATTTATTGGCTCTTCTTTTCTTTAAAAATGTCTTTTTAGTCTTGGAGCGACTCAGAGGTTTTTCTCCATGATGTTCCTCCTCCACTTCATTCAGTTCTTCACTGTCCTCGTTCTCTTCCATCTGGTCTGACATGAAAGAAATTTCAGTACATCAATATAATTCTAAGAGAGAAATATGAAAGTGAGCCTTGATGTATTAGCAGAAAGTACTAGACAACTGCTATAAAATATTATGATAATTCTGGTGTGTTTTAACAATTGTACAATACTGCAATATTGACAGAGAAAATGTATCTCGATACTTGTTAGGATTTTTTCGATAACATAATTAAACAATGTTTAGCTGACTCTGTTTTGTTTGGTACAAGCCTGTCATGGATAAATAAATATGAAAATACAACCCCAGTAGGTGGCGGCAAGTCCATGTCTTAAAGAGTGATTAATTGAATCATTAAATGATGTTTTATAAACAAAGTTCGGGAGGAGCACGTTAAATAATCAATCCAATCTACTCGTCATCGACGAGTAGCACAACGAAAAAACATGCAATAATTAAATCCCCCTCCCAGTACCATGCATAGTGAAATGATAGAAAAGACAGATGCATTATCTATGTTAGTTAATTCACCTCATTCGCGCGACTACCGCGCCGCACAAAATGCCTCATTTGCATCGCAGGACCTCTAGACGCGGTTAAATGCGTCTTTACATTGACTTAACATTGAAATCACTCACGGCAGACGCTGAAGAGTGAGTGAGTAATCAAAAAACCTTTGCTTTAGCCTCAATTGAGTGAAACACCGTATGTGTAACTTAGGCCATTCTCAGTGGTGTGACTGGGACACTAACTCTTCTTGAACAGATAATCAGATAATCAGATTGTGATGTTTAAAATATGCTGCCTTCCTTTCGACACACAGCTCCACTGCCCAGCGGACCTGCAACCATCTTGCAAGTGTTGATAGGCTATTACTCGTGAGGTGTAACCAATCACATAGCGCCGTGGGCGGGACATTGAGCATTAATGAGCAAGTCTACAGAGTGGTGATTACAGAGAGGCTGCGGCAGCTATATCAGAGCCAGCCAAAGTTGCGCATTTAGTATGGTCTGAACCCGCCGTCGACAAACGTGCGATATCGATCGTGACGGATTATGCAGAGTTGACAGAAAAACGTTACGCATTGCCGTATCAGATGAATACAACCAAGAATTAAAGCCCCGCCTCACTCAGTTCGGGTACAGGACCTGGTTGAAACACTCATGCATCTAGCTGGCAGAGTGCCAAAACTTCGCCGGCGCCTTCAGCCCCGCCCTAAACACGGTCGAGCCAATGCTGGACTAATATATCTATGGAGGTATTTTGTCATGTCAAATGTATTAATAATGCCATCAGAATGCAACCAAAGCCCAGGATAGCAATAAGTAGTATAAATAATTGTAAATCATACAAAATAAATGCCATGATCACTAGATTTTATACAGGTGTTAGGTTCAAGGTTCAAGGTTCAAAGGTTTTATTTGTCACATACTCATACAGGATGCGCAGTGAAATGTTTTTGTGACACGCACTGTACTTCTGTGCTCATTTGTAATAAAAATAAATGCAATGTAACAAAAATAAATAAAAAATGTACAAATGTTAAAATTCAATGGCTGTTTTTAAAAGTGTTGAAAATGTATTAAAAGTTTAAAAAAAAGTTCAGAATGCAGAGTTCAGAGCTCTGATTGCCGCAGGGAAAAAACTGTTCCTCATCCTTTCTGTACGTGTTTTGTGGCAGCGCAGGCGTCTGCCTGACCTGAGGGTTACAAACAGTTTGTTACAGGGGTGATGGGGATCCTTGATAATCCTTCTGGCCCTGTTGATACAGTATGTGGTGTATAAGTCCTGCAGAGGGGGAAGTGTGGTACCCATGATCCGCTCAGCGGTCTTCACCACCCTCTGCAGGGCTCGACGGTCCCTACAGGAGCTACTACCGTACAGTAATGATAGGCTACTATAATGATTTTGTTAATGGTGATCAGCAACCAAATACTGAGAATGTGGAAGTTACTGCCTTTTGCCTTGGCATGACTTCTCACTTTTTGCTGACAATACAAAGGCAGAGTACAGTAACTTTAAAATAGTGGTCAAAAGTCAAGTTTGAGCTCCAAAATTTTTTTTATGTATATAATTTCCATTACTAAAACATCTATTTGCCAGATTTCCAGTGTCCTACCTATAATTAATTTGATGGGACAACAAAAAATCTTTAAAGTCATTTTTCTCAGTTCCACACTCTAGCGACTTAAGGTCTTTTGCCTTTGTAGGGCAGTATTGTACCTGATATCCAAAATAATCAATATTGAATCAAATTGTGAAATTTGTGTCAATACCCGGCCCTAACTTGAACTGTAAAAACAGCACTTTAAAAATTTTTTATTTTATTTTTATACACAGTAAAATTGTGCTTCAAATAAAAAAAAAAGTATTTGCCTACAATTTATTCTTGTATAAAAGTATTTACATAATATATGTAGTGCCTTCCAGTAAATTACTTCGACGCCTCAGGGGTTTCAATAGATTGTTCATTTTATTCCAGTATAGCATTTTGTCACTAAACTGGTAAATAAACCAAAAGAAAAATAAAATAAATAAATAAATTGAAAACCATATGCCTGCTGGCGTCCATGCATTTCCAACATCCAATTCCAAACTTTTCAACACCTCAAGGATTCCTCCTTTGTCTACCTCTATGACACTAATTGGTGCAGGTGTGCAATTTTAACTCCTTCTGAGCCAAGGCCTTCCAAGGCCGCAAGGTCATAATTCACCAGCAGGGGTCATTAAATTAAATTTAACATAAATGTCACAAATGGCTCCTACACACCGGCCCTCTTATTGCTACCGGCTAAATAGGTACAATAACAAAAAACAAAATATGGAGCCATATTACTAAATATCAGAATATCATATCACAATATACACAGTAAAGATACAAATCTGTTGAATCATCAATCATCAGAATTGTCCACACATATACAAACATGAATACATTAGTTTCATTTGAAACACGTCAATTTTCTTTGTTCATTCGTGACAACATTAATTTCAATTCAAAATAAAGTCCATCAATGCAATCAATCAATGCTCCTTTTTAAAGTCCTTATTGCTCAGTGTATAACGTAAACAGTCCATTATGCCACAATAGGCATTGTGCATTCAAAAGTTCATTTCACTGTGTATGTGAGTGTTTATGTGTATGTACGTATGTGCATGTTGCAAGAAATTCCTTGCTCAAATAGTCCATAGTCCATTGTGCGTGTGTAAAGATCAGTATACATGTCAGTTCCTACAAGGTGAAGTAAACATTACATATACATTGGACATTCATATTCACATTTCATTTTCCAACAATAAGCAAACCTTTGTAATCGGTCTGTCTATAACACTTGTCTTTGTTTTTAAAGTCAAGCTACGAACAATCCCTTTTGAATCTTTCTTTGTGTCAATAACTCTCCCCAACATCCAAGATCCCCTAGGGGCAGTAGGGTCTGCAATTAACACAATGTCACCATTTGCATAGTTTCTTTTCTCTTTAAACCATTTTTGTCTTTCTTGTAGGTTTGGAAGATACTCTCTAACCCATCTTTTCCAAAACATATCAGCTAAGTATTGTACTTGCTTCCATCTGCGTCTACTATACACGTCTGATTTCTGAAATAAGCCAGGCGGTAATGTGGGTTGTCCTTTGAGGAGTAAAAGGTGGTTGGGTGTTAAAGGTTCGAGGTCATTTGGACTATCTGAGTTTGAGGTAAGTGGGCGACTATTCATTATGGCTTCTACCTCACAGATGAAAGTGTGAAGGGATTCGTCGTCTATTATCTGATCCTTTGTTAGTGATAGAAGTATTAGTTTCACCTGTTTTATTAACCTCTCCCATACTCCTCCAAAGTGTGAAGAGGCAGGTGGGTTGTAAGTCCATTCTATGCCCTTTTGTTGCAGAGCAACTTGGAGTTTGTTGCTTTGATTCCATTCCTTTATGGCATTCTTTAGTTCACGATCAGCTGAAGTCAGGTTAGTTCCATTGTCAGATCTTATTTGCCGTACTTGCCCTCGTCTGCTTATAAATCTGCGGACTGCGTTGATACATGAGTCAGTGTCAAGTGAATTGGCTATTTCTAAATGTATTGCTCGAGTTGTGAAACATGTAAAAATAACACCATATCTTTTCACTTCACTGCGTCCTCTTTTTACTATAATTGGACCAAAGAAGTCTGCTCCAACATAGGTAAATGGTGGTAAATCTGGTGTTATTCTTTCTTTTGGCAAGTCTGCCATTTTTTGTTCTCCTAAATTTGAATGTAGGCGTCTACAGAACACACACTCAGACCGTATCTTTCTAGCAAGAGACATTGCTGCTGGAATCCAGTACTGCTGTCGCAGTTTGGCCAACATATGGTTCCTTCCACAGTGGCCTAGTTGTTCATGAATGTGTTTCAACACCAGTTTGGACACATGATGGTGTTTTGGAAGAACCATAGGATGTTTTCGATCCTCTGGCATAGCCATTCTGCTTAATTTCCCTCCTGTACGAAGTAATCCATCTTGCAGAATAGGATCAAGCCTACGAATGTGGCTCTGGCGACTGACATGAGCGTTTTCTTTTTGCAAGGTTTCGATTTCTTCAGGAAATGCCTCCATTTGAGTAAAGCGTACAATTGCATTTTCTGCCTTTTTGACATCTTCTAAAGTAATCTGCTGTACATTCATGCATTTTTTGACTGTTTGCATTTTTCTTTCCACCAGACATTGTTTCTCTGCATTTGAGTTCTTAATGCTCATGTTGTTAAGTATTTCCTTTCTTTTCAGACTTAATTGCAAGAGAACGTCTTTTAGCTTAAGTAGCCATGCTACTGCTCTGGTTAGATTGTTCCAATTTGAGTGATAGTGTATGAATGTGTGAGTAGGATTTTGTTCTTCCTTTACAATTAAGTTCATGATGAGAACATCCTTCTTCACTTCCACATCATCATCATCTTCTTCTTCATGTGTTTGTATGGAAATGTCAGAATTTGTCCATTCAGATTCCTGACGTTTGAGCAATTCTGGACCATTCAACCAAACCTTTGAATTCAGAAGAGCACTGGCCTTGAGACCACGAGATGCACAATCCGCTGGATTTTATTTAGTGTTTATGTATCTCCATTGTTTTACCTTGCTCATTTCTCTGATCGTGTTCACTCTATTAGCTACGAATGTTTTAAATCTTTTGTTTTCATTCTGAATGTACTTCAATGTCGATGTACTATCTGTCCAAAAAATGGAGTTCTCAAGAGCAAGTTGTAACTCTGCTTTGATCAGTCTATCCATTCGTACTGCCAGTACTGCCGCAGTGAGTTCCATTCTTGGCATTGTAGTTTGTTTCAGTGGTGCAACTCGTGATTTCCCCATTATAAATGAGGTGTGCACTTCACGTTCTGAATTTGTGAGACGAAGGTACGTGACACAGCCATAACCACTTTCAGACGCATCACTAAAGTGGTGTAGTTGTGAAGATGTTATCCGATCAAAGCCTTTTGGCTTGAGACATCTGTTGACTCTGAGCTCTCCAATGCAATTTAGACCTGCCATCCATTCATGCCACAGCTGTATGTAGTGGTCTGGTAGGGCTTTGTCCCAGGCATAATTCAGCTTGCAAAGATCTCGCAGAATGTTCTTAGCAGTAAGGACGAATGGAGAGATGAAGCCAAAAGGATCGTAAACTGAGGATATGATGGACAGTATTCCCCTTCGAGTACATGGCTGATGTTTCAGGCTCACTGCAAAAGTCAGTTTGTCTCTTTCTATGTGCCATTGTATGCCAAGAGTTCTTTCTGTAGGAAGATCACTGGATTCCAAATTAAGGTCTTTGACCTCCTTTGCTCTGGCTGCTTGTGGGATGGACATTAGGACTGTTCTGCTGTTACTTATCCATTTGTGCAAACGAAAGCCTCCCATTGAGCAAGCTCTTTCAAGCTCTTTGCACAACATCACAGCATCAGCTTCAGTGGCCACCGATTTCAAGCAATCATCTACATACAAATTTTGCTTAATTGTTTCCACTGTTTCAGGCAAAAGGAGATCTTTGAAATCTTCGGCAGTTTGTCTGAGGGCGAAACTTGCACAACTTGGTGAAGACGTTGCCCCAAATAAGTGCACTGTCATTCTGTGTTCTTTCAGTGGTTGACCTGTGTCACCATTTGGCCACCATAGAAAGCGCAAAAAGTTCACGTGCTTCTCCATAATTCTCACCTGGTGAAACATGCTTTCCACGTCTGCCATAAGGGCAATTGGCTCCTGGCGGAAGCGCAACAGGACGCCTATCAAGTTGCTGGTGAGATTTGGACCTTGCATCAACTTGCTATTCAAGGATATCCCCTGGAAGGATGCAGAGCAATCGAATACAACTCTCAGGGAGCCCTTCTTTGGATGGTGCACTCCATGATGTGGAATGTACCACACCTTTCCGCTTTGTGTTTCCAGTTCATCAGATGGCACAGATTCTGTGTGACCCTTTTCAAGCATTCCTTCTAGAAATGCAGTATATTCTCTATGATATTGTTCATTCTTTTCGAATTTTCTTTTCAGAGACATAACACGTTGCTGTGCTTGTTGGTAGTTGTTTGGCATTATTACTTCATTTTCTTTAAAAGGTAACGGTAAGTAATAATGACCATTTCTCAGTTCCTTTGAACTTTCCATCATAGACACGAACCGTTTGTCTTCGACTGACATCTCTGATTTCTCCTCAGCTGCCAGTTCTGGAAAATCTTGATGATACTGTTTAATCAACAAGTCATTCAAATCTGCTACAGATATGCGATTAACTACAGTACATGAGTGACTTCCTTGCGTTTGACATGTTGTTTCTTGCATGAGCCCATTGACGACCCATCCTAAGGGTGTTCTAACAGCATATGGCCCATTACCTCTACTGTTTATTACCTTCCAAGGCTCCATAAGCTTTGCAGCATTTGTGCCTACTAACAACTCAATGTCAGCATCCAATTTTGGAATCTTCACCTCACGTAAGTATTTCCATTTATCTATTGATTCTTGTACTGGTATGTGTCGTTTTGAAACTGGTAATTTTGTTTGAGTATAGACTTCTGGGAGTTTATGATACAGATGGCCTTCCATACTGCTGACTTCAAGACCAGAGACTATACTGCTGTGGACATTTTTTTCCTGTCCCATTGTGCACAAGAGTATTGTGGTATTTTTACCGGTGATGTTTAACTTTCTTTTCAATGAGTCTGTGCAAAATGTAGCTGAGCTACCGGGATCCAAGAATGCATGAGTATTTATGACTTTATCTGAATTTGAGACTTTTACTTTCACTGGCACGATAGCAAGAGTGCATTGTTTTGATTGACTGACCCCCATTAGGTCATCATCTTCTACAGAAACCATAGCACTACTCAGTGGTTTGTTTCCAGTAAAGTCATCTTTAATTCCATCTTTTTCCTTGCCAGTGTGAATGTGAAGTATGGTTGGATGAGACAGAAAACATGTTTCACATTTCATTCTGTTTTTGCAGGTTTTGCCAACATGTCCCTTTGTTAAACATCCAAAACACATCCCATTTAATTTCAGAAATTCTATTGTCTCACTATTTGGTTTAGACTTAAACTTTTCACAACTTTCAAATGTGTGATTTCTTTCACAAAATAAGCAAGGCCTTTCGAGAGCACACTTATTTGCATTCAGTTTGTGTCTATATTGTGACTCGTTCTTTTTTATTTCAGGTGCCTGAGCAACTGTAGTGGCAAAGCTGGTCCTCCCACTAAGTTTGGTGAACGTTTTTTGTGGTTTAGGTCTTGACGTTACTTTGCTCTCTGTTGAGTTGAGTATGTCGCCGAAAATTGGATCAAGCATTGCCCTGGACTGTCTTTCAATAAAGTCTATCAAGTCCTTGTATGTTGCTCTGTGTTTGTTATCTTGCATGCTACACACATTTGCTCGCCATTTATCTCGCAGCCTAAATGGAAGTTTAGACACGATGAGTCTTAAGTTGGTGGAACTTTCAAGCTCTTTTAGGCCATCAATGTCTTGCATTGTATTGTAGCAGCCATGTAAAAAGAGAGCATATGATCGCAACCCATTGCCATCCTCTGGTTTGATGGTTGGCCAGTTCAAGGCTTTATTCATGTAAGCAGATGCTATTTTATAGCTGTTTCCAAAATTGTATTCTAGTTGTTTTTTAGCTTCTTTATACGCAATGGAGGAATCCATATGCATAAAGCTACTGACAAGGTTTCTGGGTTGGTCTCTTGTATACTGTTGTAAGTAGTATAGCCGGTCATCCATATTAGTAGTTTTATTCTCAATACATTGCTCAAATGCTTTGATGAATGTCCTATATTGAAGAGCATCACCATTAAATATGGGAATTTCTCTATCTGGAAGAAGAGAGAGTGTTTGCTGTTTCACTAGCATTTCAGTAATTTCAGTTTGTCTTTTTAATACATCAGTGACGTTTGTATCGTTGCCATTTGGGTGAATCTCGCTTCCTATTGGTACTGAGACGCTCTGATTTGCATTTTGTTGTGCACCTACAGTTTGCCTAGGGTCAGTACGAGTAGCTGATCCTTCTCTCTGGGATCTCACTGGTCTTTGTACTGTCGCAAGGGTATCATATTCCGTTGGTGTACCGTATTTGTATACGCCCGACACTGAACGTTGTTTTTCAGCTTCTCTGAATACTCTAACCTTTGCCTCTGCAGCAGCAAGTTCGGAATCTACGGCCATTTTTTCTCTTCGTGCTTTTAATTTTGCAATGATTTTTGCTTCTTCGATATCAAGATCAATTTTGTCATTTAAAGCCTGCGCCTTCGCTCTAATAGCTGCGCATTCTGCCTCGGCCCTTAAATGAATGAAAGATTCTCGTGACGCGCAACTGAGAGTGCTTGTTGCTTTACAGCTATGCGTGACACTGTGCGCTACTTGAGATGCGCTATCTTGGGACTTAACAGTGCCAATATCGTCCTGCTCCTCTTCTTTCTCATCTTGATTAACCTCAAGCCAGTTCTTAACACCTTCTAAGAAATTTTTGAAAAGGTGATATTTAGGTTGGTACCAGTCTAAGTTATCAGCCTCCTTTTCGTAGGCATCTTTCGTCAATTTTTGTACAGTTGCTTGTAAACTAATAAACTCAGCGAAAAATCCATCAAACGAGTTAACTTGTTTCCTAACAGTTTCTTTGTCCTGTCCAGCTTCAATAAGACTATTAATTTCATTTCGTTTGCGTGTTAAAACACCAAGCTTTCCCCTACGTGTTGCAATTAACTTAAACAGTTCCTTTTCTTCATACAAATCCTGCTCTTCAGGCTCTTCGTCAGACATTTTTTCAAAGATTAACTCAAAGTTCAACACATAAATGAGAAAACAAACGCAAGTGAAAGGTTCAGTTTGTGGTGTAAGCACGGCGGCTCACATTCAAAGTCATTTTATGAGCGCAGCGGCTCGCTTCAATTCAGCGTTTTACTCACAAACGTCCAAGGAGATAAAGGTTAAATCCTCATTTTTCCAGCGGGAAACGTGTATAATCCACATACTTTAAAGAATGCAGCTCCCAATCTTGCAAGTATTCTTAGGATAAATCCGCAAATCAAACTTTCCAAACGCAGGTGACTTCCAAATGTTCCAATGCAGCAGGTTTTCAACTATGTAGTGCCTTCCAGTAAATTACTTCGACGCCTCAGGGGTTTCAATAGATTGTTCATTTTATTCCAGTATAGCATTTTGTCACTAAACTGGTAAATAAACCAAAAGAAAAATAAAATAAATAAATAAATTGAAAACCATATGCCTGCTGGCGTCCATGCATTTCCAACATCCAATTCCAAACTTTTCAACACCTCAAGGATTCCTCCTTTGTCTACCTCTATGACACTAATTGGTGCAGGTGTGCAATTTTAACTCCTTCTGAGCCAAGGCCTTCCAAGGCCGCAAGGTCATAATTCACCAGCAGGGGTCATCAAATTAAATTTAACATAAATGTCACAAATGGCTCCTACAATATATATGAATGTATATGGAGTGTTATGAAAAGGTGACCTTGAAATTGTGGCGTTAAACGCAACGCGAGACAAGGAAAAATTTGAGTGCACCTAAATTTTGTTCTGGTGCACCCAATTAAAAAAGTTAGGCGCACCAGTGCAACCAAGGCAAAAAGTTAGTCTGGAGCCATGATTATCTGTGTCCTACATGTTTCACTCAACACTGTTACTTCTGACATGATTTTTCTCCTTTCAAAAACAACAGCATTTCTTAAAACTAATATCTTTTTACAAAAACTGTACAGTGTTGTCCGCATTCATCAACCCTGTTACTAATGTTATTATATAAAAAAAAACAAAAAAAAAACAGGTGTCAACACAAACAGGACTACAGTAATATGTGAGCAACATTTACATACAACTTTGTAGTTTTGAGAAAATAACATAAATGGTTTTTGAACAAGCTAGAATTTTAAGTCACTGAAATAAGGCCATATAGTGTTAGGGAAAGTTACTTTGAAAAGTAATGCATTACAATGTTGCGTTACTCCCTTAAAAAGTAACCAATTGCGTAACTTAGTTACTTTTTAAGAAAAGTAAACCATTACTTTTGCGTTACTTTTTTACTCAAACAAACCTTTGAGCTCTGCGGCCATTTTGGATAACAGTGTTTTTGCTAGTTTCTGCTCGACACATTTATCATTTCCATGTCATGCTCCACGTTGTTTAAATAGCAAATGCATTTGCGCCCATTTGTTCGCCCATGGGTGTGTTGATCTGAAAACGAGGCGCATTGTTGGTGCGTGGCTATTTTGAGGAAACTGAAATAGACTGAGCCATTGACCAACAAAAACCTGGTCTAAAGTAAATGGCGCAGTATTTTTTGTTATTTAAAGACACTTTGGATTAGATAATGCGCTTAGATCGTTAAAATAGGGCCCTTAATGTGAGAATGGCTGTATGCAGGGAGGCGAGAAACATCATGAATAATGCTGTGATTCACACCTGAAGAGACAAAGACCCTCCGCCGGGAATATCAATGAGGAATGAGGGAACTATAGAGAATGAATGTGAGGATATTAATGATTGAATCTATTGTTTGTAGCTTACACACAAAATCAAGTTTAAGTTAAAGGAGCTGTATATAAGATTGTGGCCAAAACTGGTACTGCAATCACTTTCAAATTACTCCCTCCCCCTTGACTCTAGGTTGCCAGATATGCTGCAGGATCCAGCAGGAACGTGAGCTGCAGTTTGTAGCTGCAGCCAGTGGCGGTTCTACATTGAATTACACCCTGGGCGAGACCCCTTTCGAGCGCCCCCCCCCCCCCCCCCCCCCCATAAATAATATTTCTTACCCATTGGCAGATAATGTTTTGCTTGTTTTAAGCAAAAACTCAATTTTTATTTATTTCTCCAGAAAACAAGATTTAATATCTTATGTCATTTTACTACTTTAGTAAAATAACGTTATGCATCTTTATTTAAGAAATGTTTGATATTTGGACTGGAAACAAGACAAAAATACTAAGTAGGAAAAGCATTTTTGCAGTGTAATAACTGAACTTGCAACAGTTTTGTTGCAAAGAACAATATTATGGTGAATTAGATCTCGTGTTTGAGTTAAAACCGAATTATTGTTAAGCATAGCAAGAATCATAGCAAAAAGGCTATAAGAGTTATACCCACCAATTAATATTGCCCCTTCATTCATGACATGGATACCGTAATCATACAGAGAAAACATAGTTGCATACCTTTATCTTTCGCTCGTTTCTAAATTGGGCACCTGATGGCTTTGACCTTTCTTGTCCATCTCTTATTTGGCACTCGACATCCACAATCGACATCCACAATCAACAGATTTCCCCTGATCCCCCGTCACTCACGAGTCACGACCAGAAGTCAAGACTAAACCAATTCACCTGGGTGGTGGTGACCAAGTAATCGTTTTGTATTACCTATTTTTATTAGCCATTCAGACCATTCAGAAATACAAAACTGTGCATGAAATATAGAGGCCTGTATTTATAATATTATGAATGAAATGTGCGTTATTTGGAAGAAAGTCGAGGTGTGACTGACTTCGATAACTATATGGATCCCCCTCCTTGTCCGTTCCATTTGGGAGAGACCCAGAGGTGAACTGTCATCCGCGCCCGCGCCTCCGCGCCCCCTCCCCTTTCCCCTTCTCAAACAAACAGCTTCTGTGCACGCCACGGCATCTTCTCAGCAAGCAGGGGCGCCTGCAGCTGAGATTCCCCACACAGTGAAATGATAGATAATAGAAAACCGCTTCGCGACGCAGATTTTTTTTTCTGCTCGTGCCGGCGGTGCCGCCCCCCCCCAAAAATGCCGCCCCGGGCGATTGCCCGGTTCGCCCGTGCCTAAAACCGCTACTGGCTGCAGCTGTGGTAACTAGAGCAGAGCTGGCAACCCGGATGCTGAAACACTACTGACTTCGTGATTGGTAGATAGGTGGAGGGTGGGGCTTCAGGCCAAAACACAAGATGACAACATCAACATCAGTTGAGGGCTGCAACTTCACTTTTTAAATGACAATATCCTGGCCGTACTACTGTTGTCAGAGATATAAGTATTTGAAATGAACATGATTTCTTAATGTCTAGTGACACATCAGGGCCATTTTATGATTAATTGAAATACATTTCTTACATACAGCTCCTTTAAAAGTAGTAATCTGATTATACATTTTCTTTACATAAAGACTTTAGACCTATACTACCTTTCAAAGGTTTTAGATCTGTAAGATGTTTTTAAAGAAGTCTCTTCTGCTCAACAAGGCTGCATTTATTTGATCCAAATACAACAGTGATATTGTGAAATATTTGAAATACAATTAAAAAAAATAAACGTTTCCTATTTAAATATGTTTTAAAGTGTAATTTATCCCTTGTCACTTGATCCTTACATGATTCTAATATGATGATTTGATGCTCAAGAAACATTTATGATTATTATCAATGTGGAAAACAGTTGTGTAATTTATGTTTTCTGGATTTTTTTGATGAATGGAAATTTTAAAAGAACAACATTTATCGATTTTTTTAAACATTATAAATGTCTTCACATATAAGGCATCCTTGTTGTATAAAAGTATTAATTTCTTTACAAAAACAAACAAAACTTTTGAATGATAGTGAATAATGTTTCAAAAGCTTTCTATTTCAGATAAATGCGGTTGTTTTGAAATTTCTATTCATCAAAGAATCCTGATTTTATTTTACACAACTGTTTTCAACATTGATAATAATCATAAATGTTTCTTGAACAGAAAATCATCATAATATAATGATTTCTGAATGATCATGTGACACTGAAGACTGGAGTAATGATTTACATCACAGAAATAAATGGCATTTTAAAAATATATCCAAATAAGAAAACAATTATTTGAAATTGTACAAATATTTTGCAATATTACTGTTTCTACAAAATTGTATCCACAGTACAATTATCACATTAACGATAATGATAAATAGCTGACGCAGGAGAAACTGTACATCTCTTTTGTTTCATTCAGATTTAAAGGTGAACTAAGTAGCTTTTTTTACCTTAACTGAACAGCTTCGGAGTCATTGGAATGGTTATATTACTTATTTCGGGTTGAATGGTGGTCGTTTCGCACCCCCCTGGTGCCCGTGAGCGGAAAATCTGCACTTGCAACTTTGAGCCGGCGGGCCGCCGGCCGCCGCGTCAGGAAGTCTCGCGTGATATCAGGTCTCGCGATGTAAACAATTGCTTTATGGCCAAAAGAAATCTGCTAAAATGCCGTCATTATTGCGCTCCCTCACGCTGTTCGAACCCGGATGAAGAAGACATTTTAAAGAATGTCCCATCTGCTTTGATGTCGTTGATCTATAGCCTCTGGTGTCTGAGAATCACCAACGAGTTTTTACAACAGTGTTGTCAAATATCTATTCCGAAGCTGTGGGGGGAGCTCTAGAGAGAAACCTGCGAGCAAAAAACGAGAATACAGCGAAGAAATCCCGAAGCTACTGAGTGCTGCTTTAATTGCAGGAGAATATTTGTTTTAATTACCAATATGTATACATAAACTACATTGAGAAATGTCCAGCATTTTGGTAACAACGGTTGCAAAAACGGTTAACTATAAATGTAAAATAAAACAGCTATAATATTTAATTTGACCTGATTTTGACAACCATTATGAAAGTTTCTCAAACCTCCCTTTACTGACAATTTGTTGAAAACGAAAAATACTAACAATTACACAATTCTGTACCCATTCAGCATCATGAGTAAATGAAGAATAAACACCAACCTCTTTGTTCTTCAGGATCTTCAGTGTGTTTCATTCTGCAGGGTTCTGGATCACTCATGTTCTCACTGTCCTCTTTAATAAACTCAGTCTTTGCAGATTTCAGCTCTTCCAGATGCTCTGCTGCCGTCTTCACTTGTAGACTGATGGGAATTTACAGCATTTATTGGAGAATTGCAGTGGGAGGAGCTTCACTGATGATGTTATTGCAGTGGGAGGAGCTTCACTGATGATGTGTTTGTAGTGGGAGGAGCTTCAGTGATGATGTGAGTGCTGTGTGTAGCACTTAAGGCTTGTTCGACTTCATGCAGCTCTGCGCAGACCGATCGGCGGCTGACTTGAAGCAGTGCATGCCGGTTCGAAATTTTGTCCGACTTGATACCAAGCATGCCACACAAGCCCTGAAAAGTGAAGCCAAAACGTCTCGATCGCCCCCCGGTGGCTGGTCCTAGTATAGGTCATAAGCCCCGCCTCCCCGTGTTATTCAATAGGACTAAAAACCAACACTTCAGATATCTTTTTTCCGAAGGTGGTTTCTTTGATTTACTGTAGTTTGTATCACGCTGATGTAAATTCAAGTGTTTGTTTTTAAAATAAGTTTGTTTTTAGTTAGTTATTTGATGCTATAAAAACGGTGGTGTGACATCATGATTGACAGCTGTGATTAAGAGGTTCTCTGAGCGAAGTAGTCACTGAAGCACCAACAGACTTTTTTTCGGAAGAGAGCGAAGGGGCGTCGTCCATCTTTTTTTACAGTCTATGCTTGATACAGCGCCGAGGCCACGTGACTGTGACGTGTGCCATCAAAGTATCGCAAGAGCGATTCGAGAGTAGCCGGAGAACTCAGCTAGCGCATCTTCTCAAGAGCGGCTGCACGAGGGCTGATGACGACACAGCTGTTCCACGATTGGCCGGATTCACCGCATGACAACGATCACGTGTGTTTCGTGTTTATTCGAACACCTTTAGTTCCTCTAAAGCTCACAAATCGTTTTTTATAACAGTAACACTCTTTTCATGTCGTTGTGATGTTATATTGTGTCATGTTTATCAAATTAAAACTGAATAAAAAAACATAGACTCCACTTCATTGATAGTAGCTTATGAACTTTATTCTTGTTCAAACAGACGCTGTATGAAGCAGTGCATAAAGTATTGAATTAAAATGTCTCTGAAACATCTGTGTATAATTTGGCAAATATTGCATTTATTTCACTTCAGCTGTGGTAAAGTATGCAAACACCACGTGAGCGGTCACTACGGGAACCAGAAAGTGTCCGAAGGTGTCTCTCGCAACGGACCTGAAGTGATTGTAGTGGGAGGAGCTTCACTGATGATGAATTGCAGTGGGAGGAGCTGATCTGCCTAAACGTGGGGCACGTTCAAGTTCAAAACGGTGCGCAACCTTTTGCTACGGTTTCAGGTTGAACGTCATGTTTCCTGGAAACGGCGTGCACTGGTGTGCAACAGTATGCAACAGGGTTTGAGATAAGATTTCTCTTGTTTGGTGGGTGTGTCAGAACTGCAGTCCAATCAGCAGCAACATGTAACCTATATAAAGCACGCGGTATTAAAGTGAACTCGCACAATGGGTTCAAGGAAGTAATTTACAAATGTGTTCGATGCAGCTCGGTATACGCAACAACTGAGGATATTAGAAGACATGTAAGTTGTCCTAAGTTTTATTGTAAAAATGTAGGATACCAATGTGATACACCTTTATGTGGTAACAGAATTAATATTTTATATGATATATATGTCATTATAATATCTGAAAGCATTCATTAGAATCGCAACTTTTATTGTATTGAACAATATGAATCAGGGGGGAACCAAAGAAACCGGAACCAAAGTGCGAGTATTGTTGCACCGCGCCGCCTAAAGTGACAGACGCTTCCCTTTTCTATGGGGGTATTATTGTTGCATTATTCCAAATAAATAGATTCATATTCACAAATAAATGTAAAGAGATTCACAAAAATGTATCGAATTCACAAATAAATAGATTAAGATCCACAAATAAATGTAAAGAGTTTCACAAAAAAATATAAAATGCACAAATAAATAAAACGAGATTTGCAAATAAATAAAATATTTACAAATGTTTTATAATTTTACAAACACAACTCTGTCTGGCATTTATTTGTGAATCGGTTCCTGTGCATTTGTAAATCGCTGCACACATTTGTAAATCGGTTCCTGTGCATTTGTAAATCCCCTCACGCATTTGTGGATTTTGAAACACTTCTAGCGTCGACGTGCAGACAAATCCACAAATACGTGGACTCCACCCACCGTGTACTCAAGCCAATCAGATAACGGCCACATCGATCTGGCCAATCGTAGCGCGTTCTCGCTTCAACCAATGACGTTTGGCTTTACACTGGGAGATCTTGCTCTGAAATAACTGCTCATTCATCTGCATTTGCTCAAATAGGAAGTGTACGTGTAAAGGCCCATAAAATATTTTTTAAATTTGGATTTTGTTAGAATTACACCATTAAACTGCTTGTCAAGCCAATAAGCCACAATTTTTATGAGCCTTGAAAAAAGGCAGAGAAACAGCACTTTGCATCTCTGTTATGAGAACAATGCGTTATGGACGCGTCACGTTATTCAAGATAGAACAGAAAAGCATCGAGTAGCTGACTAATGAATAACTGGGTTCAACCCATAAATAGCTACACAAGTTTTTAATTTGCATTGCAAGATTTTTATTTGCAGCATCGACCACAGTAGCCTACTACACGCTGATGCTGAGGCTCGTACTGTTATTGGGTGGTCATTTGGGCTCATATATGGTATTCTACATGACATTTATTTATGTTCTATTGCTATTTGTCACCGTGACTGTGCTTTAAAAGGCAAAATCGTATATGTTCTGTAATTTCTTGCATCGTGTCTATCCCGTGCGAGGCTATCTACACTGGGCAAACCGAATGTGCAAAACATTTGTCCTAATTGCGTGAAGTAGCCGCTACATCAGAAGAAGTCCGGGCATCCGTTTACTATCAATGAATGCCCCGCGTCCAGGACACTATCACGAAATATGATTTTTCAAGTAACCAGCACTAGTCAATAAGTAGGCTATGATCAGAGCAATTAAGAGTACGATTATGCAGACATGTCTGCAGCTAAGCAGACGTCACATAGGGAACATGTGTTAACATTTCAAACATGCTAGTTTTACATTATTTGAAACTGCTACGGCAGCAGTGAATAGATAGTGCCTATTTGCTTTTGACGCGCTGTGTCGCGCCTCTTGCCGGTGTAGAGACTGTTCATGATGCTCGGGATCTCTGATTATCATAATTCCCTGAATGTATCCTGATGGAAATATAAAGAGTCCTTAAACTCCAACAATCTTTTGAAAACAGAGTGTTTTTAACACACAGACAGTTCAGCGCTACTACTGCTCCTTTCAAGGATGCAAGAATCAGTTCCCGCCCCGAGTGTAAAGCCAAACGTCATTGGTTGAAGTGAGAACGTGCTACGATTGGCCAGCTCGATGTGGCCGTTATCTGATTGGCTTGAGTACACGGTGGGTGGAGTCCACGTATTTGTGGATTTGTCTGCACGTCGACGCTAGAAGTGTTTCAAAATCCACAAATGCGTGAGGGGATTTACAAATGCACAGGAACCGATTCACAAATGTGTGCAGCGATTTACAAATGTGTGCAGTGATTTACAAATGCACAGGAACCGATTCACAAATAAATGCCAGACAGAGTTGTGTTTGTAAAATTATAAAACATTTGTAAATATTTTATTTATTTGCAAATCTCATTTTATTTATTTGTGCATTTTATATTTTTTTGTGAAACTCTTTACATTTATTTGTGGATCTTAATCTATTTATTTGTGAATTCGATACATTTTTGTGAATCTCTTTACATTTATTTGTGAATATGAATCTATTTATTTGGAATAATGCAACAATAATACCCCCATACTTTTCTCTCATTTTGAGATTTGGATCTGAAGATGGCGGTTCGCTCTTTCTCTCACTAATCAACTGATTCTGTTTTCCAAGTTCGTACTCCGTAAATAAAAAAAGACAATAAGGACTGTTTCCTCCTAAAGTGTAAGAGATGTATTATAACTGTGATGAGTTTGTTATTGAATGTTTGATGAGTAAAGCCGAGTGAGAGAGCCGCGTTTATAATCGCGGGAGAAAGCTTGTGTAAACAATGGCGCTCGCGGCTGTTACACGCAAGTGTATTGAGACTTTGAAGTTGGGAGACGGTGTATTAGTGTCCTCACTCTCTAGTAAGGCTTTATTTTGAGTTTTTGGGTATCCTGACATGTTATAAATATTCTGTAAATGTTAATAGAAGAGAGATATGTTGTTTAAAACTTAAAAGAGATTTAACCCTCAGAGAGTCTTCGGTCACTTCTGACCGAAAAAATTTCTGTTTTGAATTTTAAAAAATCACAGCTTCATCGGAAGGTTATGATACTTGGTGACTTTTATGGCATTAGGTATATGTATGCAAAAAAAAATTGAGGTCATGATCCGAGCATGCTAAGTGGTCGTAAAAAAAATAGTCACACTCAGTGCCTTCGGTCAAAAATGACCGACCCATAGGAAATGAATGAGAAATTTACAAAAATACAAAAATTCTCAGAATTTTTGTCTGTACAATCTACAAATCGGACACGATTCTAAAAAAAAGTACACCGCAGTAAAGGGGTGACACTCTACAATATCAAGAGTGCAAAAAATTCACACCCACCCACACACACACTCATAGAAACACACTTTTATACACATACACACCAATAAATTCAGATTACAAAAAATCTGTTTTGAATTTTTAAAAATCACAGCTTCATTGGAATGTTACGAAACTTGGTGACTTTTCTGGCATTAGGTATGTGAACACAGAAAAAAATTGAGGTCATGATCCGAGAATGCTAAGTGGTCGTAAAAAAAAAAAGTCACACTCATGGTCTTCGGTCAAAAATGACCCCCATAGGAAATGAATGGGAAATTGACAAAAACACAAAAATTCTCTACAAATTGGCCACGATGCAGAAAAAAGTGCTCAGCAATGAAGGGGTGAAACTTTAAAACATCAAGAGTGAAAAACATAACATAATTAATAATTATAATTAATATATATATATATATATATATATATATATATATATATATATATATAATATAATAATTATTAAAATTATTAAAATAATAATTAATAAAATGTTATAAACCTTGGCAAAAAGTATTATTTGACAATTTCTAAAAAAATACAATCAATCCACATCTTAAAAGTAAGTAATTTGGTCCAAAAACAACTAGAATTCACAAGCATCTCCATTTAGAGCTATTACAGGCATCTAGTGGTAAACCCATGCAATAACATGATTTATTTCATTTTATGTTTAATAAATTGATTTATTTTTTTTATTTTTAATTTTTTTCTGAAAGCCTAGTCTCTATTTTAACCGAAAATACCGCATAGAAAAATAAAATAAAAAATAATAATAATTAAAAAAAAAAAAAACCATTATTTTCAATGGCAAAAAATGGACTATAAATATTGCATAAATATTAATAAGTTCAATCAAATTGTCTCAAAATACTAAATTAAAAAGAATAAATATTATAGAACAAAAATAAATTGCATTGGTTTTTACTGGGATGGAGCAAGTTTCATTTTTAGGTGTCCGGTCACTTCTGACCGGGAAGGCACTGAGTGTGACTGCTAAACGAAGACTCTCTGAGGGTTAATACTGAAGTTACAGAAGCAGTTAGCTGTCTAATCTGTGTTTAATAATGAGTTGAACAGTTTTCCCTATGTGTATTATGTTGTGACTCTGAAGTCATTTAAATATTCATTTACAGCCAGAGAGTGTTTAATTCACATAATTGCATTAGTGAGATGATGCATTTCTGAATTTTAATAGAAAACAAATAACCATAAATAACTATCAAGTTCAAGTTCAAGTTCAATTTATTGTCAATTCTTACTCTATGTACAGAACATAAAGAGGATTGAAATTTCGTTTCCCTCAGACCCATGGTGTTAAAAATCCCCAACACAACACTAGACAATTATTAAAAAATATATATATATAAAAATAAAAAATATATATATAAAATCACAATACAAACATTCGGCACATGATCATTTCAATAAGTTATAAGTATAATAGCAGCAATTTTAAAGTGTCTAGTGCATTGTGTTCGTATGTATGTATCTGTGTGTGTGCGCATGTTTGTATGTATGCGTGTGTATATACATGTGTGCATATCCATTGCTATTATGACAAAGAGTCAAAGTTCAGTGCAGAGAGGGAAGTACTAAAAAAGGCAGGAGGAAGAGAGTTCAATTTCCTGACGGCCTGGTGGATAAAACTTTTTGTCAGTCTAGTGGTTCGGGCCTGCAGGCTCCGAAACCTCCTCCCAGATGGCAAAAGTCTAAAAAAGTCGTGTGAGGGGTGGGTGGGATCACCCACTATGCTGAGTGCTTTTTTGGTTAATTGGGAGTTATAAATATCATTGAGGGGAAGCAATGTAGCACCTACAATTTTTCCGGCTGCATTCACTATACGCTGCAGCATTTTCTGGTTGTGAGTGGTGGAATTACCAAACCACACAGTGATGCAGCATGTCAGGACGCTCTCAATGGTACCACGATAAAAAGAGCACATGATGGGTGCCGGGGCTCTAGCTTTCTTCAATTTGCGCAGGAAATAAAGGCGCTGTTGGGCCTTCTTAGCCAGTGATGCGGTGTTAGTAGACCAGGAGAGGTCCTCTGTTATGTGCACACCCAGGAACTTGGTGCTGCTTACTCTCTCCACAGCAGCACCATTGATGGTCAAAGAAGGGTGCTGGGTATGAGCTCTCCGAAAGTCCACAACAATCTCCTTTGTTTTCTCTACGTTTAAACAGAGATTGTTTTCTCTGCACCACCTGGCCAATTGGCACACTTCATTTCTGTAGTTGGTCTCATCATTGTTGTTGATGAGACCCACCACATTTGTATCATCCGCAAACTTAATAAAACGATTTGTGCTATACATTGGTGAACAGTCATGGGTTAGCAGAGTAAAAAGCAGGGGGCTAAGAACACATCCCTGGGGAGCCCCTGTGTTCAATATGATGGTGCTAGATGTGTTTTTACCAACCCGAACTGCCTGTGGTCTTCCAGTAAGAAAGTCCAACAACCAGTTGCACAGAGAGTTGTTTAGGCCAAGCTGGTCCAGTTTCTGTATTAACTGCTGTGGAATGATGGTATTAAAAGCCGAGCTAAAATCTATAAAAAGCATTCTCACATAAGAGTTCTTTGTTTCCAAGTGAGAGAGGGCTGAATGAAGAGCAGTAGAAACTGCATCATCGACGGATCGGTTGGCCCGATATGCGAACTGGAAAGGATCCAGGGAAGGGGGAATAATGTGTTTGATATGTTGCATGACTATCCGTTCAAAGCACTTCATGACAATAGGAGTCAGTGCGACTGGGCGATAGTCGTTAAAAACAGATGGAGTTGATTTCTTTGGAATTGGTATTATTGTAGTAGTTTTAAAGCATGTAGGTACAACAGCCTGGCTCAGAGAAATATTAAAGATGTCCGTAAAGACATCTTTGAGCTCTCCTGCACAATCCTTTAACACCCGACCAGGTATATTGTCTGGACCAACTGCTTTTCGGGTGTTGATCTTGGAGAAGGATCTCATCACGCTGGTCGGAGAGAGACACAGAACCTGGTCGTCATAAGGTAGTATGATCTTCTGTGCATGAGTGGAGTTGTGTGCTTCAAAGCGTGCAAAGAAGTTATTGAGTTCATTTAGCAAAGAGATGTCACTATCACAGGTCTGTGTTGAGGGCTTGTAATCCGTGATTGTCTGGATTCCCTGCCACAGTCTCCTTGTGTCTCTACTGTCTTCAAAGTTCTGGGCTATCCTTTTAGCATACTGTTTTTTTGCCTTTCTGATGCCCCGGGACAGGTTGGCCCTTGCCATTCTCAGGCCCTCATCATTTCCAACTCTGAAGGCAGCATTTCGTGCCCTCAGTAGGCTGTGGACCTCTCCTGTCAGCCATGGCTTCTGATTAGCACGTATGGAGATAGTCTTAGTTACAGTTACATCGTCAATGCATTTGGTGATATAGGCAGTAACCGTCTCAGTATATTCCTGAATATCAGTCTGATAGTTGTAAGTTGCAGCCTTTTTAAACATGTCCCAGTCTGTAGTGGCAAAACAGTCCTGAAGTGCTGAGGAGGCACCTTCTGGCCATACACGTACCTGTCTTTGGATTGGTTTAGTGACTTTCACCCTTGGTCTATATGCTGGTGTTAACATGACAGTGGTGTGGTCAGAAAAACCAAGGGGAGGGAGGGGTGAAGCTTTATATGCCCCTCTATGAGTTGTATATACCAGATCCAAAGTGTTTTCCCCCCGTGTTGGAAAGTCAACATGTTGGTATATTTTTGGAAACACAGATCTAGGGTCTGTGTGGTTAAAATCTCCAGCCAGTATAAGGAATCCGTCAGGATGTACTGTCTGTTGCTCATTAATGGCATGATACAAATCGTTGAGTGCTTCGTTTTTATCGTTATTATTAGTGCTGGGTGGAATGTAAACAGCGACCAGCAAGATCGCTGTAAATTCCCTCGGAATATAAAAGGGTCGGCACTTGAGGATAATAAACTCCACTAGGGGTGAACAATGTCTACAGACTACCACAGTATCCCGACACCAAGCATCATTGATGTACACACAAACCCCGCCACCGCGGGTCTTACCGCCCTTGACGAGGACTCGGTCCGCTCGATGACACGTCAGTTGATCAATCTGAATGGCGGAGTCCGGAATGTTGTCTTTAAGCCACGTCTCCGTAAATACAAAAACACAGCAGTCTTTAAGCGTCCGTTGGACAGATCTCAGTAGCCGTATATGGTCCATTTTATTATCCAAGGAGCGTACATTGGCAAGCAAAATGGTTGGAATAGCCGGCTTGTGTGGGCTGGCCGCTAGCCTAGCCCGAATACCTCCACGCTTTCCCCTCTTCTGTTTCCTCTCAAACCGCTTACGGCGCTTTCTCAGTGGTTGAATTACAGCAGTCGAGGTCGGTGATGTAGTAGGCTGGCGAAGTAATCCTAATGTCTGAAGCTCGTCAATGTCCACAGAGCTTAACTCATAAGAAGCTTTGTTTATGTCTAACATAAACCTCCGATCATATGTGCGCCTAAAATTAGACAAACGCGTCAAACACTCACTCTCACTCAAACTCAACGACTTATACGAGGGTAAACATGTAAACACCATACTGGGACTGAGAGGAGCCGCTGCGTGTGCACGCGCCGCCATTTTGTCTGAAGATGGCGGTTCGCTCTATATAGCTACAAGCATGATTTATCCTTGTGATATTATTGCACTTATTATTGCACTTTAAAGAGAGTGATGTTTATTTTTGCAAAGACAGTATTTTGTGAATGTGAGTTTTAAAGAGGAACACTGATATATAAAGAAAACTTTATTGACATGTTTAAATTGACATTAACAAACTGAAACATGGTTACATTAAGGGAATGTTTCGGTTTAATACCCTGATTTGATACAATTGTAAATAAAGATATTGAGATTTGGATCTGAAGATGGCGGTTCGCTCTTTCTCTCACTAATCAACTGATTCTGTTTTCCAGGCTGACATCAAGAGGTGAAAGTAATGAACCCCTGAAAAAAAAAAAAAAGAATCTTTTTGTTACTGCCGTTACTATATATTTGAAACCGGTAACACCAACATAATGATGTAGTTGTTTATATTTTTAGCTTCATTGCAAGTGTATGACATTTGGTATAGAAATAAACAATGGTAATTAAGTGCTTTTCCTAAAAATGAGAAAGAAAATACAGGGTATTAAAACAATATGAACTACAAATAATGTCAGTATGTGAGGCTAAATAGATGTGTTTTAGTCTGAATTAGGTTAGATGTGTTCTTCCATTTCAGTTTCCACAAATCCCTTCACTCGATTGGGATGTTCTCTTTTGTTCTGGGCGGCAAGTGCAGTAACTGTAACATCGGGCATATTTTGTAGTATTAAACACATATTTATACCGACTTCATCAGGCTCAGAAAATGCTTCACAAAGATCACAAAGAATGGCCTTCTCAGCTGCCATAGTTGCAACTCTTGCGTCATCAGAACAGTGTGTTCAACGCTCCACCGTTTCTGTTTAAAAAACGTTGTGCAATGTTTTGTCGGGGCTGAACGCAGCCCTGATCTGTTTGTTTTATACCAGTTTTTAACAGAATATAAATAATGTAAATTCTTCCAATTATAAATAACGTAAAAAGCAGCAAGCCACAACCTAATGCAGGGCTAGTTGTAACACCCTTGTTTTAAATACTTCCGCACAGGCTAACATTTCGAAACTTAGTGGATTTACTTGTTGCCATATCAACAAATAGAGAAGAGAATTGTGCCAAAATTCATAAATCTTTGGAAGATATCACTGAACATTTATATAACCATAGAAAAAGTAAATTTCTTGTGTTCATTTTTCATCTCTATTTTTGGTGTTTATTTTAAATTAGACAAATCTGATATTATTTGAATCTCCAATATGTTATTTATATGGTTCTTTAATGCTTTGAAGACGACTAGTCGGGTTTAAATCCCAGTTGTGCAGGCGGGGCATGTTGTCACACTGCGTTACAATGAGCCCCTATTAGAACTATGGTGAATAAAAACAGAGACAAGGTTCAGAAATCATTATGTTTTGAACTGTCATATAGCTGTGTTTTCTGGTGTGTCCGCTGTCAAACACAAAAAATATTTAAACTATTTTTTTTATTTTTTTTTTATAATTGTATCTTGTTGAGAAAATATTTAAGTTTGTCTTGTAATTTTTTTTGATTAGATCAGATAGCATCGCTGTCATTACAATGTACCACATGGGGCATGTAAATCTACTTAGGGTTCATATTATTTATTTTTTCTTACATTAATTTAATATGTCTAGTAGCCTACAATTATGTGGTTTTATTTTTTTTTTAATACTCCAAAAGAATGGAGGTGAAATGTGACAACACAAACTGAGAAAGTCAAAAAGCATAGGTTGTGCCCCACTCTCCTCTACATATAGTATAGACAACAAATACCCTCAGTCGGCTGACACCAATGAAATGAGCTTTAAGTGTCAATTTACAGGAGATCTGAAGACATCAGCATAATAAATGAGATGAAAACAGGAACTATTGTCATGAAATAAAGAGTGTTTTCAGCAGATCTGATAATTGATGAGCCTCAGACTATTAACACTCATTCAGCAAGCCATTCAGGATCATCAGCAGATCATCTCACTTTATTATTAATGTTTGCTATTAGAAACACATTTGTCATTGTGCTAATCTGTAATACAATCATTTTGACTCAAATCAGGCCTATTTGTGCAGGCCTATCTATTAATTTAATTATTTTATCCATATAATAAGCATGCTCAAGGTGGTTCTCAACATTTTGTGCGTCAGCACCCAACTGTCACCCCCCTTTTTTTGAGTTGACATGAAAATGCACATTTCGAACTTAAATGGTTGTAATTAAAGAATGCTTTGGAGTATAGACATACAATTGGTCTTGTTTTAAAGAAGACATTTGGCAGATTTTTGTAGAAGTGAAATAAATTAAGAAAGTGAAAAAGAAAAAAAGTTATAGAAGTTTGAGTTTATGGAAATGTCCAATATAAAAAAAATAATTATTCATATTTTATATAAAATATATATTTTTAAAACCTGGGTGACTCTAAAACTGCAAGAAAATCAAAGTCAAAAATCTGAACAAGTTGTGTTTCAAAATTTAGGTTGATATCTCAAAAAATGAGCTTTCAGTAAGATTTTGTTTGGGCGCAGTACCAAACTTTTTCACTAGGTGACAACCAGACTCCATTACTGCCCATATAAGGGCGCCTCCATTTCCATATGTGGTTTGAGTGATCTAAACCATCATTTCCACAATTTTCATGCAATTTATGAAGTAGACATTCTATTCAGAAGTAATATGGGAAGTTTGACAGATTTTGATATTAATTCAACCTCTAAGAAACATAAAATAACACGTATACGCGCTATAGCTCGCTGCCACATCACAAATGGTGAATCTATAATTTTTTTCTTCATATTTGAAACATTTTCAGACCCTTTTTTCTAAAATAATTGAATGGATGCTATCTTTTGAACTCTTGGCATGAAAACAAACAGGTTTCTACCATTCTTTCATGATTTTTCATGTTCATTGCTATTTCAAAATAAAGGTCTGAACACGCCTTAGGAATATGAAAATATTCTTGTTGCAAATTGATAAATTATGGCTCCTCTGTAATTTATTTTGAAAATCAGTCACCAAATATGAAAACTAGAGATTGTAAGCTTTCAAATGATATATAGTTTGTCAAGATTAGTTTAGGTTTAGTATTGGATATTACTGTTTTAAATATGTTATGGATTTGGGCCCACCGGTGGGCCCGTGACAGTTAACAGGTGTATATCCATTATCTAATAAGTCCTGATTCTCCAGTCTGGGTTTAATTTTATGACAACTGGCTGACTGTACAGTATGCAATACTTTAGATAATATGATTTTCTTGTATAATGATACTGTTGCACAAGTTCTTTCTGTGATAAATTATAAAGCAGCTGATCAGATGAATAATGAAATGTTTTACTTTTTTTTTAAAGATCATTGTACTGCCATATCTGCAGATACACCAGTGCACCACTAGAGGACCTCATCACTCCTCATTGCTACTAATCACAGTCAGATTCATCACAGCTGTAATTGTTTGACATTCCCAAGTGTAATTATATTGAACCTCTACTGTATTTTTTAGATTGATTTCATTTAAGAATTCTTAAGAATTATGTATTTTAATTTCAACTTAAAATGAACTTTTTAGGTCTGAAATTATTCATAACAGAGGAATCTAGCCGCAGCCATTTTTAATGATAGCGGGACAGACCCGGAAGATATAGAACAGTTGATCAAATGAGCAATAGGAGAAGAAATTATAGGCAGATTTGAAGAAGTGATGCAGTTGCTGGATCTAACTGACCAGTAGATGAGCTAGTTTGAGGCCACTAACAGAAGATGGGCTGGTGGGATTATGGGCTGAGGTAAAGACCAGTTAGAGGAAACCTCTGATGAGTTTGATGAAAATTTTTCATAAATAGATTTTATTTTCCAAAAAAAAAAAAAAAAAAAAAAAGTGGAGGAAGGAGTTGCAGTCTCTCTTCTCCACCATCTTACGGCCCCTAATGCTGATTGGCTACACACGTTTGTTGTTGTTTGTTCGAGTGTTGGTCCGACTTTTTCCAAACAGTGTTTTTCAAATATCGCTTACCCCACCTTTAAGTAAACCAGAAGACCCAAAACTCAAAACTGAGCCACACCTAAGCCTTATCTAGATAAAAACAATAAATAAAGGTCAATGACTTCAACACAATGGTGCAAGTCATTTGAATTAATTCAGGAAATACCTGTTAAAGTTTTTTTTTTTTTTAATTATGATATTTTAATATATATATATATATATATATATATATATATATATATATATATATATATATATATATATATATATATTTTATTATTTTTTTTAACGATCAGTAGTAAAGAAGGAGATAAATATCCAAGAATAAAAGTTTGAATTTGGATCTGTTCCTGTAATAACGAGAGATACGTCTGAGAATTAAAGATTGATCATTTACTGAGCGAGTTCAACAGAAAGCAGTTCAATCAAGCGAATCACAGGCCGATCCACATGTACAAACTAGGCTCTTCTTTGCTGCTTTTTAAGATGGGTTCAACTGCGTTTGACTGTCATAAATATTCACAAATAACTTTTAAATCTCATTCTACAACAGTTCCTCACTCAAAGCATCACATCCTGAAGATTTGGATTAAATGATCACAGAAATGTTTATCAATTCAATATATTAAATATAAATAATTTGTAGTATTTTTAAAAATGAATCTTAACTGCATTAAAGTGCACGGTCATAATCCTGATTTGGACCCGTTGATCACTGGATTGATCTGGATCCTCACACCAACAATCGGCCCACATGACATGCAGTGTCAGATTGAGGAAACATTCGGGACAAGATCACTTGCTGTGTGGCTAGTGTACCAAATTACATAATTTAATATAAATGTCATCTTTATTGTTAATCATTTAACCATATATTACGTATTTTTACTACAAGCTCAGGTTACAAATTAGATTATCTTATTTTGTGAAAAGTTGTTTAAATATTATTATTATTATTATGATTATTATTATATATATATATATATATATATTTTTTTTTTTTGCATTTGATATAAACTGTATATTTCATTGGTGAACTGGACAATAATTGGATGTGAGTCTAAAGTCTTTAAAGGGAATGCAAATGAGTCACGTGGATGTTTTATTGGCATGTCAATCATATTTGACCTTTGATTTTTAGAACTTCAAGTTGTTGGTGATATAATGGTGCGCAGTGCAGGTAAGATTTACGTTTAACCAATGAGATGTTACCCAGATACTTTAATGTTTAAATGTTTCTTTCATGATCCATCATAATCTAATACTTAGGTTACTTCCATACTGAGTTTATTAGTGTTTTTCAGTAGTGAACTGGGCTTGCTTAGAATTGGGATTTCAAATGACAAAGCAACTACTATGCAAAACTCTTTTTCCAATATAAATTAATCTTGGAGATGAATATTGTAAAATGTTTGTCTCTGTCTGTCTTTGAAAATGATGAAAGATCGACCAATGTTTTCTTTTTATATCCGTGTATGCTGTGCAGTTGTTTTTCCATTCATTAGTGGTTGTTTGGTGTTGGTTTGTTCCCTCCTTTTTTCAGATATTATTTGGACTAATTATAATGGCTGAACAGGATTCTGTTAGCAACTTGCCCAACAAATTATGATGAAATGCATTAGACATATTTGTTCTGCAAATCAAAATCCCTTTCAGTTCACTCAGCGGCCATCTTAGGAACACTCAGTACAGCTCCTATTATAGAGGGAAATACCAAAATGTCAAACTCTGATTCAGTATGACATTTAAAATTAACAAAACATTCTGACATTAATAATAATAATAAAAATTATAAAAAAATGGTAACACTTTATTTTGATGGTCCCTTTTGAACATTCTGTTGACTATAAGTAGCTTTGCAACATGTCAACTTATTCTAACCCTACCAGTCTAATAATACTCTACTGACACTCTAATGAGAGTTAGCAGACATTTAGGTGCAACACTACTTATATACAGTCTACAGAATGTGTTAAAGGGACCATCAACATAAAGTGAAACCAAAACATTATGTTAAAAAATATGTGTCATCTTTTTCCAGCCAATGCAGAGTGTACAGCAAAGACAGACAAAAGTCACAGTTTTATGTAATAAGACGTTGTATTCAGAGGTAGAGGATTCAATGACCATTGGAAATCCATTTCACAATTTTTGGGTAGTGACCAAAAATGAATCTTTTGCTTATTAAGTGTGACAGAGGAATATCAAGAAGCAGCTGGTTGTTGGATCTAGCGGCGGCCTTAAAGGATACTTCACCTCTGGGAAGATGAATGTGTATTTAAAATAGGTCATTTAAGTAGAATAAATGTGAAATTATTTTTGAATTTGGAGCTTTCTAGACTGAGAAAAGCCAGAAAATGTATTTTTGGCTTATGTGGATGAAAGACAACAACTCCCAGAATGCACTTGCTTCACTGCCCTAGGAGGCCACTCCCAAACCATGCCTACCGGTTAGAGAGTGCAGTTGAAAACAACAAGGCTAGCTAGGCTTCTAGTGAGACTCTGTGACGAGTTTGCTCGGGATTTCGAGATTGCCCAAAATGTCCGGGATTTGGCTTTTGCGTTCTACAGTCGCCATTCATTATGTTTACTGTGGCGAGCAGGACGAGGCTGAGGGGCACGGGAGAACAGCGCGAGGCCAGCGGCGTGATTACTGAGACGCACCGTGCGGTCTGGTGTAGAGGTCGACCGATAGTGGATTTTACCGATAACGATAGCTAGGTTGGGCCATACTTGCCGATAACCGATTAATCAACCGATAGTTTTTAAAATTGATTCTGGATAAAAACAAATTGCACCTTGATCATTCATGTTAGTTTGATGGTTAACAAATGGTAAAAAAAACATGTTAGTTTTATGGTTAACTATATGGTTAACAAATAAAAACCTTAATTTAAAAATGTATTAGTACATTTTAATTAACAAACAATGAACAATCCTTATACAGCAGTTATTAACCATATTTAATGTTACATATGGAATTTTATTGTAAGTGTTATCATTTCATATAAATCCAAACAGTCATGCTGAAAGATGGCCAACTTTAAATATCTACAACGCCAGAGCATTGAAATGACAAATATTACATGTATAGTCTCACACTTTTGCTTCTATTTTATAAACACTTGATGATTATTTAATCAAAATAACAAAATATGTATTAAAGCGATGATGAAAAAATAACCGAAATCGAATGCTTTTCTGATTTATGTTTCTGTCGGCTGTATGAACATATCAGTTTGCTATCTTACGTCTCTAGCTTTAAATATGCAACTTCTCAGCATATTTAATGCATAAAAGTGACTAGCTGGATATAAACTAATGCAAATAGATGTTAACAATTGTGATATTAAACATTCGGGTCGGACTTAGTTTATTTTTGTCAGTGTTTTAACCGCTTGAGGTAGGGGAGAGCGGGGCACAACCTAACGCTTTTTGACTTTCTCAGTTTGTGTAAATCTACTTATGGTTCAGAGTATTTATTTTTTTCCCACATTAATTTCCCACATGTCTAGTACAATTATGTGTTTTTGTTTTATTAATACAGTATATACTTTTTTCTTGATATACCCCGAAAGAATGGAAGTAAAATGTGACAACATGCCCCATAGGTGGGGTACATTGTAACATGTGTGGGGCACATTGTAACATAACATATATGACAGCTTAAAATGTTATCAGATCTAATAAAAAATATATACAAAACAAACTAAAATATTTTCTAAATAAAATACAATTAAAAAACTTTTTCATATAAAATAATGGCAATTTTTAATAATTAAATAGAATCTCATTTTTGAGTTTTGACTACGAACACATGAAAACACAGCTATACAACATAGTTCAAAACAAATAAATAATTAGTAATTTCTGAACATTGACTCTCAGTCTTTATTCACCTTTTTCTCACGTTTTCTCAATAAAATTAATAAAAGTATAGAATATAATAGCATATTTCTAATAGGGGCACATTGTAACGCAGTGTTACAACATGCCCCCGCCTGCACAACTGGGATTTAAACCCTGCTAGTGTCTTCTGCTAGTTAGCGAAGCATTAAAGAACTCTCAACTGTTAAATAACATCTTGGAGATTAAAATAATATCAGATTTGTCTTATTTTAAATAAACACAAAAAATAGAGATGACAAATTAACTTAAGTAAGAAATTTACTTTTGCTATGGTTTAATCAATGTCTATGGATATCTTCCAAAAAAATATATAATTTTGGCGGATTTTTTTTCTATATAGTGTTGATATGGCAACTAGTAAATAAACAAAGTTCCGTCATCCAAGCATGTGCGGAAGTATTTAAAACAAGCGTGTTACAACTAACCCCGCGTTAGGTTGTGCCCCGCGCTTCCCTACTACTAATGTTAGCGTCCTCTCAGCCTCGAAGGCAAACAAACAAACTGTTGTGCTGTTCTTTCTCTACTAATGCAGCATTTAGTCAACAAATTAATCGCTTTATAATGATATGAAAAAAAAACCTTTTAGCTGTCGTGGTTTAAACGTGCATCTGAGCGCTCTCCACGCAGCTTGTGCTCTCAGTGCAGCTCGCAGCATCACGTGTCGAAATAAACAACACCAGAGCCCGTCTACGGAGAGCCTTGGCACTCCCTATATTCAGCCCCATTGTATTGATTTTGGTTGCAGTTCCATTAGAATTCCACTGGGGGTGATCGCGAGCGAGTGCAGACTGAATGGGAGTCAATGGGGCTATACGGCTAAATGTGTCTCTTTCACCCGATTGTCGTTGAGAAATCTCAGATTTTATTGTAGGCTTTGCAAGTTCAACATGGGTTATAGGTCGAAAGTTGAATGAACGAGTACTTATTTCTTTTCAATTTCTTACAGGTTGAGTTGTTGTTGCCCATAACACGCTAGCATTCTGCTAATGACGTCAGCATTCTGACGTCATTGACATTTTAAAAGACTTTTTAAACCAAATAAGTGACTCTAAAAAATCTAACACCCAGTAATGTGTAATTTCTTTGCATCTCCTTTCGCATACAACATTTAAATTACTAGACAAAAAATTATATCCTGAGAAAAGTGGGTTTTGAGGGGTATTTCGCCATAGACCTCCATTCATTCTGCACTCGCTCGCGAGCGCCCCCGCATGGATAGAGACGTGTTACTGCAACCAATCCAGAACCCGGAAGTAAGCAGAGAGTGCCAATTCTCTTCCTATTAGACATTCTCTGACAACACGAGGCATCAGTGATAGTTTTTATTACACCTCTAGAGGCCGCTCTTGTACTGCATGATGCCAGCAGAGCCTTCTCAGCTCTCTCTTACTGTGTAATGAATGACAGCGTGCGCTTCTCAGCCGCTCCAACAACGGACGCAAACAGGAAAAACTATCGGTATGTATTTTTGCCGATAACGATAGTTCCACCAATCAACTATCGGTGCCGATTAATCGGCAAAACCGATGAATCGGTCGACGTCTAGTCTGGTGGGCTAAGGCCGGTGATACACTGGATGCGTGGCGTAAGCGTCTCAGCTGCATGGCGTGTCCGTTTATATTTCGGCTCCCATGTTAACAGGTTAGAGCTTGCACACTGCGTGCGTGACACGCGCGTCTCAGGCGGAAAACGCGTGCATGCTAGAAATAGAACCGACACCTATTTTTCACGCGACACGCAAGCGTCTTGGAAGCGTTTCCAGGCAAAATTGAATAGGAAAAGATGTTTATGTGACATTTTGACACGAATACATATTAATAAATGTCATTTTGATGTTTGAAAGTGTCTAGGGTTTGACATAAATGCAAATATAAATGCAATTTAAAAAAATATTATCGATTTTCAAATACTGCACCTGTTAATACAGAACAAAATATTCTATAGTCTATATTGCCGTCAACACTGCCGACGTTGTCTTTGCTGCTATATATTTATGTTTAACATGAAGTATAGGCCTTCCACAACTCTCTCCCCGTCACCAATATGTCACCAGCAGCAGCGCCGCGTCAGACACGCTTCTGGTGTGCAAAGACATGGAAAACGCGACGCAGCCGCCACGCAGCTGACACGCAACAGAAACACCACGCTCACGCCACACATCCAGTGTGTCACCGGCCTAAGTTATCTCTCACGGGGGAGCGGGAATTTTCTTAGCAATGTTAAAACGCACATCAACCGATCACTTGTTTAGCGTTCATGTAAACACTACTTTCAGATTCACCAGTCGGAATGAATTCAGTTAGATTGAAACAAAAGGTGTGCATGTAAACAATGAATAGCGACCGCAGAAAGCAAAAGCCGAATCCAGGACATTTTGGACGATCTCGGCGGCCGGACATGTCCGTGAAAAAGAGGATGGTAACCCCTGTACTGTCTATGTAACCCCTACTACTCAGCTTTCTCCACAGAACAAGAGCCTGTTAGATTAGCTTCCAATACTATATGTGTACACTCTGTGAGTGAGATCCCACCTCCTATGTGCGGGTTGAAAACATGCGGAACAGCTCCTCCTACTGGCTGTAGTCTTTAGCCTCTGGCCAAAAAATCCTCAGATGACGCAAAATGACGATTTTTGTGTCATCGGAGGATTTTTTCCAGACAAAAAAATACATAAATCTCTCCTCGCAGGGGGATATGAGGGTAGAAAGCATGGTAATTTGAAAATACTACAGGTTTTCTACTGATACAAAGCTTAATGCTAAATCCTGAAGTATCCCTTTAAGCATCTGGGGGCCTGTTTCAATAACTAATATGGGGCCCTACCCACATAAAACATAAACATAATAGAGCAGAAAAAGCCGTTTGCGGGGGCGGTAAACGTCACCATGGTAACCGCGGCGCGAGTTTGACCAATCAGAGCAAGTGTTTTGCTTAGAACTGACTTCTCTGATTGGTAAAACTCGTGCCGTGGTTACCTTGGTGACGTTTCCCGCCCCGTGAACGGGTTCTCCAGAAGATCGCAAATAACAAGGTTGATTTCATACCTTGTGGCTTAGGAGCAGAAACTTTAGTTTCACAACCTCGTAGCTCGTGGTCAATCTGCCTTGGATGGTTTAAGTCAAGTCAGTCAAGTCATCTTCATTTATATAGCGCTTTTAACAATGTAGATTGTTTCAAAGCAGCTTTACAGAGATAAGCGTATAATTTAAGGTAACAGAGATTGTTTTGGTTTTATAGCAGAGTTAAGTTATTTCCCATCCAAAGTTAGCTTGATTGATTCGCCTCCGTCGCAACAACCACCCGTCACCAAACTAGGGGCCGCCAAGACGACACCACTCCCCCCACACAGACCCCAAACGCGAACCTGCGAGAAACGCTGATGGCGCCCACATGCGCACCCAGAATGGGCTCTACAGTTATGTGCGTCCGAACATACGCAGGTTTGGAATTCCCTACAAGCCAAGCCTAAACAAAGTACTTGTCTTTCCTTATAGATTTTGATAAAGAATTTTATTTTATTTTGTTGCTTTGGGGTAGGAACGCGAAACGAATTTTCCCGACAACGCCTTATCTGTATAGTGGTAGAGGGATCCTCCATAGGGAGAGACTAGTTGACACTTCAGCACTGCGTTGTCATCGGCCCAGGCGAAGGTCCTTCGTCAGATCTGGATACGGCCTGGATCCGGCAGGCTGCGGCAGTACTTGAGCGAGCTCTTAACGCATTATAGCCCGTCACGTCTATTGCGATCTCAAAATTCCGGCCAGTTACTAATACCTAGAATATCAAAATCGACTGCTGGCGGTAGATCCTTCTTCTATTTAGCACCAAAACTCTGGAACAGTCTTCCTACCATTGTCCGGGAAGCAGACACACTCTGTCAGTTCAAAGCTAGATTAAAAACACATCTCTTTGACCTAGCATTCCCATAATACATTAAAGACTTCTATAATTTAATGTTAGGCTGCATAGATTAGGTCAGCCGGAACCGGGAACACTTCCCATAAATCCTGATGTACTAGTTACATCATGAGAAGAATGGCATCTACGCTAATTTTAGTGTCTGTGTTTATCCCGAGGTTTTCCCGGAGCTAAACCATTTAGTGCTTTGTAAGTGATCAGCAATATTTTAAAATTGATGCGATGTTTAATAGGGAGCCAATGCAGTTTTGACAGAACCGGGCTAATATGGTCATACTTCCTGGTTCTGGTAAGAACTCGAGCTGCTGCGTTTTGAACTAGCTGTAGTTTGTTTATTAAGCGTGCAGGGCAACCACCAAGTAGAGCATTACAATAATCTAGCCTTGAGGTCATGAACGCATGAACTAATTGTTCCGCATTTGTCAATGAGAGCATATGGCGTAATTTAGATATATTAGGTTTAGACATTATGGCTGAAAATCAATATCCTACAGAGAAAATTAGTGGGATTTTGCTGGTCTGTTGGGGCCCCCCTTGTAGGGCGGGGCCTGTTTCAATTTAAATGGGTGAAACATAGGTAAGGCCTAACCTTCTTCTATTTGTCATGCCTGGACATCAATGTTAGATGGGATAGATCCTCCGGAAGTGGAGGTGGCATTATGTGTGAATGTCTTGCAGTAAGTTTAACTCCGTTAATGATTTAGGGGTTAAAAATGATTTTATCCCCTCATGTCATTTATTGTTATAAGTGTAAAGACCCCCCTCAGCAAACAATTAAACAATTATATATATGTATATGTTAAGACACTCTATCTTAGTTTAATTTTCATGGACTTTTAATTTGTAATTTTGAGTCACATGTGTTTCTTCGTTAAATTTCCTGTCACTGCACAGGTTTTCATCATTAGTTCCCTCAATAGGGGTTATGCGCAACATACTTCCAGGTTCTACAAAACAGATATAACTACTTCCGGTCGTCAGCTACTGAGGTAAACACAGCATAGGAATGGCAACCTTTTATAGCCGGTGTTTACAGGAGCTACCCATTTTATCCATTTCAGATGTACATCGTATTGCCAAACGGACTTCCAGAGCCGCGAGTACTCCGTTAGATAAAGGATTTAAGTTTTTACACCTCCTCATTTATTCATGATTATAAAGGTATGTAAGTTAGTATATGTAGCTTTTGCTAATGGCACCCGATGTAGAGTTAGCTAACTATCAGTAAGTTAGTTTAGATTTGTATGCTATCATAGTAGTTTAACCTTTTATATTTGCTTGCAGACGTTTAAAACAATCAAATGAAGACTGCATTTTATTTATTTTTATAAAAAAAAAATTCTGATACTTAAGCATTCGTGACATTTTAATTAAAACAGAAATAAGAATTGTATTATAAAAAAGGCGCAAAATAAGTTACCTCAGAGATCATCTACCGCTGCAGATGCGTACTGTAATGCAAACGGAAATGCTTATACCTGTTTTCCGGTTCGAACGTTGGCCGTTCCGCATAACCCCTATTGATACTTTGCAGTAACGTGATATCTGGTGGGCAACAAACGCGGTTAGTGCATCCAATCGCACAACAACTATCTGGCATGTCGTGTACACCTCAAAACACCAACTTTTGTATATTAAAACTGGCAACGTCCTGGCAAGATCCTTGATTAGTTTACTGGTTTTCGTTGCTAGAGAATGACGTTCTTGCCCGCCAGCCAGTACAACTGACGTCACGTGCAAAGTATCAATTGACCCTTCGCAAAGACCAGCCCACCTTAGGCTACGTTCACACTGCAGGGCTTAATGCTCAATTCCGATTTTTTGAAAAAATCCGATTTTTTTGCAAGGCCGTTCACATTTCCAATTAAATGTGACCTTATGTGATCTCCTGTGTGAACGTGAAATGACCCAGAAGTGACCCGCATGCGCAGAAGAGTAATCAACGTCAACGACGTCACTTGTTGTTTGCGGAAGTAGTTACACATGGATTTCGAGAGCGGAGCTCGTTTAGCCTTATTAAAGTTATTTTTACAACGGAGCCAGCACAATTTCAATCTCCTCATTTTAAGGAGAAAAATAAAAAGGAGGAGAGCAAGGTTTTTGGCCATGGCGTTTTGCGAAGCAGTGGTAGCAACGTCGGTACATAGAAACGTGTGGGTTCGGAGTCGCAGCCAGGAGTGGTGGGATACTGATGTGATTGGCTTCACTAATACAGAATTCATCAGTAACTTCCGAATGTCTAGATCCACTTTTGATTATGTTTGTGCGCGCCTTCAATTTACTCTGTCACGGGAAGAGACATGTCTGCGGCAGCCCATAACAGTGCAGAAACGCGTTGGAGTTGGAGTGTATTGGCTAGCAACAGGTGCGTGCTATCGTACGATAGCTAACTTGTTCGGCATAGCCAAGTCTACGGTCTGCTCCATTGTACACGAGTTCTGTGAAGCAGTTCGCCATGTCCTCATGCCCCATTACATAAAACTGCCCAAAGAGGAAGACCTGCAAGAGGTCATTGAAGGCTTCCGCCAGAGATGGGGTTTCCCGCAGTGTGGAGGAGCTGTTGATGGGAGTCATATCCCCATCATTGCTCCAGAGGATAACCACGCAGAGTATTTTAACCGTAAAGGGTGGCACTCGGTTCTGCTCCAGGGTGTCGTGGATCATCGGTTTTGGTAAGAAATATAGATATTGTTATTATAATAGTTTAAATGTACTGTACTTGCCTCACTTTCTTTTGGTACAACCTGTAACGATCACCAGCTGGAGTGCCTCTGAGAGTCACCAGAGGGCACTCCACACCAGACTGATCACATCACAAACTCAACTTCCCATCATGCCGCTTACCTGGGACTGATTGCACATACACCTGCAACTCATCCACACTCATCTCATCCACCTGCAGCTCATTCACTTACACCCATATAAACCTCTGTCACTTTTCAGTTCACTGCGAAGTATTGCATTGCCCCGGCGTACAATCTCTGAGCGGTTTCCCTGTGTTTGCTGAACTGTTACTGACCTTGGATTGTTTATACCGACTTCTGATTCTTCTGCTGCCTGTCTTGACCCGGATTGTTCATTGGATTGTGATTCCTGCCGCCGCCTGTTTTCAGTTTCTGCTCTAAGATTATCTCTATTGTTCTGTCTGCCCCTGATTTACCCTGCCTGTTGATTATTCTAATAAAGCTGCAATTGGATCTTACTGCGTCCTCCACATCATTACAGAATACTTCGACACTTCAGATCCAGCAGCCGAGAGAGAACCGAGACCCACCATGGACCCACTAATCAGTCTCTTCCGCCTCAGCCAAGGTAACCGATCCATTTAGGAATGTGTTGACGAATTTTGTGAGCTCTGCCATGGGGTAGACTTGGACGATGCAGTCTTAAAGGATAGTTTCCGATATGGGCTTGAGGACATGTTAAATTATCTCATGCCTGACAACACCCCTCAATGGACTCTATGTCAATATATTGAATTCGCTCTGAGGTTAAGCAGATCATCCTTTTCTGCAGGCCCTATGGATGAGGGTTCCCATGAACTTACCACACCCGTTGAACCAGAATTCTGCTATACCTCACCGTACTCTCGTTATGTCGTAGCAGAATTTCCAGAGCCCTGTCACTTCTCTGCAGATCTTCCAGAGCCCCGTCACTTCTCTGCAGATCTTCCAGAGCCCCGTCACTTCTCAGCAGATCTTCCAGAGCCCCGTCACTTCTCAGCAGATCTTCCAGAGCCCCGTCACTTCTCAGCAGATCTTCCAGAAGCCCATCACGACTCAGCAGATTGTCCAGAGCCCTGTCACGTCTCAGCAGACCGCCCAGAGCCTCGTTACGTCGTAGCAGAATTCCCCGAGCCCTCTACTGCTGAGGGGGTGTTTCCAGAGACTGCTCCCGTCATGCCAGCCATCAAGCTAGTCACCGGATCGGTCTATTATCGTCTAGGACTGGTATCCAGTGTGGCCGATTCCCCGCTGAGGTCAGTACGTGTTGCCATAAGGGCCATCGTGCAGGAGTCTTGTCCCGCCGAGACTATCCTGCATAAATCATGTTTCACCGAGACCTTCCTGCCTGAGTATCTTCCTGCCGAGCCTGCACCTCACGCCAGTCCAGCCGAGCCTGCACTTCACGCCAGTCCAGTCGAGCCTGAGCTGTCTTCGCCGCTGGTCCTGCCCAGCTCAGAGCCCTCTTCGCCGCTGGTCCTGCCCAGCTCAGAGCCCTCTTCGCCGCTGGTCCTGCCCAGCTAAGAGCCCTCTTCGCCGCTGGTCCTGCCCAGCTCAGAGCCCTCTTCGCCGCTGGTCCTGCCCAGCTCAGAGCCCTCTTCGCCGCTGGTCCTGCCCAGCTCGGAGCCCTCTTCGCCGCTGGTCCTGCCCAGCTCGGAGCCCTCTTCGCCGCTGGTCCTGCCCAGCTCGGAGCCCTCTTCGCCGCTGGTCCTGCCCAGCTCGGAGCCCTCTTCGCCGCTGGTCCTGCCCAGCTCAAAGCCCTCGCTGCCGCTGGTCCCGTCAAGCTCAGAGTGTGCCGAGCCAGAGCCAGAGCTTCACGTCAGTCCTGCCGAGCCAGAGCCAGAGCCTCACGTCAGTCCTGCCGAGCCAGAGCCAGAGCCTCACGTCAGTCCTGCCGAGCCAGAGCCAGAGCCTCACGTCAGTCCTGCCGAGCCAGAGCCAGAGCCAGAGCTTCACGTCAGTCCTGCCGAGCCAGAGCCAGAGCTTCACGTCAGTCCTGCCGAGCCAGAGCCAGAGCTTCACGTCAGTCCTGCCGAGCCAGAGCCAGAGCTTCACGTCAGTCCTGCCGAGCCAGAGCCAGAGCTTCACTTCAGTCCTGCCGAGCCAGAGCCAGAGCTTCACGTCAGTCCTGCCGAGCCAGAGCTTCACGTCACGTCCGCCCGTCCAGAGTCTCGTCCCGCCGAGACTGAATCTGTTCCTGAGCCTGAATCTGTTCCTCTTCGTCTTTCTGCGCCTGTGTCTTCGGACAAGATGGCCGGCTCCACGCCTGTGTCTTCGGACAAGATGGCCGACTCCACGCCTGTGTCTCCGGACAAGATGGCCGAGTCAGTGTCTCCGGACAAGATGGCCGAGTCAGTGTCTCCGGACAAGATGGCCGAGTCAGTGTCTCCGGACAAGATGGCCGAGTCAGTGTCTCCGGACAAGATGGCCATCGCTAAGCCAGTGTCTGTTCCTGTTTCTGAGCTGGTGTCTGTGTCTTTTCCAGTTCCTGAGCCGGTGGTGTCTGTTCCAGTTCCTGAGCCGGGGGTGTCTGTTCCAGTTCCTGAGCCGGTGGTGTCTGTTCCAGTGCCTGTTCCAGTTCCTGAGCCGGTGGTGTCTGTTCCAGTGCCTGAGCTGGTGTCTGTTCCTGTGCCCTGGCCGCCCGAGGGAGAGTCTCCGCCCTGGCCGCCCGAGGGAAAGTCTCCGCCCTGGCCGCCCGAGGGAAAGTCTCCGCCCTGGCCGCCCTGTGGACTGTCTGCACTGCCTTGGGCACCCGATGGACTGTCTGCTCTGCTCTGGTTGCCTGCACGGCATGCTCCGCCATGGTTGCCTGCACGGTCTTCTCCGCCCTGGTCGCCTGCACAGCCTGCTCCGCCCTGGCCATCCGTTCTGCCACAGTCTGCAGGTCCTTTTCTGCTCCACGGACCTGGCCCTCCATCCCGCCCCCGGATCCGCCTCCGCTCCACCTCCCTCCGGGACTGCTTTTTTGGAGCGTCTGGAAGCCGCTCTTTGGGGGGGGGGCTATGTAACGATCACCAGCTGGAGTGCCTCTGAGAGTCACCAGAGGGCACTCCACACCAGACTGATCACATCACAAACTCAACTTCCCATCATGCCGCTTACCTGGGACTGATTGCACATACACCTGCAACTCATCCACACTCATCTCATCCACCTGCAGCTCATTCACTTACACCCATATAAACCTCTGTCACTTTTCAGTTCACTGCGAAGTATTGCATTGCCCCGGCGTACAATCTCTGAGCGGTTTCCCTGTGTTTGCTGAACTGTTACTGACCTTGGATTGTTTATACCGACTTCTGATTCTTCTGCTGCCTGTCTTGACCCGGATTGTTCATTGGATTGTGATTCCTGCCGCCTGCCTCGACCCTTGCCTGTTTTCAGTTTCTGCTCTGAGATTATCTCTATTGTTCTGTCTGCCCCTGATTTACCCTGCCTGTTGATTATTCTAATAAAGCTGCAATTGGATCTTACTGCGTCCTCCACATCATTACACAACCATACATCTGCAAGAATATTATCCTTGAAAGTACATAAATTCTACCATGGCATATTCAGTAATTTAACACTGTCTTCCAACAGCTTCACCAACATCTATGCTGGATGGCCAGGGAGTGTCCATGATGCGAGGGTACTCCGGAATTCCCCTGTGTACTCACTTGCAGAGAGAGGGGAGCTTTTTCCACCAGTGAGTAATCTAGTACTAGTGATTTATAACGTATACAATCTATCTTTAATTATTTAGATTTTTTTTTGTGTGCTTTTAAATCTAAAGGACACTGAGGAGATAATGGGCGTTCAAGTGCCAATCATGCTGCTCTGTGACCCGGCTTATCCCCTTCGAAGCTGGCTGTTAAAAGGATACTGTGACACAGGGACCCTGACAGTTGAGCAGAAGTACTTCAATGAGCGCCACAGCAGAGCCAGGATGACTGTGGAGTGCGCATTCGGCCGACTGAAGGGCCGGTGGAGGTGCCTTGCTAAACGACTGGATGTGGACGTTTCCTTCGTCCCCACCATAATCAGTGCATGTTGCACACTCCACAACGTGTGTGAAATGCACGGGGAGAATTATGAAGAGGCTGGTGGAACTGTTCCTCATATTGAGAGATGGGCTGAAGGAGGGGGATTTGTAGATGTGCAGCCAGCAAGAGTCAGAGAAGCACTGACTCAGCTTTTTGTTAGCCAACGTTGAGCCACAAACTGGGCTGTCACAATAATTCCTATATCGTTCAACATTCGTACTTTTTGACCTCAATATTTCTCTGTACATATATTTGCATTTTTTGACACATTTTTCTAATGTAATACTATATTTTTTAACCTGCATGGGTTGCGTTTAATCATAGTTTATGTTTATAGTGGGATATTTTTAGTGTTTAAGTACTTTTCAGCTTTACTGTAATTTTTTGGGCTTTAGAGTTAGTTTCTGTGTCTTCAATATCATTTATCACAATATTTTAATGGCTCAATATATTGAATTCTGTTATCTTGACAGGCCTAACCACAAATTACTTATTTGTTTTGTGCTGCTTTGCTGAATTGTTACAATAGCTGCAATAAACAAGTTTATAAATAACATTTCCAATACTGTTATTGCTGTTTCCTTTTTATTAAGAGAAAATAGTGTGGCTATAATAGTGCAAATTTTACCCACGGTTTAACACCGCAGAACAATAAATCTGACAGGAAAACTTCACAGTGCATTAGCAAACAAATACAATACAACATATTCAACGTAGCGTCAAGTATTTTCCATCAACAAATCAAAATAACCTTGCATATCAATAACCTTCACAGTTCAACCTGAACATTGTGCAAAACTGTATCATTAACTGTCATTAATGTTTTAGAACTATTCATAACAATGTAAGGTGGGTTTCATCTTCTTCAGACTGGAAAGGTGGCTGATGATCCTCGTTGTTGAAAGCCTGTTGACCCTGAGTATTTGCCGGTGCCTGGAAAAATGACTGATTGAGACGGGGATGTGGATGAGTAAAGGGCAGTGGTTGATTTAAATCTTGAAAAAAGGGCATGGGCATGGGCTGGGTGGGAGATGGAGAGGAAGCCACAGGAAACCGTGAGGAATGATGAGTAGGAGGATGAATTGGGTTGTAAAGCTGAATTGGTGCCTGGTAGAAAGGTGGCTGTGGAGGCTGGGTTGATCTCTCCATAAATTGAGATATCATGGTGAACATTTTACAATCATGCTCATGCTGAGCTGCTTGCATCTTCAGCAAAAGATCTGTGTCGTCATCTTTAAGGGCACTGGTAATCTTGTCAGCAAACACCTCCAGCGTTGCCTCCATCTTTGATTTTCTTTTTCTCTTCTTGGCAGTAGTAGCTGTAAAAAGAAAAAAAGAACAGATCAAAATAAGGATTACAATGTTTATTTTTTTATTAGTATAACAGTAAAAGCGTCAAGCATTCCAGTTTATATCTTAACCGAGTGCATTTTCTTGGGCTTTACACAAATCTAAAAGCTTACAGCCTACAGACCAGACTAACGCCTCATTTGAAAGCTACAAAATTGATCTCACACTGTTTTTTTATGACCACTCTTCTGTAAATTTTTTGTTGCACTTTCATCATATTTTTTTTATTTCTTTTTGTCACGTTTTCATCACTTTTTTGTCATGTTTTTGTCACTTTTTTTGTTGCATTTTCATAACATTTTCGTTGCTTTTTTTTCAAGAAGCTTTTAGATTTGGGTAATGACAAACTGTAGAAAATGTGCTTAGTTCAGGTGGGGGTTAAGAGGTTAATTGAGTTGGAAAACTATCAAAATACAGCCAAGAACTTTCTTACAAGCAGTGGGTGTGGAAGATGCATGGCTGTTCACTGATGTATCTTCACTTGCTGCAGAAATTTCTTCGGAGGGAGAAGCCGTAGGCGAAAGAGCTACAAGGGTCCCATCACCTGTGTATGCATTTAACAAACTGTCACACATCGTATTTCAATGTTATAAAGTTAAGTCACTTGTAGCTATAGGCCATGTGCAAATAACCCACCTGTATCACCGCAAGAGCTACTAGCTGGGCTGGCCGCGACAGCTGCGGGATCTGGGCTCTTCTCCTCGGGCTCCTCTTGGGCAAAGCAGCTGTCCAACAGTTCTAGTGGCTGAACGCTGGGCTTATCCCCCAAAACGCGGTCCAGCTCTTCATAAAATGGACAGGTGATACGTTGACGCCCACTTCGTTTGTTCCAGTCTTTAACCTCCTTGTATTTGGCTCGGAGGCTTTTTATTTTTCGCTGGCATTGGAGCCAGGATCGTTTGTAACCACGCACGGCCATTTCGCTGTAAATGTTTTCATAAACCACCCGGTTCCGATAAGAGCCCTCGAGTTTGGCCTGAATAGAGCTGTCCCCCCAAATATTAATTAAATCAGAAACCTCGCTTCCCTTCCATTGACTGGTCTCAGCATCGTCCGCCATGGTTGTTGTTTATCTTCCCAAGTTCTCTTTCCCGCCTACTTCAACGCAGAATTATGACGTGCGGGTCGGATACATGCGACCTGGCCGTTCAGACGGAAGTCGCATTTCAAAAGATCGGATATGTATCGGATTTGGGACCACATACCCAAGTGGCCTGGGTCGCATTTGAAAAGATCGGATCTGTGTCGTTCAGACTGTCATGAAAAGATCCGATACAGGTTGCATAGGGGCAAAAAAATCGGAATTGGGTCGTTTCAGCCTGCAGTGTGAACGTAGCCTAAGTTACTGTCGCTATGTCCGACAAGCTACGCTGCTCTCACGCCACACCGTGTTCTCATGCAGTGAAAAATACATCGTGGAGCAGAGAGGAGACTGACAACACGCTGACAGACAGGACAGACCAGGTTACTTTTCAGTTACTTTTGATATTAAACATATTAAACAAAGTCTCACCTTTCAAATTTGGTGATTATTTAAAAGAAATTGAAACGATACGTACCGTTTTGTGGCTCTTAAATGTGTCGTAACAGGTCGCTGTAGAGCATCAGTTAAAGCTGCTCGTCAACCGATCATCTCTTCCTTCTAGTTCATTTATAGCATCAAATAAACATGAATGAACATAAGAAGGAATGTTGTTTTAAACCGCGGAAAGGCGTCAGTACATTCCGTTTTTCAAGTTTAAATCCTCCCATGTTAATCTGCTATCTCTCCTGCCTGCTTTGTCGGACAAAATGGCGGATGGCGGATTATGATTGGTTAGATCGTCTGTCAATCAAGCTCCCTGCGAAGGGTCAATTGCTTGGTATTTAAGTTGCTCTCTTTTCAATGTACTTTTGTCCATTCTCGTTAATGCATCAGTTGAGCTATCTCGCCTTGATTTGTTGGATTACCTTCTGAGGTTGTTATTAAAGACTGTTAACGTATCTTATTCATCATCTTCTGCTTCTACAATGCATGGCAGTATACTTATGAATTGCCTATTTTTATTTTAGTTTTACGCAGACTTCGAAAAGGCAATCATGTGTAAGCAAACATTTTCCTTTCGTGGCCCGTTACAGTAGCCTATGTGTGTTCTCAATATTAATTGTCAAACTAATATCTGCATACAATAGTGCAGTATAAATTGAAACAATAAAATGAGATAAACTGTTTGCAATATAGTGGAACGAAGTGTTCTTGCTCGCAAAACTTTTTCTTTTGATTTCAGGTATGGTGTTCTGATGATTTGTGCTACCGGCAGTGGGTGCAAAGAAAATAAATTCCAGGATGGGTAAGAATCAAGTTAGAATGTATAGGCCAATATACAGTAGGTGAAATGTTGCTATTTCCCCAGTCTAAAGAATCACTGCTTTTTAAAATGTATGGTTAACTTCATCGCAGTGCAGGAAGTAAAAAATGCATGGGCCTAGAACGTATCCTAAATAACTTGCTGTATTTTCTCAAAGTGCTTGTAATGTAACAACATTTAGAGAAGATTTGTTACTTGTGCAGTGTGTTTGGTTGTTTGTTTTATGTTGTGTTTGGATTTGTCCAGACTCGATCATACAGCAGGAAGCACAAAGGAGAGGACGAAAGTTACGTAAGTGTCAAATCACGAAAATAATCACAGAACTTTGAAAATGGTAGAAGTTATCAAGAATGAGGACTAGTTATAGTAAAATGTTACTTTTGTAGAAAAATGTTTTGGAGTGAACTTAATCACAATTATCTGTTCTATTTATAGGCTACTTGAATAATGCTTCTATATATGGGGCGCCGTTTGTAAAGCAGCTCACTCTGAAAATAACAGCAACATTTTGTCACATTTAGCTTCAAACAATGTTTAAAAAACTGGTATGAATTTTTGACGGTCACTTTTTAGCACATTTACAACAATATTTGTCAACTTAGAGATATTTTAAATAGTTAAATATAAATATTAAATGTTACACCTAAATGTTAAATCTAAATGTTAAATCTAAATCTAAATGTTAAATCTAAATCTAAATGCTAAATCTAAATCTAAATGTTAAATCTAAATCTAAATCTAAATGTTAAATCTAAATGTTAAATCTAAATCTAAATGCTAAATCTAAATCTAAATGTTAAATCTAAATCTAAACCTAAATGTTAAATCTAAATGTTAAATCTAAATCTAAATGTTAAATCTAAATCTAAATATTAAATATAAATGTTAAATCTAAATGTTGAATCTAAATGTTAAATCTAAATCTAAATCTAAATGTTGAATCTAAATGTTTCGGGTGAAACTAAATATATAACTAATATGCAAATTCAAAATGCCGGTAACCGGAAGTGCCAAAATAAAAGCGCGAGGAGGTAAGTGTGTGTTTATAGCACGGTTTAGTGTCAAATAACGAATAAAAACCATCTCATCTGAGGAAATGGTCTCTTGGACATGGATTATCGTGATAATAACTACATAAAATAATAATCACGTTTGGAGAAACTGTATTTGTATATGATGACAGAGTGATGACATGACATCCAATCAAAGTGAGCCCCCTCGTGGCTGACTATTATACCTACAGGTCATAAGTCCCGCACTTTTTCATAAAAGTGACACTAGCCTACTCAAATACAGTTTCTACAACGTGTTAATTATTTTAGGTAGTTATTACGATAATCCATGTCCAAGAGAGGCCATTTCCTCGAATGAGATTGTTTTTATTCGTTATTTGACACTAAACCATGCTATAAACACACACTGACTTCCTCACGCTTTTATTTTGGCACTTCCTGTTACCGGCATTTTGAATTTGCATATTAGTTAAATATTTAGTTTTACCCGAAACATTTAGATTCAACATTTAGATTCAACATTTAGATTTAGATTTAACATTTAGATTCAACATTTAGATTTAGATTTAACATATAGATTTAGATTTAACATTTAGATTTAGATTTAACATTTAGATTTAGATTTAACATTTAGATTTAGCATTTAGATTTAGATTTAACATTTAGATTTAACATTTAGATTTAGCATTTAGATTTAGATTTAACATTTAGATTTAACATTTAGATTTAGCATTTAGATTTAGATTTAACATTTAGATTTAGATTTAACATTTAGATTTAACATTTAGATTTAGCATTTAGATTTAACATTTAGGTTTAACATTTAATATTTATATTTAACTATTTAAAATATCTCTAAGTTGACAAATATTGTTGTAAATGTGCTAAAAAGTGACAGTCAAAAATTCATACCAGTTTTTTAAACATTGTTTGAAGCTAAATGTGACAAAACATTGCTGTTATTTTCAGCGTGAGCCGCTTTACAAACGGCGCCCCATATCTATATGTTATAACATTGTGGCACTGATGCTGCTCTCTGTTTCTCCTTTATAAATGTGTTTACTGTTTATTTAACTGCTGTTGTGCGGAAGGAGCAAGGCACATGGCTAAAAAAGGGAGAAAAAGGAATGAAAAGTTGCAGTAAGCTGTTTGGGAAAATATATACTGTCTTCTTTACGTTTTGTTGTTTTGGGGAATTTAGGATGCCTCCAGATACCCATGTTTTTAGGTTGTAACGTTCAGAAAATAAACAACAGCCTTTTAGTGTTTGTGAACTGAATCTTCATATCTTCTATTTCTTCTGAAATTACATGACACAACACTGATGTAAGAAGTGAGAAGCATACCACATCTTTCGGTTTGTGATTCCCAGAAGACAATGGAGAATAAACTGCTAAGATCGCTTCAGTTATCCACTCAAAAATTAGGATGCCATGAGACTAATCCAGAGGGAGAGCAAACACTGTTCAACCACCTGCCATGTACTTTTCTGTTTATCATCAATAACACTTCTATATTGTTGTGTCGTGTATTTTCCCAGAATAAATAATTTTCTCCCTGCTCCTCCCCCAACTATCCCTTGATTCAAAGTCTTTTCCATGCACTAAAATAAACTCTAAAGTTCACACCATCAGAGATACTTTCATTAAATTAAATCCAATCAGACATATTGATGTCAATTAGGACATTTGATACAATAACAATACCTGTAAGTGTTTTCTTTTTCTTTCTTTTTTTTTCAGAGAAAGAGCGAAGTACAAGTTCTGAACGTCCTAACAGTAAGTTAATTCTATCTTTGTTTTTTTTTTTTTTTTTTTTTTTTTTTTTGCAGATATAATATAATTGTTTTTAAACAGTTTCTGGTGAAAGGTTTTTGATTATGTTTTTTTCATTACTAGTATATATAATGATTTAACCCTTTAGGCGCCAAGTTTTTTTTTTTTTAAATGCTGGATTTTCTGCCCCCGCTTCTGTGTGCGTATGGCGTGACATAGCCTGTTACATCAGCTCAGCAGATAGCTAACAGTTTCCCCAAGACAAAGAATGAAGCTTGTTTATCCTTTCCAAACTTTACTCAGGAAGCACTGTAAAACTGCAAAGAACAATACATTTCAGTATTCAATTCAAATACATAAGTTGTTCAGGAACTATATTGACATTTAATCTGTTGAAAGTATAAAAATAAATGCGCTAGCTTAATGCTAACTCCTATAGGAAATTACATTACGAGGCTAACGTTTAGCATATGCGATCAAAATACACATTTAGAACGAACTCAACTTCATAAACAAAGGATCTCATTACTAGTATTCTTAGTGCTAGATGATGATATAACTGTATGACTTCGTACTTACAGGCAAACGTGTTTTCTGGCCGAATTAAATCCAAAGAGACAAATAAGAGACTGCTTAATTTACCAAGAGACATTGAACTGACGCGAGACTACTAGTAAATGTAAACAGCACGCTATGCTATAAGTCGCCACAAGTGGTCTCTCTTTTGCCCAGAAAAACAACAGAACATAACACTGGATTTTGACATCAAAATGTCAAAAGCTTGTGCCTTGAAAGGGCTTAAATATAGAGATCTACTGTAAATTAGAAAAATGTTGGGGATGACTGAAAGTTTATGTGGGGTGTAAATATACTAATCTAATTTGCATATTATGACGTCATCAGGGGGGCGGCCCTATTGAATTTCATAATGTTCAGGAAATAGTAGATATTGAACTGATTTTTGAACTTATTTGCATGTTTTATTGTATTATTCCAAATGATGAGAAAAGAGGAAACCAACAATAACAGGAGAAAGTACAAAATTATTACTATACTATATAGTAAAACGCATGAGAACAGTAGCCTACTTTTTGATCAGTTCATCAGTAATATTCAGGAAATAGTAGATATTGAATTGATGGTGAAATTTATTTACATAAGAGGAAACCAACAATAAAATAGGAGAAAGTACTAAATTATTACTATATTACAATACTTTAGTAGTAAAACACATGTTAACAGTAGCCTACTTTTTGATCATTTCATCAGTAATATTCAGGAAAAAATATATATGGAGTGTTTTTTTTTTTTTGTGTGTTTTTTGTCTTTTTATCCTTATTCCAAATGATCAGGAAAAGAGTACACTAAGACCACGTCCACCCCTGCCACCCCTATCGAGCAAAATTATCTGTTTGTGCTTCGTGAACACTCGCACCTTGCACGGCGGAACCATTACGCGGCAAAGATGTACCGGGAGAAGCGCGCGCGGCTCCATTGCACGGCAAAGATGTAACGGGAGATGCGCCGACGGCAAAGATGTACTGGGAGAAGCGCGGGCGGTACCATTGTGTGGCAAAGATGTACCGGGAGAAGCGTGGGCGGCGCGGCAAAGATGTAAGTTACTAGGAGAAGCGCGATCATTAGACGGCCGATCGTCATTTCCAAAAGGCAAATATTCCTCTTCAGAGTCAGAATCGGTGAATAACATTTGAACGCATTCTCACTGTACAAGTTTTTATTAGTCATTTGACGATTTTCTCTCGCAAATCTCACAATTTACTCAGACGCTTTGAACTGAACTGCTTCCGCATCAATGACACGATTGCTCACTTGCTCTGCTGTTTCCTCCAACACTTTGAATAGGAACATGACGTTATTTTGGTATGAAGTATTACTAATCGAAGTATTACATGTCTGCATCATGTAATACTGCAAGTATCTAGTGGTAGGGAATACAAATGAGATATTACACCATATTAGGATCTACAGCCTGTTTTATTAAGTATGACGTCTTGTCGCAATTTTGCGACTTTGTCGCTTAGAGGGTTAATATGAAATCAAATTGTGCATTAATTCAATTACATATGAATCACAACAAGGAACTCGACAGGGTTTGGCTAATGGGCAACTCAACTGGCGCAGAACGGCGCATGTATCCGGTCCATAGGAGGGGAATGGTGCAGCAAGCCAACACTTTGAGCAGGGCCTACAGTGTTGACTGGCTTCTATGAGAAGAGAGCACACGGGAGAACACCGGCTCGACATCAAGGCTATAAAACCTAGCGAACGTGTTTGGTGTCGCCCAGCCTGTAGCTCTACAAATATCTTTCAGCGAGGCACCTTGTTCCAGTGCCCAAGAAGCAACACTCCGAGTGGAGTGGGCTCACAACCCACTCCACCACTGGCATGGCACGTCTTGGGACTGGTATGCCATGACGATGGCATCGATAATCCAGTGGGCCTCCCTTCTGCTGGCCTCCATAACAGACGAAGAGCTGGTCTGAGGTCCTGAGGCTTTGCTTTCTGTTTAAGTATAGGCACAGAGTACGAACGGGACAGAGAAAAGCCAGGTCTCTGCAGTGCCGTGGGAACCAGAGATAAGTCCCAAGAGGGTATGGTGGTGGTTGGGGGGGTAGGCAGATTTAATTTCCTCATGCCCCTCAGGAACCTGACGAACAGTTTGTGCTTTCCCAAGGATTTTCCGTCTAGTGCATCGTGATGAGCAGCAATCGTGGCAGCATACACTTTGAGGGTGGAGGGAGACAGATTTTGCTCCAACACATCTTGCAGGAAGGAAAGCACAGTACCGACCAAACATCTTCGGCGGTCTTCTGGGTGAGAAGAACACCACTCAACAAACAGGTTCCACTTCAAGCGTAAGCGTCCTTCTACAGAGGATTGGGCCAGGGAGGGGCTGTCGCAAGGAGCATCAGCTCAGGGAACCAGGTTCGGTTGGGTCAATAAGGGGCAACTAGCAAGACCTGCTCCTCGTCCTCCTTGACTTTGCACAATGTCTGTGCGAGAAGGCTCACTGGGGGAAACCCATACTTGCGTAGACCCCAGGGCCAGTTGTGTGCCAGTGCACCCATGCCAAGGGGCCCCACAGTCAAGGAAAAAACAACTGGCTGTGGGATGAGTCCAGAGAGAAAAACAGCTCTACCTATGCGGCTCCGAAGTGGTCCCATATCAGCTGGACCACCTGGGGATAGAGTCTCCACTTTCCTGGGGCCACAGGCTGTTGTGAGAGCTCTTTGACTGCATGATTGAGCAGGCCAGGGATATAAGTGGCGCAGAGCGACCCCAGATGCTTCTGACTCCATAGAAGGAGATGGCTGGGCGAGTTGTGACATGATGGTTGATGTATGTGTTGTCTGTACAGACCCGTAATTGCTTGCCTAGTAGCGGCTTTTTGAGGCGGCCCAGCGCAAAGGCGTACTGCTAACAACTCGAGGCAGTTGATGTGCCTTTGCAGTTGGGGGCCCATCCAGATCTTTGCAACAGCATTCCAGTTGTATGTGGCACCCCAACTGGTGGTGGAGGCATCCATGGTAACCACAGCATGCCTGGACACTTGTTCTAGGGGCACTCCTGTCCAGAGAAATGAAGAGTCTGACCACGGTCTGAGGGTTTGGTGGCAGGCTGGAGTGATTGTCACACAGAGTGTGCCTCTCTACCACGCCCATCTCGAGACTCGGTCATGAAGCCAGTGCTGAAGGGGCCTCATATGAAGCAACCTGAGCAGCGTTATTGCGGCTGCTGATGCCATATGCCCTAGGAGCCTCTGAAAGTGTATCAGCGGGACCACTGTACTGCTCTTAAATGTATTCAAGCAGTTCAACACTGACCAAACACGTTCCCCTGTGAGGCGTGCCATCTGTTTGACGAATCTAACCGAGAAAAGAGATCTTCTGCAGAGGTGACTAAGCACCAGGTCCCTGTGTTTGCATAACTGATCCCGAGACTGAGCTAGTATCAGCCAGTTGTCGAGATGGTTGAGAATGCGAACACCACACTCTCTCATGGGAGCATGGGACCTTCATAAAGACGCGAGGCGACAGGCACAGCCCGAAGAGTAGGACTTTGTACTGATATGCTCCACCCTCGAAGGAAAAGCACAGAAACGACCTGTGTCGCGGGAGGATCGAGACATGAAAGTATGTGTCCTTCAAGTCGATCTCTGCAAACTAATCTTGGGGACGGATGCATCGGAAGATGCATTTCTGTGTCAACATCTTGATCGGAAGTCTGTACAAGGCGCGGATCAAGACTCACAGGGTCAAGATCGGCCTTATGATATATGATAAATAATAATGATAAAGTGTTTTAATTATTTAATTATAATAATTACATTTAATGAATACTGTATAGACAGAGTTATTTTACATTAAATTATTCAATTTCTGTACCTGAATACATTTACATTTACCTAAAAAACATAAAGCATCTCTTATTTATTTGTATTTTTGTTCTATTTTATTTATTTGTGATTGTAATTTGTTTATTTCCTATGCAGATGCAGTAAATCCTAAAATGTTAATGTGGACATTTAAAATTTGTGTTTTTTCCCTCCCAGAAAGACAGCGAAGTACAAGTCCTGAACGTCCTAACAGTAAGTTAATTCAACCAATTTAGCAGGTGTTACATAATTGATTTTATGCAGTATCTGGTAAATTATTATATTTTTTTTTTACATGTTTTATATTAGTCTGCAAGTATATATAATCATTTAATATGAAATAAAATAGTTATTAGGGATGCAGTGATCATGATTTTTAAAGTCCGATTAAATTTTTTTTCTACAAGCAAATTGGCAGATTAGGATACCTGATTACGATTGTTGTTGTTGTTGTTTTTTGTTTTGTTTTTATTGAAAATTTTTTTTAAAAACATGTATCTTCCCCCGACAGAGAGTCCAGGTTTACAGCTGGTATTTTATCGTTCCTTAGAAGGATGCAGGGTTGCGTCCAATTCTAGATATGTGCGATGAGGCAAATCGTGACACAATCAGATCCGAGGACTGCTTTGTCACGGTAGATCTTTAGGACACATACTGCCATATTCTGTCCTTTCTCAACTCAGAAAGTCCCTCGGGTTGCTTTCGGGGGCAAAGAGGTAACAGTATCGTGTTTTTGTCACCCCGTATTTTGGCTCAATGTGGAGAAGATGGCAGTTTAGCATTGAGATATCGTCCTCCCTATATGAAAAACATGGGGGAAACACTTTTTCAGGATTTGTGAGGGATTCGACAACAGTGCATGCACGTCTATCTCCTGCTCTTATCGGTTTGATCCTCACAGCTGTGAGCAAGATAAAGCTAGGCCAGTCACTCACTGTCAAACAGTTTTGAGACTGTTAGGTCTGATGGCAGGTGCTTTGTACTTTGGTTATATGGAAGAAGCCTCGGTTCTTGTCCTAGGGTTCTGTGCTAGGAACTCCTTGTCGTCACATATGCTTCTCTCATATGCTGGGGAGCGATCATGGATGGTCGCTCAGTGTCTCACTCTAGAACTCCCAGCACAAGGAAACTGGTGGGACTCATCACTTAGATCATGTTAACTGCCTGGTTGGTACAGTGCTGGAATTTCTGCAGGATCAATTCTCTGTAGGGCTATCCCCACCACTCTAAAGGTTAAGGTGATAGTGTAGCTGCTTACCATACATCTTTGGGTGGAGTCTTTGGGGAGAAACCGTTGGTGTATCATCAGTGGTGCGTAGATCAGGTGGAGTATGGCGGCTTTGTTAGTCTTATAACAGGGGTATCCCTACAGACTGGTCCCTTCTGCACACATTCGTCAGGTTTTAAAACCTAGATTTGGGCTTTACCCCTGGGTCCCAGGTGATTTCTCTCTTTGTTGTGATCGCCTTATTTCATACAAGACAGGCACTGGTCACTAGGCAGCATTGGTATAAACGTTTCCATTGTGTCAATCTCGACGCAGTACGGGTTCCCTTGAAAGGGAAAGTTACGATTCTAACCTCGGTTCCCTGAAGAGGGAACAAGATGCTGCATCGCTCTGCCATACTTCCGGTGTGCCTGTGATGAACTTGCTTTGGCCTATCACAAGCTGACAATGTTTGGTTTGTGTGTGCTTTCCTGCCATGACATCATCCGCTTATACGCCATTAAACTGATTTCAAAAGTGCTTAAATTACACAGAGTGTTCCCATAGCGCCAATCTCGATGCAGTCATAACCGAAGCGTTTTGTGTTCTTAAAGAGTGTGATGGATTGTATGGCGATAGAAGATTAGTTAAATGCACAGAAGCTATATCATTTAGAAATGTAGAGATGATAAAATTGGTGTTATATAGCATATTATGGTTATATGGCATATATTTTTGACCTGGTAAGACCTCTACACAGAAAAATCCCTGGTGTTAAATTTAAAACCGCTCTGTGTTTATATGGGAACCACCAGCAGGGTGTTAAAAGTAACACTGAAGCAGTGTTAGAGTTAGTGAAATAACTGAGAGAATAATTGAGTGATGATTGAGCATTATTGAAGACACCTGATGTTAACAAGCAGAATAACTGAAGAAAAGAGAAACACAAGAACTACAAATGACTTCAGGAGATGAAATCAACTGAAGATAAAAAACGACATTAAATCTGTGAAGATCTCAGCAGAGGAGGATTAAACAACTCCACAAACAGCATTACCAGCTTCACTTATTACTAACTAGTTATAGAGAATGAACAGAGTTTTAGATGTTTATGTTTTATTGGAAATTATAGGTTTTGTAAAGTCACCATTGTTGGTGATCAGTGTTTCCTTTAGTTGGTCAGTTTGACTCTTGGCTTTTTAATCAAGTTTGTGGTCTTTGTAACAGTGTTTACCAAAACACATAATTTGTTACAAAGGAAGCCAGAATGAAAGATAATCAGGCGATAATTTTAACCATCATGAAATGATTCACTAATGTCATCACTGAGCAAAAATGGTTATTTGTTATTAATAGCTTATTTTTCACCAACGATAATTTCTTGCCACAGGTCAGACATTCTGATTTGTGATTTTTAAAATATCTTGTGGAGCAAATTATTTTAGACACACAACGACATCGAGAATTAGCATATGAATCTCAACAATGGTGACATGCTTCATGCAGCAATCCATGCTGGGAGCCACCACATTATAAAACTAATGGCTCCAAGCATGCATCGCAGCATGAAGCATTTCACCATTGTTGTGATTCATAAGCTGATTCTTGATGTTAGTGTGTGTATATCTCTACTGTTTCTTTTCTCGCAATGTATTTAGAAAATTAAAATTCAGAATGTCTGATCTTTGGCAAAAAAAAGTGTTGATAAAAATACTATAAGTAAAAATCTGTTAATAACAAGTAACCTCTTTTGGTCAGTGATGACATTTGTCAAATATTTTTATTTACGACGATAAAATATGTATCACCTGATCATATTTATTTATTGTATCCTTTGCTACAAATTATGTGTTTTGGTAAACACTGTTACAAAGACAACAACTAATATATAATAGTGATGTTACGTTCGTGAACGAATCGTTCTTTTTGAACGAATCTTTTAGGTGAACGAATCGTTCTCGTTCACGTTATCCATTGACTCATATTTCTCGTTCACTGAAATTCCTCCCTCCACAGCCGCGCGGCGCTATTGCAGCGCATGCGCAGCTCAGTGAACCGGGTACCTCTGTGTTTTCAACCTGTCAAGAATGACTAAACCTCAAGCCAATAGCGTTCGAGTATGAGATGTGACGGAGCATGTGATTTGTTGGATGTAGTGAACGAATATGCCCTTCACTGACTGTGACCGAGTTGCTTTTGAGTCTGAACGAGTGAGATATCTTCTCGTGAATGAACGGGTAGCCTACATGTCGTTCGTGAACGAAAAGAACCAGTTGTTTGAACGATAATGATGGCGAATCGATAGAGCTGGGTTTGTGTTGTCAGCAAATTTGCATCAAAGAAGGAAATTTACACTTTACCATTGTAATGAAAACAGTTTAATAACGCAAGCGTGGTTATATATAGGCTAACAAAGACAAATTAACATTGTCATTTTGTACTTGACTGTTACTTGATTTTAATTTACACTTCTCTTTACCTGCTTTTCTTTTCTTTAGTTTGTGTGTTTTAGACTTAGTTTTGTGGTATTTTGCACTTTGAAAAATTTACTTTACTACTTGTGTTCATTTTGTATTATCAAAAATGAATTAATTACATTTTATTCATGTCATATGCACTTCTCTAAAAAGTAAAACAAACCAAAAAATATGACAGTATTGGTTAGGTCTCATTTGCGTAACGTTAGCAAATAACATTTCAGTTCGGGCTGTGAAGGGGCATGTAATTGGTCGGATCTACTGAACGAATACGCCCATCACTGACCGAGATCTCTCTGTTTCGAGTATGAACGAGAGAGAGATCTCGTTCGTGAACGAATTGATCAAACTGGTACATTTCATTCGTGAATGAGAGTACTGGGTAGATCGGTCATTTAGCATGTGATTCATCTCATTCAAAGCGCAGATATAGGTGTGCACATATAATTGTTTATATTCATATTTAACATACAGAACATCAACGTTTAATATAATCCCAGATTTATGAATGTGTATGTCTGACTAAACAAATAAAATGATAATTATGCTAGAAAACCTTGGTTTGGTCATCTGAACCTCTTATTTAGACTTATTTTATTAATTTAGGAAATAAGGCACAAATTTTAACAAAGCCAAATCAGTTTTTTTTGTAACAAGTAAATACGTTCGTTAAAACATATCATAAATACACTCTTTTTCGCCACCTGCTGCAGTATTTATGTAATTGGAAGAAATTGTCACTGAACGAATCAGTGAACGAGTCTGAACGAATCATTTTGGTGAACGAATTGAAAATGAATGAGTCTCTGAAAAGAATCAAAATTTCCACCACTAATATATAAAAAATAATATAAAGTGTCAAACCGCCCAACTAAAGGGAACACTAATCACCATAATGGTAACCAACATTTTTAATAAAACATCAACATCTAAAAGTCTGTTCATTCTCAAAAAGAACTTCTGTAGATGAATGACAGAAACGGGGCTCTCAAGTGTCACGCATTGAGTGTTACTCATTTCGGTCTTTTGTCACGCACTCCCACCATACATTGTATTTCTCACGCGGAAAAACTATTTATAATATATTCAATATGCTGCAGTGCCCCAAATTCTCTGGCCACGTCGCTCTCACTCACTATGGAACCGGCAGGAATCAAGCACGTCTCCCCTGGAATTCTTAGTCGAGCCTACCACTTATCAGCCAATCAAAAAAAAAGAAAGGGGGTACACAATAGCCAATCAGAAAATAGCACTATTGTATCTGGGTAAAATTTTACGCAACAACAAATGAAAAAAAGCATATTCTGGAATTGTCAAGCTGGTTTGTAATAAGAGAGATTTCATGACTTTTCAGTTGATTTCATCTAAGGCTGTGTCTGGAAGTCAGTTTTAGTTCTTTTGTTTCTCTTTTCTTCAGTGATTCTGCTTGTTATCATCAGGTGTCTTCAATAATCGAACAATCATCACTCAATTAATCACTTAATTATCTAATTAACTCTAACGCTGCTTCAGTGTTACTGTAACACCCTGCTTGTGGTTCCCATATAAACACAGAGCGGTGTTAATTTAACACTGGGGAATTTACTGTGTAGCAACTGCATTTTGGACTAACTGTATCTTGTTTATTGAGGATGCAGGTCAACCTGCTAGTAGTCTCAGCCTCAGACGTCACGCCCACGGAACGTTGGCTAAACGTCTGATGCATATGGTACACTTAACTGGAAACACTTCAGGAATGTCGAAGTCGTCATCTGATTGGTTGAATTTTATCTGATTTCCGGGGGGCGCGAGTGTCGCGTTTATTTTCGGTCTGCCGGGAAACAAAGCGCAGACGTGTGATTGTGGAAGAAAAACTGTTGTGTTTACATGAGTGACAATGAGCATTTATCAAGATCAGCTAAACGTAGGATTCTCAAAAGTATACGTGCACGAATAGATCAATGACTTACTGCTTGTTTTCTTCTCCTTCTTTGATTTTCTATGCTGACTGACTTGTTGCACGCCGGTCTGTTGTTGTGGGGACATTTCCACCCCCCGAAACGTGACGCTGAACGAAGCGAACTGTAATTGGTTGTTTGACATGTCGGTCAAACCGCCTTATGGGCGGGCCTTGGCCAAAGAAAGCTGCTATGAATTCCAGACCTTCAGCCGTCAGTCTGAAGGTCTGGCTACGTGAGACTAACCTGCTAGTAATGCATTACAGTAATCTAGTCTAGAGGTCATGAATGCATGAACTAACCTTTCTGCATCAGAAACAAATAGCCTGTTCCGGGGCTTAGCAATGTTTCTGAGGTGGAAGAAGACTGTTTTTGTAACATATGCAATAAATGCAATATGATTTTCAAAAGACAAGTTGTTGCAGTACATCCTTCCAAATGCAAATTGTGTTCTAAGAGATTTTGTGTTCAGGTTTTTTGTTTTTTGGTACATTTACAGGTTTTTGGTACAACCATTTTTGGTTTAATGTAATTTTCACATTTTACTTAAATTGCGACAGCTGTAATCGATTAAGTTTAATTGCACATTTAATTGCCATTTTTTACCCCTTTAACTTGAATTTGGGGGGCATTTCCATTTATATTGGTGGCATGTTGGCCCCAAGACCCCATTCATTTCCTACCCTGGTGTACAATACTAAAGTTTGAGTTTTTTTATATGTTTTTCAGTGTCTGTGATTTCCTCTGGAAAAAAGAAGCTGAATCTGGTGCTGTGTGGAAAAGATACAACACTTAAGGTCTCTTTGTCAAAACTTTTACGAGGGAAACTGATAAAACCTTCACATCAGAGAGAGAGCAGTGAAAAGTGTGTGAAAAGAGAGGAGACAATACATGGACGTGTGATCAGTCTGGTGGAGCTTCCAGCTGTCAATCACCTCTCAGAAGAGGAAGTGATGCGTCAGACTCTCCGCTGTGTGTCTCTCTGTGATCCTGGAGTTCATGTTTTCCTCCTCATTATTCCTGCTAGCCCTATGACTGAAGAAGACAAAGCAGAAATAGAGAAGATCCAGAGCATATTCAGCTCCAGAGAACACTTCATACTGCTGTTCACCTCAGATCTCCCCGTTGAAGAACCAGGGACAGATTTGTTAAAATCCAACCCAGAATTTCAGAGGTTAATCAGTCTCTGTGGAGGGCAGTACAGAGTGATGGGTTTAAATGGACCTGAACACCCAAGCCAGATCCCAGAACTAATGGATTATATAGAGAACATGAAGATCGAACCCTATTCACTTCAGATGTATGTGAAAGCTCAAAAAAACAGAGTCAGACGTGAAACAGAGGAGAAATATATAGAAGAACTGAAGAGAATGGAGAATGAAAATAAAGAGTTAAAGCAGAATACTCAGTTAGAAGGTTAGTGTTGTTTTTTTTTTTTTAGTTTATGTAGGCCTAGGCCTATCTTTATAAGAATGTAGCCTACACACTTTTCCTTTACAATATTCCAGCAATCATGAGCAATCATGTTGTTAGCCCTGTAATACTGTTGTTAATGTAGAATCAGACTTCATGATTCATGAATGAATCACTCTTTTGAGTCAGTTCCAGGAATTGGTCAAATCTGTAAGCAAAACACATGTAAAGTTATAGGATACTTTAACTTTATTGAAAAATAAATATATATATATTTGCCTAGAATTAATTACAATAAACCTGAAGAAGCATCCCATTGATCGCCAAATGATAAAGAAAGTCTTTAAGTTCATGCTTTTTAAGTTTAAGTTCCAAAACCTGCAAATCTTGTGACTGCAGACAAAGACATTTTTAATTTTCTCTGAAAATAATTCTCTCATGTAGGTTATAATTGGAACATTAAAAATGGAGCTGACCATCGTTCTATCGATGCAAACAAAGTATTTGAATAGATATATAATATCTGAATAGACTGAACAGAATTCTGCTATTCAACCGTTAAATACATTTTAATCATGTTTGGAGGTTCTTATGTTACATCACTGCTGAGGAAACTCCAGAACATGTGATGCAATTTATTAATCAATTTTGTTATTATTCATGCTTGACTATTATAAAGTATATATGACAGGTCATAAAACCAAGTTTGGACTTGTTCACAATGTCAACTGCATCTGAACCAAATTTTGTGTTGATATCTCAAAGAAATCAAAAGTAACAGCACTTGCCCAGCTAACAGATTTTTGTTATAAGAACATTCTCCAAATATTCAGTGTTGGTTCTGGGAACGTAAAACGTAAAAAATGTCCAGTTTTCTTGACGTTAGAGGAAGATATAATGTTCCTCAAACGTTCTTTCAACTTAATTTTTATTTAAAATTCAACATTCTAGGTACGTTAATTTGTAACATTCCAAGAACATAAAAATGTCCAGGTTCCTGAATGTTACTATAAATGTTATTTAATGGTTAGTGTTATGTTCCTGAAAAATTCTTTCAATCATCTTTCGAAAGAGTAACACAAACTACAACTTTATTCAGACACAGCCTTAGATGAACTGAAGATAAAAGACATTAACTCTCTCTAGATCTGATTAAACAACTGATTAAAAATTACCAATGCAGAAATGTTCTCCAAAAAACCTGAAATTGCTGATAAAGCACCAACTGAATGAAAGTCAAAGGTCAAGAGCCCAACTAAAGCAAACACTGATCTACATGATGGTGACCTCAAACAAAACATTTTCAATAAGACATCAACATATAAACCTATGTTCTTTCTCAATAAGAACTTATGTAGATGTGTGACAGAAATAAAGTCAGTCTGGTTAGTAATAAGTGAAGCTGGTAATGCTGTTTGTGGAGTTGTTTGATCAGATCTTGAGAGAGTTAATGTCTTTTATGTTCAGTTCATCTAAGGCTGTGTCTGAATAAAGTTGTAGTTTGTGTTCTTATTTCTCTTTCATTCAGTGCTTGTTCACAGCAGGTGTTTGAATGATTGAAAGAATGTTTCAGGAACATCACACTAACCTTTCAATAACATTCTATTAATATTCAGGAATATGGACATTTTTATGCTAATGTGACGACCTGTGCTTTCAACGGCGTCGAGAGCATCTTGGGCACATAGCTATGTCTCGGTCTTAGGGTGACTCTGGAATCACCGACCCCAAACTCCATGCAGGAAGGGCTCATGAAGAGCACCTGCAAATCACCCACTCGCTTAACTGATGCCAATGCCAGCAGAAGAGCAGTCTTAAGCGATAGTGGCTTTAGTTCAGCCGACTGAAGCGGCTCAAATGGTGGGCCTTTCAGGGCTCCAAGAACCGTGGAAAGGTCCCATGCCAGTATAGAAGGAGGCCGAGGAGGGTTCATCCTCCTGGCCCCTATAAGAAAACGAAAAAGCCGGTTCTGCCTAGTGATTGATCAGCCACAGGAGTTTGGTAGGATGCAATGGCTGCCACATGTACATTGAGCGTGGAGGGCGTGCGTCCCACGTCCAAAAGCTCTTGAAGAAACGAAAGAACCACTGATACCTCACATGAAAAGGCACCAGCTGGCGAAGACCACCATCTTAAGAGTATATAATTGTCTAGTAGACAGTGCTTTAGCTTCAGTGATAGTGTTTAGGACTCTCTCTGTGAGGTCCCCGGATACCCGTTGAGGGGCCACACATGAAGGGCCAACAAGTCTGGGCAGGGGTGCTAAACCGTCCCGTTCGCCTGTGTGAGGAGGTCTTTCCTCAGAGGTATCGGGCAGGGGGCCTCTGCGCCAGCTCTGGGAACCATACCTGGGTCTTCCAGAGGGGAGCTATTAGAAGGACATTGCTCCTGCTCTTCCTGATCTGCTCGATGACCTGAGGGATCATCGAGACAGGAGGGAATGCATAGAGAGGGCAACTGGGACAGGCATGGGTCAGCGCGTCCTTGTTCTTCGAAAAGAACGCTGAGTAAGGGACGCGCCATGACTTCATGAGATCTTTGTGTACCTCAGGGAAGAAAGGCGCTGGTTTGTGACGTGGGGGCCTTCTGGCGCCCGGGCGAGACCATCCATCCAATCGGCTCTTCACAGGCTCTTACGCAATACGAAGTGACCTTTCTCGAAAGGGAACTGGACATTTTTATGTTCTTGGAATGTTACAAATGAACGTTCCTAGAATGTTGAATTTTAAATCAAAATTAAGTTGAAAGAACATTTGAGGAACATTATATCTTTTAAAACACGTTCCTCTAAGGTCAAGAAAACTGGACATTTTTTACGTTCCCAGAACCAACACTGAATATTTGGAGAACGTTCTTATAACAAAAGTCTGTTAGCTGGGGAGATCTCATTATTCTCCCAGCAGAGTTAATTTAAAACTGGAGTTTTTGCTATGAAGTTTCTAACCTTTAAAATGACACCTATTTTGTGTTATTAAACAAGAATGAATGTGTGAATTAATGATAACTTTTAATGATATTAATACATACATACATACATTATTTCAGGTGCTGAATGTTTGGATTATCTGAAGTTTTTGAGGATTGTGCTGATCGGGAGGACAGGAAATGGAAAGAGTGCAACAGGAAATACTATTCTGGGAAGAAATGAGTTTGTAAGTCAACCAAGCATGGATTCAGTGACGACAGTTTGTACGAAGGGAGTTGGTGAAGTTGATGGTCGATCAGTAGCTGTTGTTGATACTCCAGGACTCTTTGACACTGAACTTTCAAATGATCAAGCGGTGGAAGAAATAATGAAATGTGTTTCACTGTCGTCACCTGGACCTCATGTGTTTGTCATTGTGTTGAGTTTGGGGAGATTCACCAAGGAGGAAAATGATACTATGCAACTGATAAAGAATATCTTTGGTTCAAAAGCTGCTCAGTTCAGCATCGTTCTGTTCACTAGAGGAGACGAACTTGAGAATGTGTCCATAGAAGATTATGTGGAAAGAGGAAACAATACAGAACTGAAGAAACTGATCAGAGATTGTGGAAACAGATTCCTGGTTTTCAATAACAAAGAAAAACGAGACAAAACTCAAGTGATTAAACTGTTAAACATGATAGAAGAAGTGAAAAATAGTAATGAGGGTCGATACTTCACTAACAGCATGTTTGAGGAGGCAGAGATGTCCATTAAAAAGAAAATGGAGGAAATACTGAAAGAAAAAGAAAGAGAAATTCAGAGTCAACATGAGACATTAAAAGCCAAATATGAGATGGAAATGGAAAATATGATAAAGAGACTTGAGGAAGAGAAAAAAAGAGCAGATGAGGAGAGAATGAAAATGCAGAATCAGCTGAGAGAAAAAGAGGAAAATCTCAGAAAAGAGTTTGAGAAAGAAAAAGAAGAACAGGAGAAACGAGAGACTGAAAACCAGAAACGATTAGAAGATGAAGTACAACTAAGAGCTGAATATCATCAAAAAATAGAAGAAATGAAAAAAGAGACTGAACATCAGAGATTACAGTATGAAAAACAGCAAAAGGACAGAGAAGAAGAGGATAGAAAGAGAGAAGAGAAATACAGACAAGATCAAGAAAAGATGAAAAATAAACAAGAACGTATTATAGCAGAATTACGAGTAAAACAGGAAAAAGAAATAAAAAAGAAAGATTCGGAGGAAGGAAAGAGGATCAAACAAGAAGAAAAAGAAAGACGGAAATGGGAAAAACAAATAAAAGAGGCTGAAAATGACAGAAAAGAGATTCAAGAGGAAATTAAACAACAACAGAAAGAATGGGAGAATGAAAAGAAACAACAGATGAGAGAACGAAAGGAAGAAGAAAGAAAGAGAAAAGAGAAACACAAGGATCAACTGAGAGAAAAACAAGAAGAACTGGAGAAAATGGAAAAGAGATTTGAAAAAGAGAGAGAAGAAGAAAGACAGAAGATAGAGGAGGAGAGAGAGAAACAGAGAATAGAAAGAGAAGAAAATGAGAGAGAATATGATGAAAAGAAAACTGAAATGGGAAGATATTATGAAAGACTGGAGCGAGAGAGAAAAGAGGAGTGGGAGAGAAGAAGACAAGCAGATGATGAGAGACGAGAAGCAGAGAAAAAGAAATGGAAGAAAATAACAGAAGATCTGAAACGAGAGCGAGAAAAGGAGAACAAGAGAAGAGAAACAGAAGAGGTGAAGAGAAAAGAAAGAGAAGAGAAAGAGAGAAATGAAATGAAAAAGAAATATGAAGAGAAAATAAAAGTCATAAAGAAGAAACATGAAGATGAAGCCAGAAAAAAAGCAGAAGAACTGAATGATTTCAGAGAGAGAAATGAGCAGCACGTTCAGGAGCTCAAAGAGATGCTGGATGAACGTCAGAAACAACATGAACTACTGGAAAAACTCTATCAACATCTGCAGGTCCAGAAAGGAGAAGAAATAAAAGAGCTACTACAAGAAGTTGAAAAACTGAAAAACAAACCAGACAGATGTGTCATGATGTAATAATTATGAAAAAAAAAAAAAAAAAAAACATTAATGCTTCTTTTTATTGTTATAGTTACTTATGGAAGAAAAATAATGGCAAATGTCTTTGAAAAAAAAAAAAAAAAAAAAAAAGTAAAAAAATATATGCATTGCATTACCCGGGATTGCATTTTAATGACTTGTATTTTAAGGGTTTGCATTTTTATGGGCTGAAATTCAACATGGTTGTATATTTATGAATATTTGGTAATGCTGTAGATTACAGCCCGCAATTCTGCGTAATTAAAAGGAATTTACAGCGAACTTTTGGTAATTATAGTGTACCTATAAAGTACTTATGTGTAAGTATAAGGGAACCATATGTAAAGTTTGCGAGAACATACACAGCAAAAACTCCAGTGTTAAATTAACACTCCTGGGAGTGTATATGAGTCCACACTCAAGAGTGTAAAGTGTTAAAATATGAGAGTTAAATTAACACTCAAGAGTGTTGAAGTTAATGAGATAATTAAGTTATTAATTTAGTGATGATTGAGCATTATTGAAGACACCTGATGTTAACAAGCAGAATCACTGAAGGAGAAAATCACAAATTGTAAGCTACCATTAAGGTGATGGGTGTTTGCTTTAGTTGGGCTCTTGACCCTTATATGTTTACTTAAAATTTTGCTTGTCTGCTGTTATTGATTTATAACAGTCAAATGAACAAAGAAAAAAAAGTGATCTGATGGTGTTGGTTATATTACGACAATCATCATTTGAACTTGCTTTAATTGCAACTTAATGAGTTAATTACTGAGCTCATTAAGATCCTTATTTCTGACTTAGATTTATGTTGTTGTTTACAGCATAACTGTGATTCTGCTACATTTCCAGAATTTTAGATATAAAACAAAAGTATTTCTTAAAAATTGTTTTTAAAAAAAACAAACATTCTTTTAGGCACACACAGATGTCAAGATTCAGTCTATGCATCTCAACAATGGTGACGAGCAGAATATTAAATTAGGAAAAGTAAATTACATAGACAATTCAGATCATAATTTATTCATACCGCAATGCATGATGGGAGCCATTAATGAGTTGTGATTGGTGGCAGCCACTGCAACATGCTTTATTATTGTCACCATTGTTGAGATTCACAGGCTGATTATTGATGTCTGTTTCTAAATAAATTAACTCGAATGTCTTTTGATCAGAACAATGTTTATGAAATATTTTTGGATTATATGAAAAACACTGAAAATCATATACTGTAAAACCACAGAGTTGCTGTAATTAACAAGTTAAGCCATCTCAATAAGTTCTGTTTTTCGGATCACAGCATGATTTTGTCAAAACATAACCAACACCATCAGATCACATTGTCTCTTTGTTCATCTGACTGTTATAAATCAATAACAGCAGACAAACAAAATCTAAAGTAAACATATAAGGGTCTAGAGCCCAACTAAAGCAAACACAAATCACCATACTGGTAACTTACAATTAGTGATTTCCTCCTTCAGTGATTCTGCTTGTTATCATCAGGTGTCTTCAATAATGCTCAATCATCACTAAATTAATCACTTAATTATCTCATTAACTTTAACACTCCTGAGTGTTAATTTAACACTCATATTTTAACACTTTACACTCTTGAGTGTGGACTCATATACACTCCCAGGAGTGTTAATTTAACACTGGAGTTTTTGCTGTGTACTGTGCACTGTTAACCCTTGCTGTAAAAAAGGCCAAATTCTGACAGTATCATACCATTTTCATTAAAACAGTAATATACAATAGAAAACAATGCATTCTGGGTTATAACTGTTGTTTTCGAGAAAATAGCCTACAGGAATATACTGTGAATTAACAGTGAAGTCGACACTCAGAGGCTGTGTTCAAAATCACACCCTATACCCTCATTCACTATTCCCTACATTAGTTCACTAATATAGTCGACTCAAACAAAAAGAAGTGAGTGAATTGAGACACTGATGAACACCTGATAAGCAGAATCACTGAAGGACAGAGAAACAAGAACAGAAAAAAGAGAAACACCAGAACTGACTTCCAGCCACACTGAGTGTGATTCTCTTACGTAATTTTCCTCACACCCAAAAAGGGACAAATTTGACAAGCTATAATAAATGATTTGAGGGTATTTTGAGCTGAAATTTCACAGACATAACTTGGGGACACCATAGATTTATATTACAACTTGTGATAAGGGGTATAATATGTCACCTTTAGGACACATTTCGAGGATGTGTTTTTTAATCTTGCAGAAGCTTCTTTTTAATTTCTTGTGTTTCTCTTTTTTCTGTTCTTCTTGTTTCTCTTTCCTTCAATTATTCTGCTTATTAACATTAGGTGTCACTACTAATCATCACTTAATTAATCAATTATCTCATTATCTTCAACACTGCTTCAGTGTTAATTTTAACACCCTGTAGTTGGGCCTACAGTATATGTACACCGAGGAGTGTTAATTTAACACTGGGGACAAAATATTGTATATAAATAACTTTTTGTTAAAATAGTCCACGTGACTACAGTGGTTCAACCTTATTGCTATGATGCAACGAGAATACTTTTTGTGCGATTTTTTTCCACACTATTACATATTTTTGCATCGCTTCATAACATTAGGTTGAACCACTGGAGTCACATGGACTATTTTAACAATCTTTACTACCTTTCTGGGCCTTGAAAGTGGTAATAAAATTGCTGTCCATGGAGGAGTCAGAAAATATCTTAATTTGTGTTCCAAAGAAGAACGAAGGGCTGACGTGTTTGGGTGGGGTTTTGGGTAAACTATCCCTTTAATCTCTTCTACGAGTTTATACAGACTGCAAAATGTGTAAAATTCATTGTTCTTATGTGTATTTGAATTAAACATTCCTTTTCAATGTTATAGGTTATTGATGGGTTAGAAGTTTGTTTGTACATTTTATTACCTGGATGTTTCAGACATCATGAATCTACATAGACGAGCTCTTATTGAGAATTAACTGAGGTTTGATGTTTCATTGAATGTTTTATTTGAAGTCACCAGAATCGTGATTAATGGCTCCTTTATTACAATACAAAACCAGTGCAAACACATCAAAGGAAGAGTACAGAATTATATAATTATGAGTAAATATCTAACTGCTTATTAAAACACATAAATGCGTTAGTTCACTCAGATAGGCTACACATTTGGAAACACTCATTATGTTTTGATAATAAAATAGAATAATAGAAAAAAGACATCCAAACTATAAAAACAATATGAACAATGGGAATTGTGTACATAAAGAATGTCAAATAAATCAGTTTTTATAAGTGAGGTTTATTTTAGCTTCTTCAAAGAAAACACCCTTAATTTGCAGAACTGCACATTTCACAATATTTAGTTTTGTAAATAAATAAATAAATAAGCATAATCATATGTTTGTCTACAATAAAAATAATAATTCAAGCAATTAAGCTCAATCTCTCAGATCAAAAGGTGCAGTGTAAACAATTGCCAGAAATGTACATGTTTAAAGAGTATTATTTTACAATAACACTGCTGAGAATCGACTTTGAAAGATGTGACATCATCAAGAAACTCTACAGCATAATCTATTCATGCCGCACTGCATGCTGGGTAATACAAATGCACTGTAGAAACACAGTATGATATTCTAAGTGTGCAGTTAGATACAAGAGAAGTCCTACTGTGGAATTACTGAGAAAGTCATGCAATTTGTTAACCTGGAATATATACTGTAATTTCACACAAAAAATTATACCAGTGTGTTTAAGATCATGAGAAACATTTTTGAATGGTGTGCATCTATATACAGTATAGGATTATACCTAGTAAAAAGCTAACTGCTAAACTTTCCTTCAGATGGTCAGTTCATCCAAACACACTAATGAGGGAATTTATGAATTTACTGCACCTTCCAAGTCCACAAAGTTTGAATCGAGCGTTGTTGAATGGGGCGGTCTACTGTCCTACGGAGGAAAGCTGTTGTCGCCTAGCAACTGTGACAGCTGCCGTTGATGAGCGGCAGTAACGTTTGTACTGGACTTTATTGAGAGTTATACTCAACTGAAAACAAAACAGGTTTCACAAACTCAATATGTTCTAAACATGTTCACTGGTCCATTTATGTACAAAATAAATAAAAATCTATAAGATCGCTTCTTGATAAGATATAAGTGACATTTAAACAGCTTAAAATATTTGCATTGTTAAATATTTGAGTAAGTTGAAACCCAATAGTTACATTTAAAATAATAATTCAGCATTTTCTCTTAAGTCTGGTTGCATTCTGGGATCCTCGCTCCTGTGACACAATCACGCCTGAAACAGGCAATTGACATCTATAGTAGTGCTGCATAACTCTCCATTTTTGTGTTCTCCTGACAATGTAATCGTCTGTAATGTTATAGATTTCACCAGATCCACATTGGGACAGCGTTTTTTGAATTTCAGCCCAGACTGATCCTCAATATCGTCAATGTGCTTCCAATAGTGGAATAGTAAATCCATTATTTTTTCTTTGTTGTCTTTTATGTCTGCCATGTCGATTTTATACTTTTTTAAGGTTTTCTTGTATTCTGTATCCGTATTGGGCATCCGATAGCATTCTGGCTCTTTTACTGTCCCATTCTCGTTTTCAACAATCACCACCTTAAAGAAGTGAGTTGGCTTTACTTTTCCTCCCAAACGCTCCATTTCTCTTGAGTCAGACAGATGTAAATTCTCAGACCCAGACTCAGTATCAGTTCCTTCTGTTGACTCACTCAGGTAAAGTGGTCCAGTGTACACATGCACATTACGGACGTTGTCTTCCAGAACTAGGCCTCGACAATAATTCTCAAGGATTTTCCAGACGCTGCTGTTTAAGTCCCTAAGCTGTGGTGCCATGTTGCTCATCAAGTAAGTGTCATGATAGGCTTCCATACACCACGTGTGATTGGCAGCCGCAGCAAGATGACCTTGATGATAGTGTTCGTCATTAAATGTGTTCGTTCCAAAGCTCATTTGCTTCGGACACTTTGGATCCCTTTCAGCTATCATATTTGCAGGTAAAGTACTCTTGTTCAGTATCTCATACACCCATTCAGCATTCTTGGTTCTATTGTCGAATGACATGACATAAGATTTTCTTATCCTTATGTCAGTGCCTGAAGGAACTCCGTCAATTAATCTATAGGTTCTGCTGCCATTTTGTTTATCTTCACTAGATGTACATTTATCAATGATTTGTTCATTATTAAGCATGCCTGAGAATGGGATCCGTATGAAGAAAATCTCTGAAGCCTGATTTGAATGTTTGGATTCCGATTGATCTTTTGCTGAACATCTGCGTTTAGAACCTCCGAACTGAAAAAAAAAAAAAAATGCGTGTTGGATTTACATGATTTGATCATGTCCATCGGTTCCACATGAATCAATTAAGTTAATGTTCATATAATTTCAACATATTATAAAGTCTTTTTGTAAACAATCCAATTAAGTTAATTGAATTGAATTTCTTTTATTTTTGTCACGTCTAAATAATAAGATTGCGTTAGCTAGCTATCAAACTATTAGTTCTACAGGTGCTGGTCATAAAATTAGAATATCATCAAAAAGTTGATTTATTTCAAGAATTCAACTTAACAGGTGAAACTAATATATTATATAGACTCATTACATGCAAAGTGAGATATTTCAAGCCTTTATTTGATATAATTTTGATGATTATAGCTTACAGCTTGTGAAACCCACAAAATCAAAATCCCAGAAAATTAGAATATTACATGAAATCACACAGTAATTACACAATAATCCCATGGTCATTGAACCAGGTTTTGGTTATTTTGCCAGTGTGGGCCGGTGCAAATCCTGCTGGAAAATGAAGTCAGCATCTCCATAAAGCTTGTCTGCTGAAGGAAGCATGAAGTGCTCTGGAAATGTCCTGGTAGACGGCTGCGTTGAGTGGACAGCACAGTGGACCAACACCAGCCGATGACATGGCTCCCCAAACCAACACAGACTGTGGAAACTTCACACTGGACTTCAAGCATCTTGGATTGTGTGCCTCTCCATTCTTCCTCCAGACTCTGGGACCTTGGTTTCCAAGTGAGATGCAAAATTTGCTCTCATCAGAAAAGAGGACTTTGGTCCACTGTGCTTTATTAAATCCAGAGTCAACGCAGCCTTCTACCAGGACATTTTCAGAGCACTTCATGCTTCCTTCATTTTCCAGCAGGATTTGCACCTGCCCACACTGCCAAAAGAACCAAAACCTGGTTCAATGACCATGGTATCACTGTGTAATTACTGTGTGATTTCATGTAATATTCTAATTTTCTGGGATTTTGATTTTGTGGGTTTCATAAGCTGTAAGCCATAATCTTCAAAATTATAACAAATAAAGGCTTGAAATATCTCACTTTGCATGTAATGAGTCTATATAATATATTAGTTTCACCTGTTAAGTTGAATTCTTGAAATAAATCAACTTTTTGATGATATTCTAATTTTATGACCAGCACCTGTAATTAGTATTGTCGAGTTCACGTGCGTGATCATAGGTATAACTAACTGTGTGAACTCAACAATGGATAACAATCATTTAATATCTAACGTTACAGATACACGTGGACACAAAAGTATGTTCAGACCACTTCACAGAAGAGTCTGAAGTGTATTTACATCCTGTTTCAAGCAACAGTGGAGAACTCGACAATCGATTACTGTGGACTTCGATCGAAAACAGGATGTAAATACAGGTATGTGCGCTGGCTGAAATAACATCATTTTTATCCATACACAGCAAAAACTCCAGTGTTAAATTAACACTCCTGGGAGTGTATATGAGTCCACACTCAAGAGTGTAAAGTGTTAAAATATGAGTGTTAAATTAACACTCAAGAGTGTTAAAGTTAATGAGATAATTAAGTGATTAATTTAGTGATGATTGAGTATTATTGAAGACACCTGATGTTAACAAGCAGAATCACTGAAGGAGGGAAATCACAAATTGTAAGTTACCAGTATGGTGATTTGTGTTTGCTTTAGTTGGCCTCTTGATCCTTATATGTTTACTTAAAATTTTGCTTGTCTGCTGTTATTGATTTATAACAGTCAGATGAACAAAGAGACAATGTGATCTGATGGTGTTGGTTATGTTTTGACATAATCATGTTGTGATCTGAAAAAAAAAACTTATTGAGATGGCTTAACTTGTTAATTACAGCAACTCTGTGATTTTACAGTATATGATTTTCAGTATTTTTCATATAATCCAAAAATATTTCATAAACATTGTTCTGATCAAAAGACTTTTGAATTAATTTATTTAGAAACACAGACATCAATAATCAGCCTGTGAATCTCAACAATGGTGACAATAATAAAGCATGTTGCAGTGGCTGCCACCAATCACAACTCATTAATGGCTCCCATCATGCATTGCGGTATGAATAAATTATGGTCTGAATTGTCTATGTAATTTACTTTTCCTAATTGAATATTCTGCTCGTCACCATTGTTGAGATGCATAGACTGAATCTTGACATCTGTGTGTGCCTAAAAGAATGATTTTTTTTTTAATCAACTTTTAAGAAATCCTTTATATTATATCAAAAATTCTGGGCAAGTATGCAGATTCACAGTTATGCTGTAACCAAGAACATAACCCATAGTCAGAAAGAAGAATTTTAAGGAGTTCATTGATCAAGTTCAAATGATGATTGTCGTAATATAACCAACACCATCAAATCACTTTTTTTTCTTTGTTCAACTGACTGTTATAAATCAATAACAGCAGACAAGCTAAATTTAAAGTAAACATATAATGGTCTAGAGCCCAACTAAAGCAAACACCCATCACCTTAATGGTAACTTACAATTTGTGATTTTCTCCTTCAGTGATTCTGCTTGTTAACATCAGGTGTCTTCAATAATGCTCAATCATAATCACTTAATTAGCTCATTAACTTTAACACTCTTGAGTGTTAATTTAACACTCATATTTTAACACTTTACACTCTTGAGTGTGGACTCATATACACTCCCAGGAGTGTTAATTTAACACTGGAGTTTTTGCTGTGTATCTTTCACATCTACTGCAGTCAGATTCACCACGTTCACTCTGAAGGAATCACTCACATTGGCTGTGCACTTGTAATGACACATCAAGGATGTTAAGAGGCTAAAAGCAAGTTTAAAACTTGCCCCATTGAAGTCAACAGGGTGCAAATTTTAAAAAGAGGATAAGACGGTGTAGGCAACACCGATTTTTGTCGTTGTTCTCTGTACTGACAGCACTACAAATTTACGAAAAAAAATATGAGCTCAATGTTAACATTGACCAGAGTTCTCCTTTAAGTGATTAATTGAGTGATGATTGTTTGATTATTGAAAACACCTGATGATAACAAGCAGAATCACTGAAGAAAAGAGAAACACAAGAACTACATCTGACTTCCAGACACAGCCTTACTGCCGTTTCACACCACAAGCTTCATCGACGCATATTTTTTTTCCGGCGTGCATGTTAATCAATGAGTGCATTCACACCGGGAGCAGGAGCAGCGGGTGAGCAGCAGTGAAGCGGGGGTTTCGGAGCTGAGTCTATTTTTTGCTGCTCATAGTGATGTAGGACAGTGGTTCCCAAACCTGTCCTGAAGGCCCCCCAACACTGCACGTTTTCTTTGTCTCCCTAATCAAACACACCTGATTCAACTAATCAGCTCAATTAACCCATGTGATAATGAGCTGATGAGTTGCATCAGGTGTGTTTGAGTAGGGAGACAAAGAAAACATGCAGTGTTGGGGGGCCTTCAGGACAGGTTTGGGAACCACTGATGTAGGAGACCAGTCTCGAGACTGATTTCTGCTTTCTCTGACTCATCTCGGACTTGTTCCTTCAAAGACTCGGTCTTGACTCGGTCTCGACCCTGCAAAGACTCGGTCTTGACTTGGACTTGGCATAGGCGGTCTCGTCCCCATCACTAGAATACATACAACTAGAAAACTTTAATTTGCTCTGCATGTCCTAACTATGATTAAAAAAGTCAGGGTGGGCTTAACATGTTGATGACAGAGCAGCACTGTTGAAGCAGTTTAGAAAAATAGGCAGAAGATGATGCATGTGGTAGGATTTTTTTAATGATAGTAAAAGCATAGTCCACATTAAGACGTTAAGACTGCTCCTCTAAACAATTCCCAATATAGCTTAGTCTGTAGGCCTAACTGTTGATTATTAACTGGGGTGATATTAAATCATGAATATGAAAACTGACATGTTTTTATAGTCTTGGTCTCGACTCCTAAAGACTCTGTCTCGACTCGGACTTGCTTCCTCAAAGACTCGGTCTCGACTCGGACTCGACTGTAGCTATTTGAAAACCAACGGACTCGGTCTCGACCCTTCAAAGACTCGGTCTTGACTCGGACTCGGCATAGGCGGTCTCGTCCCCATCACTAGCTGCACGTGCTCAATTAAAGTGAAAGCACACTTTGATGGACAAAATGAATATGATTTCACACAAAAAGTGCTCAAAATGCACAGAATTTGCATGTTTTAACAAGAACTGGAGTTTGTCAGAAAAGACAAAAAAAAAAAGACTCAAAAATATTTATAGAAAATTTACTAATTTAAACTTTTACAATTTTTCAGTTTGGGTGAAAGTATGGTTTATATATAAATAAAAAAAATAAAAAACTATAAACTAGCCAGAAAATATGATAATTTAAATTAATCTTCCCCACAATGTATTTTAATAATCACAATTTAGAATGTCTGTTCTGTGGCAAGAAATAATCGTTGGTGAAAAGTATCTTTTTTAATAACAAGTAACCATTTATGGTAAGTGATGAGATTAGTGAATCATTCTAATTCATGATGGTTAAAACTACATCACCTGATCATATTTGTTTCTGGCCTCCTTTGTAACAATTACGTGTTTTGGTAAACACTGTTACAAAGACCACAAACTTGCATAAGAAAGCCAAGAGTCAGACTGCCCAACATCAACATCTACACCTCTAATAATTCTCAAAAACTAGTTAGTAATAAGTGAAGCTGGTAATGCTGTTTGTGGAGTTGTTTAATCCTCCTCTGCTCAGCTCTTCACAGATTTAATGTCTTCTTTTCTCTTCAGCTGATTTCATCTAAGGCTGTGGCTAAAGTCAGTTGTAGTTGTGTTTCTGCTCATCTCTTTTTCTGTTCTCTTCTTTCCTTCAGTAATTCTGCTTGTTAACAGGCTTATTAAGGCTGAGATGACTCTATATTTAATATACACTGATTTTGTGGCTCAGATAAGGTCCCGTTCTGGTTTATTTCTTTGCTCTTGGCTGACATGTGGCATTGCTATGGCCTGCTTGTGGCCCAGATCTGGCAAACAGGAGTGGGCCACCCAAGGGCCGTCATTCCACGCTGCATGTGGGCCAGATCATCTTAACACGTGTGCCAGATGTGGGCCGGATCTGGGCCGAAACAATGTGCCTATGTTGGACAGTTATAGCATGACGATTCTCTTGAGTTACTTGTTGTTACACTCATTACAAACAAATCTTTAACCAATCTGCAAAATTATAACATAAGCACACTGTTTTCTATCATCTGAGGTTTTATCCATTCGTTTGTATTTCTTCCCAAATTCGCTTGATATCATTCTCTTGCCAGCAGTCATTCTCTGTTTTAATGTCATAGTTAATTATTATTTAGAGTGTTCTACATGGTTTAAGGACTTGAAACAAAAAAAACTAAAAAAATTGAAAATAAATATTTAATCTAAAGTTTCATCAGATGTTTTTTTCTCTTAAGTGGTCTTACCATTTTGGAATCAAGTTGGAATCAAGCACTCTTGACTCAATCTGGTGTTGGTCTTCAAAGTCTTCAGTGATCTTTTTATCAGGTCTGGCCCAAAAAACAATGAAAAAACAAACAAACCTTTGTGTCAAAATTCTGCTTGATTCAGGACTGAAGTTTATGTAGAGACAGAAAGATACTCACATGATGAGTTTTGTTGAGGATCTGTCAGATAAACAGAAACTTCTGCTGCTCTGATTTACACCAGTTCTGTTTTACGCTGCACACAGCAAACACACACACACACACACACACACACACAAAACAGGTTTAATAATGTACTCTTTACATAGTGTGTAGACTAAGGTGTTATTAAAAATAAAATGAAAGCCAGTTGCTTGTTGGCTCCTACAATACACCCATCTCATAAAATGTATTCAGAGGAAATACTGTTAAGTTATGTTTTCTTTTACTGCGCATGTGCAAAAGAGCACCCTTTATGGGTAAGCGCGGGTTTTGTTTTTTGGGAGTTCAGTCTTGCCTGAGTGGCATCGGATGAGTGGCTATGTTGTTAGCGATGGAACAATAAAGAGTTTATTGTTAATTAAGAGTTGTAGTTATTGAGTTAACATTGGTAGCAGAGGATGGCTGCTGCTGGGAATTACAAAAATCCCCCACCGTTTGACGAGAAGACGGCTTACGAAAGTTGGAAAAATGAGATTGAAATCTGGAGACGGGTTACTGACCTGGAGAAGAAAAAACAAGCCTTGGCAGTTACTTTGTCACTAACGGGCCGAGCAAGGGACAGTGCTCTGGAAATTTCCGCTGAGGATTTGAACGATGACACTGGAATGCAAACACTCATAGCGAAATTGGAATCAGTGTTTTTAAAAGAAGAAAAAGATCGGCAATACGAGGCATACACGGAGTTTGACCGGATCACTAGAGAGCGGTGTTTCTAAGGTGGAATACATCGTCGAGTTTGAGCGTCGATACAACAGGCTACGTAAGTTCAAAATGGAGCTTCCTGATGCCGTACTAGCCTTTAAGCTACTCGATACTGCGGGACTTACTGTTAAAGATAAACAGTTAGCACTTACAGCTTGCTCTAGCGTTTCTTTCACTGATATGAAATCAGCCTTGAAAAGAATTTTTGGAGATAACGTTACTTCACCACGAGAGGGCGGCAGTGCACTGCAAAACACAGATAGTGACAGTGCTTATTACACGAGATACTCGGGAAAACGGGGATACAAGTCAAACACTACACAACAACCCCAAACCATAGCTCAAGGTACAAACCCCCTTGATAAATATGGAAGAAGAACGAAATGTGCAATTTGCCAAAGCACGTATCACTGGGCAAAGGACTGTCCAAATAAAAAGGAAAATGTAAGACTGACAAAAGATGAAGGACTAAAAGATGACATTGAAGAATGTAACATCACTTTGTTTTCAAATGAATCTTTGTCTAACACAGAAATTTTCATGGTGGAGGCTTTGGGATCAGCTGTGATTGACACAGCCTGTACAAGAACTGTGTGTGGAGAAAAATGGCTTGAAGATTATACAAGTGGGCTGCCACAGAGTGAGTTACTAAAAATAGATGACAAACAAAGTGCACGACCTTTCAGATTTGGTGATGGCAAGGTTGTTTATTCCACAAGGAAAGTTACTATACCAGCAAGGATAGGACATACTAGATGCAAAATAGAGACAGAAGTTGTTCCTGCAGAAATACCAATGCTTTTAAGCAAGACTTCATTGAAAAGAGCCAGTGCAGTTCTGGACATTGCACATGACAAAGCAACAATGTTTAAACAACCTGTTAAACTTGAATTAACATCTTCAGGACATTACTGTGTGAATTTGAGAGAAGACGGTCATTCAGATGAAAAGGAGACAAGTGAGAACAAGACACAAAATGAAAATGAAATTCTTGCTGTGACAGAAAAAATGACAACAAAAGAAAAGGAGACAGTCCTACTGAAACTACACAGACAATTTGAACATGCTTCAGCTGATAGACTGAAAAAATTATTGGCATGCTCAGGTAATCACGATGAAGAAAGCAACACAATTCTCAAGAATATTGTCAAAAACTGTGATACATGTAGCAGATACAGCAAGCCAAAACATAAGCCGATAGTGGGTTTGCCTATGGCATCAGCCTACAATGAGACTGTGGCTGTGGACTTACATGAGCTTGAGCATGGAGTATGGTATGTGCATGCTATTGATCACTTCACACGCTTCAGTGCAGGGAGTATTGTCACCACAAAGAACCCAAGAGAGATAGTGAAGCACTTTATTCACTGCTGGATAAGTGTTCATGGTCCCCCATGCAGACTGTTTAGTGATAATGGAGGTGAATTTAATAATGACGAAATGAAGGACATGGCTGAAAGGTTTAACATTGAAATTAAAACAACGGGGCACTAGATTGGGCACTAATGGCAAAGAACTCAATGCACAATGTGCATGGTTATAGCCCCTACCAATTAGTGTTTGGGCAGAACCCAAATCTTCCCTCAGTCCTCACCAATAAGCCTCCAGCTCTGGAAACAAGTATGAGTAGTTGGATAGCTAAACAAATCACCACACTACATGCAATGAGAACAGCGTTCACAGAAGCTGAATGCTCAGAGAGGATCAGAAGAGCCCTTCGTAAGCAACTGCGGCCTGTTGATGACAGATATGAAACGGGGGACAAAGTGTATTATAAGCGAGTAGATTGTAATGAGTGGTAGGGCTGGGAAAAAAATCGATTTGATTTAAAAATCGAGTTGGTAGGTCAAATCGATTCATATTTTCAAAAAATCGATTTTTTAGTTTTTTTTTTCTCCCAATACATACATTTTGCATTCGCCAAATCTTCCTTCGGGGTTTCCGTACGTAGAACGCTCCCTGCGGCGCAGCCCTCGATGCTTCACGACATCACGACAAAAAGACTAGCATGTTTAATTTTTTAACGGTCCTTCAAGACGACGACGGCGCGCGAGTGAGTGAGGGAGAGTGAGTGAGAGTGTGTGTGTGCATGTAAGCTATGTGAGTGACCTTGTGTAGCCTATATGTGCGAGTGAATGAGAGTGTGAGACGGCTCGCGATGACTGGTCGTAAACCAATGTGTAGTCTGACATGTTTCTTGTCCACGACATGACAAGATTTTTAGGAGTCAAAATCGTGTAATCTGAACCAGGCATAAGAGTTACCTCAGGATTTTTTGTTGTTTTATTAGCTCAATCCAAATACAGTGTAAATAATTTGGATGTTTAACAATCTTTGTTGCACACTGCACAGTGACTTTTCAGTTAGAGAAAGGGTTTGCCTTTGCAATTTTGTTTATGTTGATGCACTTTAATTAAATACAATAAATATATTTATTTAAAATATATTTACAGTTCACAGTTATTTTGTTTTAAATGGGGGGAGAAAAAATCGAATCGAATCGTAAATCGAGTTTTTTATAAAAAAATCGCAGATTTTTTTAGGGGAAAAAATCGCCCAGCTCTAATGAGTGGAAAGGTCCAGGTGTGGTCATAGGCCAAGATAGTGTGGTTGTATTTGTCAGGCATGGTGGAACCTATGTTCGAGTGCATCAGTCCAGACTAAGAAAGGTGGATGACCCACAAACAAAACTGGAGGACACAGAAAGAGAACAAATGAAAACAGATGAAAATCCCACAAGAACACCAGCAGCAGATCTCAGTGACTCCGAAAGTGAAAATGAGGAAATGACACCAGAAAATGATGAACCTCTTAATGCTGAAGATGTCAGTGAACCTTCTGCATCAGTGCTACCTGAAGAGGATAGTCTTGATCAATCCCACATGCCACAAGCCTGCTCATCCACTAACTGTGAAGGTCTAAGGCTAAAAAAAGATCAAATAGTTAAATACACAGATAATCAAAGTGGACAAATACATACTGGAAAAATCCTCGGCCGAGCAGGAAAGGCAAATGGCAAGCACAAAAACTGGTACAATTTGCAGTACACTGAGCCTGAGGAAATTGAAGGCACAACCGCATCAGTCAACCTAGGACAAATGGACAATGTTCAGGTGATTTCATTTGAACATGCTAAGTTGAGCACTGACTACAATGAAGATGATATATTGATAGTACATGATGATCTCTTCATGCCTGCAAAAAATACAGAACTCAGCACCTGGAAAAGAAATAACGTCTTTGAAGAAGAGAAAGATGAAGGCCAGAAATGCATCTCCACGAGGTGGGTGTGCACACTTAAAGAAACAACTGCTGGAGTTGTACGTAAGGCTAGACTAGTGGCGAGAGGCTTTGAAGAAATGAACACTCAAGACCTTCCCAAAGACTCACCTACATGTGCCTCGGAGTCTCTAAAAATGATCATGGCAGTCATATGTCAAAATAAATGGAAGTTAAACTCCATGGACATTAAAGCAGCCTTTTTACAAGGTAAAGAGCTAACCAGAGATATTTACATTCACCCTCCACAAGAAGTGCAGAACAAAGGAACCATATGGAAGTTGAAAAAATGTGTTTATGGCCTAACAGATGCTTCTTTATTCTGGTATAACAGAGTGAAAGACACCATGCAACAATTGGGAGCTACAGTGTCAAAGGTAGATCCGGCAGTATTTTACTGGGTGGATGATTCCTGCAAGGTGATGGGGATTCTTGCGTCACATGTGGATGACTTTATTTGGGGTGGTACAGATGCCTTCTCCACAAATATCATTCCTCAATTGAAAGCTGCCTTTCAAGTCGGACGGGAAGAACAAGACAGTTTCAGCTACATTGGAATAGAAGTACATTCTAAGGAGGATGAAATACAAGTACAACAAGGAACGTATATAAAAAATCTGCAACCCATCCCAGTGGATCCAACCAGAGCGACACAACGTGAAGCATCATTGACAGACGTTGAGATGGATATGCTAAAATCAAAGATTGGACAAATATTGTGGGTTGCCAGGCAAAGCCGACCTGACATAATATATGACATATCCATGTTGGCATCTAACACAAAGCATGCTACTGTTCAGACCCTGCATTGTGCAAATAAACTTATCAGAAAACTGAAATCAGAAGAGGTCATCTTGAGGTTCCAGTACTTAGGGGAAAACAGTTCTGTTAAATTGGTGGTGTACAGTGATTCCTCAATGGGAAATCTTCAGGACGGTGGCACGCAGGGTGGACATTTCATCATGCTTATGGGGGAAAATGGAAAATTTTCACCTATAGCTTGGCAGTCAAAACGGATCAGGAGAGTTGTACGGAGTACCTTAGCAGGAGAGACTTTGGCACTTGCAGATGGAGTTGATAGTGCAGTTTTTCTCGCTACACTATACTCTGAGATTACCACTGGTGGCTGCTCATGCATCAATGTGCCTATTGTGTGTGTAATAGACAATCATTCCCTCCTCGATGCTCTCAAATCTACAAAATCTGTAACCGAAAAGAGACTGCGCCTGGAAATCAGCAGTATGAAGGAACTTATACACTCTGGAACTATTCGGCAGATCTTGTGGTCTGACACTAAAGAGCAGCTAGCTAATTGCTTGACAAAAAAGGGTGCATCTGCACTTGGCCTTCTGAAAGCTCTCAGCACAGGTGTTTGCTATCTTAAGCACTGAATGGACTTGACAATTATTTGCTTATGTTTTGTCAATGTCTAGTCATTTAAACTGAAGCACTTAAGTTATCCTGTTATAATAATAACAAATGCTTATGTTCTAAACTTGAACACTATTATTTATTTTTTTTTTAAAGAAAAAAGGGAGATTGTTAAGTTATGTTTTCTTTTACTGCGCATGTGCAAAAGAGCACCCTTTATGGGTAAGCGCGGGTTTTGTTTTTTGGGAGTTCAGTCTAGCCTGAGTGGCATCGGATGAGTGGCTATGTTGTTAGCGATGGAACAATAAAGAGTTTATTGTTAATTAAGAGTTGTAGTTATTGAGTTAACAATACATTTCATAGACTATAAATTCCATAACATTCTGCTGAAATGCATATATGACTAATTTGATTGTGACGTGTAATTAATTCACCTTAAAATAAAGTGTTACTGATCTATCTTGTGCAAAAACACATAAAAACAGCTCAGTTTAATATTAACTCACCTTATCAACTATTAACGTTCACTAACATTTCAGTTAAATTAACTTAGTTTAATACAAAGGACTGTTATGTTTTCCAGTATAATATTGTTTTTTCCTTGATTTTACGGTAAGCTGTGGTTGCCAGTAAATTAATGTTTTTCTACAGTTTGTTGCCGTAAATTAATTTACAGTTGATCACTGTTAAATTGTGTTTCACGCTGTTTATTTTCATCTTACAACTTTTAACCCCACAGCAAAATACTCAAATGCAAATTGAATTATTTGTGTGAGTAGATTTAATACAAAGTCAATGCAAAGATGCGAATAGATGTGAATTGGGCGACACGTTTGCCAATATTCGCCTCAATCGCGTCTTCCGCACAAGTTAAAAAATTTCAATTCAAGCGTAAAATTCGTATGACGCGCTGTCGTGCAAGCCAATCAGTTTTCAACAACTGCATTTTGATAAGTCAGTGCACTGGGCACCTGTCACCCTCAAGTACACAGCAAAATCCCCAGTGTTAAATTAACACTCCTCAGTGTTTATATGTGTCCACACTACAGGGTGTTAAAAATTAACACTGAAGCAGTGTTGAAGTTAATGAGTTAATTAAGTTAACACTGAAGCAGTGGTGAAGTTAATGAGAAAATTAAGTGATTAATTAAGTGATGATTGGCCATTAGTGGTGACACCTGATGTTAATAAGCAGAATCATTAACGGAAAGAGAAAAAACAGAAAAAAAGAGAAACACAAGAACTACAACTGACTTCGAGTCATTACACATTGTTGCACTTATTACCAGTTTGACTTTATTCCTGTCATACATTGACAAAAGTTCTTGAGATTCAACAGAAGTTTAGACGGTAATGTTTTATGGAATTTTTCTTTTCAAGTTACCATTTTGGTGGTCAGTGTTTGCTTTAGTTGGGCTCTTGACCCTTTACATTTTTTAATATTAGTTTTTCTCTGGTTGCTACAACTCTGTGTTTATAAAGCACATTTGTTACTGCAAGAGAAAACATGACCTGCTGACAATATGTTTCGATGATAAAAACATCATCATCATGTAGTGTCCTGATTCACTGATGTCATTCAGAGTCTAAATCTTTGACTATATTCTTGATGTCTTGTTTTATTATTGGTGATTGTAGCTCTGAGATTCTACAGTTTGAGATCCAACAGCAATATCAAAAATTTTGAAAATACTTTGAGCAAAAAAGTTATTGTGTTTAAACGCACAGACATCAATAATCAGCTTATGAGTCTCAACAATGGTGACAAAAAACAAACTAGTGACAAACAGATCAACTCTGAACATCACAAAACAAGCTACTAAAGTCAGAACAAAACAATAGCAAAATAAAAGCCAACAGAAAAAACAATGAAAATTACAGGACAATTCAGCTGCATAATTTATTCATGCTGCAATGCATGATGTCAGCCATTGATAAATTCTGATTGGTGGCTCCCATCATGCATTGCAACATTAAGCATTTGTTTGATTGTCACCATTGTTGAGATTCATATGTAGATTCTTGATATCAGTGTGTGTTTTTAAAATCCTTCAGATCTTTAAACATTGCTAGAAGTAACTACTTTAGTGAAAAATTAATAAAACAATTAGATAATCAGTTTATAATGCTGGGTGATATCATTGAATCAGATCACTAGTAATATCATCATTGAATCATAACCAGGGCCGCATTTCCATAAGCATCTTAAACTTAACTTGATCTCAGACCAACTGCAACAAATGGTCTGTACGATCAAATTAGGCTTGCGATGTTTTCAGGAAACACAGCCCAAAGTCATAGTTTCTCTTGCTACAACATATATGCTCTATAAGCACAGAGTTCGAGCAGACAGAGAAAAACTAATGTTAAATAGTAAAGGGTCAAGAGCCCAACTAAAGCAACCACTGACCACCATAATGGTGACATGAAACGAAACATTCCATAAAACATTACCATTTAAACTTCTGTTAAATCTAAATAAGACCGTGTGTAGATGTATGACAAAAATAAAGTCAAACTGGTAAAATAATAAGTGCAATAATGGCTCGAAGTCAGTAGTTCTTGTGTTTCTCTTTTTTCTGTTCTTGTTTCTCTTTCCTTCAGTGAGTCTGCTTGTTATCATCAGGTGTCACCACTAATGGCCAATCATCACTTAATTAATCACTTAATTATCTCATTAACTTCACCACTGCTTCAGTGTTAACTTAATTAACTCATTAACTTCAACACTGCTTCAGTGTTAATTTTTAACACCCTGTAGTGTGGACACATATAAACACCGAGGAGTGTTAATTTAACACTGGGGATTTTGCTGTGTAGTGCTGAAAACGGCTGTCACTCAGGCGTAGTTCCTGGAGAAGACGGTGAAACACTCCGAGTTAACATGGTTAATGATGGAGAAATGGCAGAAAGAAATGTTGTTGTTGTTGTTGTTGTTGTTGATGTGCGTGAAGACCATAGACAGTGAAGTAAAAATGTGAAGACGCTCCTAATCGCGTGATGTTTTTATTCGTGCGAGTGACACGAGAAACACAAAAACATCCAGCGAGTAATCTAGAGCGAGTAACGCGAAACAAATATACGCATCACTTTTGGTGTGAACACACTATTACTGTATATGTCCACATGATAATTAGACAATTCAGTGATTAATTAAGTGATGATTAAGCATTAGTGATGAACACCTGCTGTTAACAAGCAGAATCACAAGAACTACAAGAAGAACCAATTTTGTGTGAATGTGTGTGTGCTTTTGTATGTGTTAGATATTAGCTTTATGTGTTGGAATGATCAATTAAGTCATGTTTGTATTTTAAAGAGAAGTGTTCTTGTGTTATGCGCTCACAAATGTACAGTCTTAAGCTGCTGATCTAAGTTACCTTGCTAATCCACTGCAGAGCTGATTATTAGCTTGGCCGTAAAATTATTGATTCTTTCAAAATTCCCTATAAATCAATTAATAATTCCCTTTGAGCTAAATTGACCTGTTTCCCTTACAGTGGTGTCAAATAAACTCTGTGGAGTGTTAATTTAACTGTGTGTAGACAAAATGAAGAGCTAAGCATGGCAAAGAGCTTATGACCTACTGCAAAAATGAGTAAATAAAGGCATTGAGATGATTTTAAGCAAACTACCATAAATAAAATGACTTGTAATGTGACAAAATTGCTCATTGCTTCTGACCAATAGGTGGCACTGTCACCAAATTAATGTGGTGAGGTCAGGGTGGAGTGTCAATGCCAGACAAACGGTTTAGTGTCGCTAATCCAAAGTGTTGCAGAGATAGGCTGAATGTGAAATCGCCCCCTATATCCTCAAATAAGGCAATATTCGAGGGGCATCTATTTGTAGTGGTGTCTGAAACCATAGTGGATGTTATTGAGTGCACTCATTCAATCCCAATGTACATTTAACCACCGTCTGAATTTGCTCCCTCGTTTTCATTCAGTCCTGAACTATAGTGAACTATATTAGGGGACTATAGGGAATAGGGATTGAGGGTTTAGGGGGCGATTTCGGATTCATTCGGGATAGGGTTAGCCCTTTTGGTAACAATCCCTATTGGAAATTATAAATGTTGCAAGTGCATTAACTGCCAATTTACCAATAATATTAAACTTTTTGAACATCCCATCTATAAAAATTACATAAACATTAAAAGTTTTATCACACGTAATACCAAAAATGTTATATGCCCTTGCAAAAATGTTTATGTCGGAGAAACATCGTTTGATTAAAAGAGGTCATGTAACAAAATCAGTTGCAAAACATTTTAAAGAATGTAATCATCCTTTGTCTTCTTTTTTATTCTTTAGTATTGAACACATAACAATTCCAGTAAGAGGAGGTGGCACTTACCTAAATAGAAAGAGAGGAGAGGCATTTTTAATCTTTCATTTAAATTTTTATTTCCTACTGGGATGAATGAAGAGTTGAGGGAATTTTTATAAAAGATAAAAAAAAGATCTAATGTTTGTGTTTTTTATGAAAACTTCTCTAAATTTGTGCATGTTTATTAACAGTTATATGTATGTGATTGATGTTAAATTTGTACATTCCCATTAAGAAGATATTAACATACATAAATGTAACCTTTTGGTCTTTGTCTTTTTATGTCTTTGTCTTTGTTGATTACAAATTCACTATAAGAACAGAGGCTATTGGCCTGAAATGTAATCACTCGCTTGGCATGTTATGTGATTGGTGTATACCATGCCATCTGACTTTTCAGCCCGTTCTCATCCCAAGGCGTCATAATACTGACGCTGTTGACATTTCGTCTGCATGAAACGCACATGGCACCCTTTATCGTCAATATGAGACGCAGATAGAAATGAGCCAGAAGGCGCCTCCTAGCGGTCTAACCCTAAACCTACCCCAGAACTAAACCTACCCATATCCTGTGCGTGTCATATTGACGCTAAAGGGTGCCATGTGCGTTCGATGTAGACGAAATGTCACAAGGGTCAGTATGTGACGTCCAAGGATGAGAATGCGTTGGACTTTTCATTGGTTATCTGTAAGTTTGAATTTGCCCTTGTTTGTCCTTAAATGAGCATGTGTACAGCTGGGATCTATTAGCCCTAAAGGCCTGTGTGCCGAAACACGTTTGCAAAATAAAGAACACGTTTTTTTCTAGCTCCAGTTTCTGATCATTTTGATCTCTCAGTTTGCTTGTTGTAAATTATTACAGTTCCCTGGAGCTACTGGACCATTTGTCATTCTCCATTTGTCTGCCGTGTGTTTACCTTCAGCTGATGCCAGGGTTAACGGCCACTAGAGCCCGAGCACTCACCCACGGCAGGGAAGGAGCCTGAGCTGGACACTGCACTGATGCCGTAACCGACGTCTGCAACGGAGCTTGAAAGTGCACGTCCAGTTTTGTTCGAGAGCGAAGGAAATCCACCTGTGAGTGGAGATATTAGTGCTCTCGCATTACATGGATAAGGTATTGTCGACATTTGTTATCAGGAGTACATGTTTTAAATGCGACAATGACATTGACCTGCAACAACCCGTGATGTCACAACTAGTGTTACCATGAGTATTAAAGGGCATCTAGAGCACGTCACCACCTTTTATGTCTTCAGGACGCCGTTTGTTTTTAAGGCGAATGACAATGATGTCCTCTGACAAGTGTTTCATGAAGTGTGCTCTCCCGTGTCCACGTGGCCCTGTCCCAAATGGCACCCTAAGCACTCGTGGTCTTCCTAAGAGTCCGCACTTTTGTGCGTGACTCGGCAAAAGTGCACATCAAGGGCGCATATCGACCGCAGCGAGCACCCTTCTGAGGCCTAAAATGACAAATGGGACACCCTACAACAGGGTTCCTCAAACTCGGTCCTGGAGGGCCACTGTCCTGCACAGTTTAGCTCCAACCCTGATCAAACACACCTATGAGTTTCTAGTGATCCTGAAGACATTGATTAGCTTGCTCAGGTGTGTTTGATCAGGGTTGGAGCTAAACTCTGCAGGACAGCGGCCCTCCAGGACAGAGTTTGAGGAACCCTGATTTAAACAATAATAAAATATGTGTCGATTAGCAAATATTCACACATTTGCATGTATATTTAAGGTGCGCATCTAACTCCTTTATATTTATGTTTTAAGCACTCAGACGAAATGAACGTTTCTAGGAAAATGATATCAAAGCGGACAGGTTGAAAAGATTATAGACAAGTGTAGGTCATGAATGAAAGATTTGGAAATAAAAATATGACCCTGTCCATCTCTCAAAATGACATCTTTTCTTTCCCTTTAAAACGCTTGTATAAGTAAGTACCCATCTCCCATATTCCTCTAGCACACATGCCATATGGAAAGACTCGACGCCGCCGTCTGCCACTCCCAATGATGAGAGAAATAAAAGGCTGTCTCATCTCCAGTAAAACACATGACATTTCGGAAAAAGTCAGTTTTGTGTTTATAACGACCTTGGCATTATTGATGAACAGACACAGTCTCTCAATAAAATGTGTCAGTGTTTTTATGATCTCTAGTAATCTTCAACCTCTCGATGGTCCAATGTTTCATTAACTTGATTATCAAAATCCTTTAATTTGTTAATGCAAAACTAGGTCCCCCTTTATATTATGTGTATTTAACTACTGCATTAATGTTTTAATTAATCGTTTGATACAATGCACATATTGTGTACATGTTTTTACAGTACTTATATATATAGTTAAATACCTGCATGTAATTACAGCTGTTACTTATCTCTGTAATTACATTTATAATTACACAGTTGACCCACCCTTAAACCACCAAACCTGTCCCTAACCTTATACCGTATCCCACCTCAATAGCAGAAAAAGTGTTTTGCAATACAATATGAACACAATTGACTTTATGCAGAGCTGCACTACTTCCTGAATTTAAGCCAGCTCCTTTATTTCCTGTCTTACATTACTGGACACACTGATTAATTCAGGTGTGCCTGACCTCAGTAGTCATAGCAACAATAATCAGACACACCTGGATTAATCAGTGTGTCCAATAATGTAAGACAGGAAATAAAGGAGCTGGCTTAAGTTCAGGAAGTAGTGCAGCTGTGTGCATAAAGTCAATTGTTTTCATGTTTTGACCTAAACACCCTAAACATGTGGTTAAAGTTTACAGCTACCGTATTGGTGTGTATTTAGTCAATATAATGTGCTAAAATCAAATCAATCTACAGTCAATTGTGCAGAACTTTTCCATATCAGACATGACGATTTCTATTAAAGTAATTAATTACTGATACAAGTGACATTTAATACAATTGGTATTATTAGGAAATAGACTCAAACCTGGTCGTTTCTTGTCTGTGTGTCAGTCTGTCCAGCTCCTGGAGTCCAGATAGGGAGTGAAAGCTCTCTGCAGGTCTTTATATAAAGTGGGTGTATGCGTGTGACGTCACTGTTGGCCACACACACTGAGTGGAAAAAAGACTGAGAGGCATCATTAGTTTTCCGCGTGAATCCTGAGAAAAAACACACACAACATATGCCAAACGGGAGAGAGCTTTGAGATAGACTGTACAACTAGATTCGACAAGAAATCTGAGGTATATTTACAGACTGCTGAAAGCTACAGAGAAGCAAATGGATCTCAGTTCACAGAAACAACTGGATCATTTTGTGTCAATACGATGAATTTTGGGGTAAAATCACATATTGTATTGTTAGATTGTATTGGCAACTCATCAATTCAATATTTTCTTAAATATTTTAATTAAACACTGACAAAAAAACAACTGGACATGACGATAACATTGATATTGTGATCACATTGATCTATATTGTATTTATGTAAAGCGTTCACAGGCAATCTTTGCTCAGTTGTAAGGAACACTATATCGAGTCCAACCTTCAGTTTAACTGATAATCCTCTGTTTTACTCGTGTTTTCTTAGTTTCTCCTATTAAATCCAGTCACACACTCTTCTGCCACTCAGTCCGGCTGAGTGTGTTGGTTGCGGGAAAAGTGACGTTAATGCATTCCCTGTAAACGATGCCTTGAAATCACGTGACATAGGAGAAAGTGAAAGTGTTTGCTTTCTTTTATTATCGTGATTCGTATTCGCCCCAATAACTATAATATATTAAGTTTTACGCGTATAGTAACCTCTAGAAACGTTCATTTCGCCACACGCGAACACATTATGTTGTGCAAAACACACACACGTATTAATGTGGATCGCTTAGGCAATTTTAATGAGACTGAGTGTCGAGTCAAAGCAAGATCAATCCATGCTCACGTGTCCTGCTGCTGCATACATGGGTTTCTCGGCGACGTCATCACTGCTTGCGCACGCAACCAAGAGGCAAAAGACCCGCGGTCTTCGTACCGGAATAAAGGATTTAGGCTAGTAACAAAGTGGTAGTGTTGTCGCTAAGTCAAAATGCCAAGGAGTTGTTGCGTAATTTATTTACATGCAGGGCTATCTGTTGTGTTTTATCTGCTCATTTAAATTATACGTGTTGTACGTAATTCCAAATCTAGGCGAATGGAAGAGTGGGACAGAAGGAGGAAGTTGTATGTTATATTCTTTCTATTCGTAATTTGACGAGCTGCACATGACCACATAGCACGTAGGCTAGTTGTATGCATCAAGGGATTTGTACGCTCTAATAATTTCTCTTGTATACACACGTGTCTGAATAAGATAATTATATATCAGGCCATACAATTGCTGGCCACTTCTTGTCATCCACAATCCAAAGATCGTCATGTATTGCGTAACGTTAGGGATCCGGCAAGATCTCACCATTGCTGAGATTAAGTTTTTTAATATTTAGATTATAATCGCCACGGTCGGAGGTACTAATGGCTTCCCACATAATCCATCGTCAAATCTTTGATTTACAGTAAAGAAACGTTATATTTGTCATGAAATGTTGCAGGTCGTAAAGTAACGTAAACAAAGTTAACTTATATAAAAGCAAATTCGGGCTCTACAGATGCTGCACTGCTAACATTGGCTATTACATTACTAACTTAGTCTAACATGATAATTCATGCATCACAGTATGTCCGGATTTTGATTCGTAAACAGTTGGACGTTTTAAATATGAGACACAAACAAACAGATCCAACTCTGAAATTGCAGTTTATTATTGAGTCAACAAGAAATTACAAACAATGCGAAATCTACGTTAATTACAATGTTCTTTTACAGAACTCAGCATAACAGATAGCGGTTTTCTGCCTCCTGGATGCGCGCGCATCCGGTATTGTTTTGTATACAAGAAACCCGTGTATTGCAGTGAATTCTTCCATTGTAAAGTGAGAATGTAGCCTACTAACGGAGCGCCGGGACACATCCGCTTATAAGCGTTTTAAAGGGAAAGAAAAGATCCGATGATGCCAATTTGAGAGATGGACAGGGTCATATTTTTATTTCCAAATCTTTCATTCACGACCTACACTTGTCTATAATATTTTCAAACTGATTTTGAAGTCAACAAAGCATTGCAACTTATGACAGAGATCATCTGACATATTTTGTCTATATTCAATGCTATAATGTCAAGTTTGTAAGACGCTGAACACAAAATTGACTTTTTTTGAAAATGTAATGTGTGTTTTACTATAACATAGCCTCTTTCTTTCTTTCTTTCTTTCTTTCTTTCTTTCTTTCTTTCTTTCTTTCTTTCTTTCTTTGAGATTATTTATTTGTTTGTTCTGTTCATTTATTCAGTAAAAGTAGCCTGAGTTTCCCCATACTGCCTTGCTCGCAGTGCGATTTTATTCACGCCGCTAGGCAGTCTGGACACCATGGACCAAATTTTCCCCTGAAAAAGGGAACCAATCACAGAACGGGGAGGGAGCAGCAAGATGATGACGACATCGAAGCAGTTTGTTTATATCTATGGATCCAACATGGCATCAGAATCGACGTTACCTTCTACCCTCATGTTTATCTTTCACAAACGGTAATATTCGCTAAACGCTATCATGTACAAATAAATCTTTGACCCATCGTCTTTTTCCTCGTCGAACTTCTGTCACTCTACATACGTCATCTGGTATAATTGAAGCGATTGGCTATGCATACAGGCGCATTTGATAGATATTCACAGCGCCCAATAGAGCTCGGGCGTAGACGTTATGGAATGATGCATTGTGGGTAACCACGGCCATTTTAGAGGCAACGCAGAAGTGTTCGGAATAAAGTAATAGCGTAGCCGGCACCGAGAAAGAAAGAGAAAAAGTTATGGGCCGTGACCAGAGCCGGATTAACGCAAAGGCAAACTAGGCACGTGCCTAGGGCCCGATTGGTTGGATGGGGCCCAGACAGAGGGACAAAAAAAAAAAAAAAAAAAATGTACAAATGTCCTATCTACAATTTATTTCAATATTTATTTATTAACTAAAAATAGTGACGATGTTTATCTTAACCATAGACTGTTACATTACTACAGTTAAACCAATTAATGTGTCCGTTACAAAGCGGGTGCCGGCTTCTGAAAGTATGTGTAAAGAACGCATCCATCAGGTGCTGCGAGGCAAAAGCCTAATAAGCACACAAAGAAGCACATCTCATAATGCAGGTGTGTGAGTTGTCGTCATCTATTTTGGAGTGATTGCAATGTATTCTAAATATAAACTTGTACTGTAGATCAGCGTCATTTCTGGAAAAATCATTCACCGCTTTATTACGAGTTTAAAAGAGCGCGAGCGTAACGTGCCCAAGACGCGACGCTTTGAATTTGCGCGTACAATGAATAACATCGCGTCGGGAGCTGACTAGTAAAAAAGCTACACAATTAAAAGACAAGACGTCTGTATTCTAAGTTAAAAAGCCAACACACTACAACATTTTTAAATGTTTCAAATAAAGGATCTCATATCTATGGGTCTATCTTCTAAATTCTGCTGATGATTAGATTCCTGACATTACGCCAATAATATCACTTTATATATTTTTTTCTGCTCAGTAGCGATCGTGTCTTTCTCTTCCACTTGATTTGTGTATAGCATATTTAAGGTAGCAATGCAATATAAAATCACTTATGCTCATCTACTGAAGTGGGATTCTGGAACTGTGAATAAATTGAATAAAACAGCAAAATAACAACAACAACAACAATAACATCTTCATTAAACAAAAAAGAGATTACCTTAGATAAAGTTTGATTAATATGTACATACAGTACCGGTAAAAGTCTGGACCCATTACTATTTTTAATGTTTTTGAAAGAAGTTTATTATTATGCTCTACAAGCCTGCATTTATTTGATCAAAAATACAGAGAAAAAAAAACAGGAATATTCAGCAAGGATGTGTTAAATATATAAAAAGTGACAGTGAAGACTTTTTTAAAACAACTTTTTAATAATCAAAGATCCTGAAAAAAAGTATCACAGGTTATAAAATAAATATTAAGCACCATTTCTAACATAATAAATCAGAATGATCACGTGGCACTAAATTCAGCTTTGCATCACAGAAATATAAAGTATAGTAAAATAGAAAACCATTATTTTACATTTTAACTATTTTCACTATATTATTTTTCTGTATTTTTGATCAAATAAATCCAGGCTTGATGAGCATAAGAGACTTCTTTCAAAAACATTAAAAATAGTAATGTGTCCAAACTTATGTACTGTGTAAGTAAAAATATACTGCTTTTAAAATTAAATGTTGTATAAATAAAAAGGTTAGGAATCATATTTGTTTCAAGTGTTTTTTTATTGGGGGTGGGGGGCCTCCAACATGAATTTTGCCTAGGGCCTCCTAATGTCTAGAACCGGCCCTGGCCGTGACAAAAAAAGTTGGCTATACCGTATACTGACAAACTTAATAATGAAGCCAAACAACGCTACTTAAAAAAAAAAAAAAAAAAAAAAAGATTTGATCCCTATGAATAAAGTCTGGAGGTGGCTAATACCAAGCCTCAGTTTCCCTGATATTTTCCTACCTGGTCTGTGGAGTAGCGCTTACATCTCCGATCCAGAGCCGGATTTACAGTTTCCTGTGCCCTCGGCAACAACATTCACACACACATTTTAATTGTTCAATAAACAAATGGTTTTTATTTTGTCACATTTGGCTGCAAAGATGAGGTTGACGATGCTGATTGGCGATCTTCGCTGTAAGTGAACGCGCCAGAGAGAAATGCAAATTGCATACGGATTAACTTACATAAGCAGAGAGCTGTCTGTTTTCTTTCGTTTTGAATTGTTTGTTTAAAAGTAGACACTTTTAGAAAAGTAGAAACTTGTCACTGGAGGCTCACTTGCAGTTCACAAATGGATGAGTGCAAGATCTGCAGATCTACAAAGTAAACGCGGAGAAAACAATCGTTCGCACCGTTAACCAAGCATCAGTAGTGACACACACACACACACACACGTACACTTGTCAGATTCTGTGAGCTACGAAGCTTGTCTATGCGGGTTTGTTACACTTCAGGAGTAATTTATCATACGTGCAATAATCCACTGTTTTCGTCCGGTTGACGACCAGCGGCGACCCAAGCCATTCGACGAAAATAGGGAAAACTAATATGATTTATGAGGCGTTTGCCCTGTCGATCATGAGACCGATTACAGCAGTTCACAATACAGCAATACTGAACCATTTTCCAGAAAATAACCTAAATGAATGACCAAATGATCAACGTTACCTACTGCCTACTATACAGTACAATCTTACTTCCGTACCGTGATTCCCACAATGCATTGCGGCGTGACGCAACGATCCCGAGCTCTATAAACGGCTCTGGGCATTTGTAAACCACGCCTCAAATACAAGAAAATGAACACGTGGTTCCCAGACCAAGTCTCAAATGAGCCTGTACACAACCATCATAAACTGATAAAAATCCATCCAGTGTTTTTTTTTTAATCTCCTTATATGTTTGACTCTCTCTGAAATCAAGCCGGTCGGATGCCCCTCCCACGATTGTGATTGACAGCTGCAGCGTTTCAACACAGACCTGCCCTCGCTCATGAGCGAGCTGTCAATCATAGTCCGCGCGTCATTGTTGATACCCTCACTGGAGCGCTGTCTATGAGCAGAATGGCATCTGCGATTGTTCTTCGGTGTAATAAGGAACACAGCAGTCATTTGGATGTTCCTAAATCTGAGCCGTTGAAGATGCAGTGGCTGAGTTTTGTTTTTGAAGGGATATGCCCAAAGGATTGACGCGGGGATTCCCTCACAGGGATTCCCCACGATCGTCTGCTTTCCTGTTTGCGTGAATCATTTCACACCAGACAGCTTTACAAACGAGAAAAAACGGATCGGTACCAACGTGTTCCTGCTGAACCTCCAGAAGTGAGTGTGATGTTTTATTAACCTTTATATTAGTATTTATATTAATCTTTGCAAATTTGCAAACCTTGCTGCAGGCTTCTCTATGAATGCGGCTGTTTACACTCAGGGTACATTACGGCATGTTTTCTATGTACGACGTTCTCAATATAATTCATAATCCCACGTTTATAATGAATAACACATGGTTATTGTGTTAGAAACGGTGTACCCACAGAACAGAGGGGCGGGGTGAGCAAAGCTCATTATCATTTAAAGACACATGCACTGAAACGGCGTGCTGAAAACAGAGCTGTTTTTGAGCAGGTGAAATGAGTGTTTTCTTACAATACTAATGAGAATTTTTAATTAAAGTATATTACAAACTTTTAATTTAGACCCTAAAGAATCATATTAGCTTGTACAAAAATGGCATTATATGACCCCTTTAATCTACACTACATTTACAGAGGTACTATATAATTTCATTTACAGCTTTTAAACATTTAAAGGGATAGTTCACTTTGAAATTAATTTTTGATATGTTTTAGCTTACCTCAAGGGCATCCAAGATGTAGGTGTCTTTGTTTCCGCAGTAGTTTCAATTTTGATATTTTTTGGTCAAACCGTTCTTGTCTGTCAGTCATATAATGCAGGTCGATGGTCACGGTCTCAAAACACAAGCACAGAGTCCAAATGAAACAATTCCCCATCATAAGTACACATTGATTGCCTAAGACATGAAACGAGCGGTTTGTGTGAGAAAACGAACAGTATTTATATCGTTTTTAGCTCTTGAAAACAGCACACGTCCAAATGATCTGACGGCGCGGGCGGGTATAGATGTATGCATAGAAGTCGCCTTGGCTACGGTTTCGTTCCAATGAACTGCAGTAGCGAAGGCGACATCTAAGTATACATCTATACCCGCCCGCGCCGTCAGATCATTTGGACGTGTGCTGTGTTCAAGAGAATACAACGATATAAATATTGTTCGTTTTCTCACACAAACCGCTCGTTTCGTGTCTTAGGCCATCAATGTGTACTTATGATGGGGAATTGTTTCATTTGGACGATGGGGAAATGTTTTAATTTGGACTTTGTGCATGCTCTTTGAGACAGTGACCGTAGACCTGCATGAAATGACTGACAGACAAGAACGGTTTGACCTAAAAATATCAAAATTGAAACTACTGCGGAAACAAAGACACCTACATCTTGGATGCCCTTGAGGTAAGCTAAAACATATCAAACATTAATTTCAAAGTGAACTATCCCTTTAAGTAAAGATGGTTTAAGTAAATATTATCTGTTTCTTACTGAAACCACAGTCAGAGCTCAGAAGTGAGAGCTTAGATCACACCAGCAGATAAACCAGAAACCAGCAGTAGAAAAAAAAGTAGAAAGAGCAAAAACACAGACAGAACCAGAGAAGAAACCAAGCAAGACTGCAAACGTTCTTATGCCATGAGCACAGCGCTGCAGAAATCTCCTAAATATATCTAGGTAAGACACGGTTGTTGTTGTTTTTTCACTTCAAGTCATTATAGATGAACTGACACTGCAAAAAATGCTTTTCTTACTTTGTATTTTTGTTTTGTTTCCACTCCAAATATCTAAAAATTCTTAAATCAAGAAGCATTTACTATTAAAATGACATAAGAAATTCTATTTTGTTTTAAGATGAAAAGAATACTAATGAGAATGTTTTCTTTTGTTTTAAAGATAAAAAGAAATTTAAGTAATGTTTGCTTAAAACAAGCAAAATTATCTGCCAATGGGGTAAGAAAAATAATCTTGTTTTCCATTCGAATTCAGATTTTTTTCTTACCCCATTGGCAGATAATTTTGCTTGTTTTAAGCAAACATTACTTAAATTTCTTTTTATCTTTAAAACAAAAGATAATTTCTTATGTAATTTTAGTAAATGCTTCTTGATGTAAGAATTTTTAGATATTTGGACTGGAAACAAAACAAAAATACTAACTAAGAAAGCATTTTTTGCAGTGTACAGACTGGAATAAATGAATAATTTCAGTCTAATGATTCTGAGTTGTATGTTTAGCTGGAATAAGATGTTTTGTGACTTCTGAAAGTTGCTCTGCATGTTTTAAGCAGATACTAATTTTTCACTCATTTATTTAATTACATATTTTCAACTGGATATAGCAGAGATCAAAGCCAGACTGGAATATGGAAATGTATCTATTTCTCCGGTTGCCACTCCCGCTAGAGATAAGGGTCAGATGGTCCATCTTCATCACCATCTGTGCGTGTGCAGGTCTAGCAGCTCTTCTTTGGTCTGCCAGCAATCTAATTCATCACAGAAAGAATGGACTCCGAATTTCAGCCTTCATCCTACTCCTCCTCCTCACTGACTTTATTGAGATAATCTTCAGTCCCGTCATAGTGTTAAGCCTTGTCTTAAATATGCACTGGAATTGGGTTTCTCTATCTTTATGGTTGTCATCAAGTCTCTGTGGTCTCCTCCTGAACCCGCTGGTGGCGCTAGAGGGAATTCTCGCAGTGAAATATCCATCGTACACTGCTTCGGTTTTCTCCTCACCCTTTTTCATCACTTTCTACATACTGGCTTTTCTCTTTATCATTATCGGTGGCATTTTTTTGTCAGAATCTTTTAATTTTTATCTTTTCGTGTTCATTATATCAGTGATCACATGGACGCTATCTTGTTTAGCTTTGTATTGTACTGATCGTCACTCTCACACATCCAGAGAACTAGATCGTTATATTTGGGTTGTTTCCACATTCACTCTGCTGGTGCTTTTTCTGCCCAATGTTCTCCTCAGTCTCTTCTTATTCTTTACTACAGATTTCCCTCAGCCTCTTCATGTTTGGTATATTCCTCGTTTCTTGTGGAGTGTGAGATTGATTTCAGACCCTCTGCTGTGTGTGATGGTCTGCAGGCAGAATCTCAGTGTCTCAGTATTTAGACATCACAACCCGACAGGACCAGTTTAGTCTGAGCTTTTTACTTTTCAATTTCTGGGGATGAAATTTGTAATTGCCATTTAGCATACTTAACATACAGTAAGAAATTCATATATATATATATATATATATATATATATATATATATATATATATATATATATATATATATATATATATATATATATATATATAATGTTTTTTTTTTCATTTAATAGGCCTTAAATTGACATTTTTTAAGGTTTATTTTTCCTTAGCAATCACCAAGTAGACACACGTTCAAAATATTATAGAAACTTTTAATGTAATGAACTTGCGTTTTTATTTAATGTGTTTCTAAAGTCTCTGTCCCTGCTGTTTAAATGAAAGCTGTTTGTTAATTTTATTGCATTTTCAAGATAAATGGCCTAAGTAATCAATTACTAATTAAAGAATTAGATTCTAGACATTTTATTCATTAAAAATTTAAAAATCATTAAATTGTATTATTTTTTATTCAACTCTTTACTTGCTATTGTACTCATTCATCCAGATTCCTAAAACATTTTGAGTCTCGCATCGGCCAGCCGGGTAAACGGATCTCATAATCACAAACTCATCAGTCTTGGTCATTAGACAGAGGCGATTGACTTGTATCTTAAAGGGGCATTCCACCCATTTGAACATTGTTTTTTATTTAAAGTGGGTCATATATGTAGTCGAAATGTAAAATAAATTTTGAATTTGGTGCCTTCGTGACCGAGGAAAGACAAAAAATAACTTCAGGACGCATTTGTATGAAAGACAACAACTCCCACAATGCACCACATTGCACAGCTGCGCAAGCCACTCCCACTAATCCAGAAAGCGCATATCTGCCTATAAGAGAAATCACTCTTCCGTCTACAAGGCTAGCTACCACCAGAGCTTGAAATTCATTTCACATTCACACAAAATGTCTAGTTAGTTGGCGAACTCATTAGTGCATTACTCCTCGTTTGCATTTCTTTCGAAAAGGTGAATTATTGCATGGTACCTGCGTGGATGTTCAGTCAGAACATATGCGGTGCGAAACTAGGATAGTTCTCAACACAAACGTCCGTGTCCTCGTCTGATTCAGAGATTTCGTCCAGGAGAAATTGTCATCGTTGAAATTCTTTGCCGCAGACGGACTCTATCTCTGTGTTCGTAGCGGTTCGTAGCTGCATAGTGAGATCACCGGCGCCACCAGTCCGCCCTAACTCGAGCCAGTCCGGGCTCCTCGTCCGCGGCAGGCAGGTCTTCTGCCTCGGCTGCTCTTCGCTATAATGCGGCTTGTAAAGGTAGCCACAAACACCTGATTCAAGCATCAGACTTCCGTAATCCTCTTCCTCTATATCATATTGAGCACTCTCCTCCGCTATTGTCATAACTTTACATCTGTCTTCACAGCGCCTGTTAGCTTAGCTTCAAACAAGATGGAGGATATTGCTTTCAGTTTCAGAGAGTAAAGTCCCACCCACTGATCTGTAATAGGTCTGTAGCGTGAGCGGGTCCCACCCCTGGGAAAGATGAGGACTAGGCTTGTAGTCTTAACATAAATACCCCCCTCTTACACTTCCTCCGACAATGACGCAAAATGACGATTTTTGCGTCATTGTAGGAGGAAGTGTAAGAGGTAAATAATGGATTTCTCCCGTCTCAGGGGAAAATGAGAGAGTATTGCACGACCATTCAATAGTATGATTGGGTTTCTAACAATGCAAAGCTTAATGCAAATGGGTGGAGTGTCCCTTTAAGGCTGTACTCTACTTGCTCATTCTAGAATATATTATTTAGTCCCCATTGATCTGAACAGACTATAAGACTACCAGAGGTCAGAATCATAACCATAGAAACAAGCTGACCAACTTAACTTATAAAGGTAACTTGGGAAATAATAATAATAATAACAATTAGTTACATTTATATAGCGCTTTTTTCTGGGTCTCAAAGCGCTTTACATGGAAGGGGGGGGAATCTCCTCAACCACCACCAACGTGCAGCTCCACCTGGATGATGCAACGGCAGCCAGTGTTGGGGAGTAACGGAATACATGTACTGGCGTTACGTATTTAGAATACAAATTATGAGTAACTGTATTCCGTTACAGTTACAGTTTAAATAGTTGGTATTTAGAATACAGTTACATTGTTGAAATCAATGGATTACATGACGATACTTCTCTGTTTCACGAGTTTATTCACTCTCTAAATAAATTAAGGCAACTCCATGCATTTCCCAGAAGCCTCAATATGAAAACAAAAAAAATGCGCGATTTGCGTGATCAGTCACAATGGAGTCGGAAGAGGAACAGCGGGAGCTAGAGGTAGAGATGGAACTGGAACAACAGAGCAGGGCAAGAATGCGTTTCTATCTTGGAAATTCAAACAGAATTTCACATTAAAGAAAGAGAAGGGAGAATGAAATATAACTGCAGTGCAACCTCTGCTTGCCAGCAACCAACCTCCTTTCAGCGTCGTCCAAAGACTCCACCTCCAATTATTAGGGGTTCAAGCACGAAGTGCTGAAACCCTATTGTAATTGTAAGGATTTTTATTATTATTATTATTATTATTCTCCGCTAAAACGCATCGTGCAGCCCAAACCGTAAGAGCTAGAGACTTGAAACTTGGCCACAAGGTAGTACAAAAATCGAGGAGAGGTTATCAAAGTATGAGCCCGATTGGCCAATAGGTGGCGCTATAGCGCAAAAAAACAAAAAAAATCACTATTTTGCTCATATCTCAATAACCATTTGTCTCAGCTTCAAGTGTCATACATCATTGGAATCCTTGGCTCAAGCCGAACAAGAAATATAGGAGGTATTTTATTTCCGGTATGCAAATTTTTCCGCCATTTTGGATTTTGTCCAAAACCTACTTTTGCGAACTAGTCCCTGGTTTTTCGCCCGATCGGAACCAAACTAGTGCAGAAATGTTCACAATAGTCTGAATATCAATAATTATCGAAAAAAAGTTGAAATTTCGATTCACGGTCGCTAAGGGGCGCCAAAACGTTTGAAGAAGGCGGAGCCTATTTTACTAAAATGGCTATAACTCCAGAAGTAAATGAGGTATCTTCACCAAACTCGGTACACATGTGTAAGAGGTCAATCTGAGGTCACAGTAAAAAAATCGCGGCGATTGGCCACATGGTGGCGCTATAACATGAAAAAAACATAAAATGGGCTATAACCACCTGACCGTTAGTCCGATTGACTTGAAAATTGGTATGCAGTGTCTTTGTCCAAGGTGCCACGTATATCTATGAGGACATTAGTGTATCTCAAAAAACATGGCCGCCATCAGCCAATGAAATTTGAGCACCTATTAGACAAGGTTAACGGAGGCCGATCGGAACGAAACTCGATGGGCATGTTCGACTCATGGCCCTAAAGGTCTGTAAGAATTTTGAAAGAAATCGGCCACTAGTTGGCGCTAACGAGTTTTATGGCTCTGTAATCACGTGGTGTTACACTTATCGTCACAAAATGCATATCATTTGATAGATCTGCTCATCCTGAACAACTTTGCCTCTAGAACCATTGCTGTCAATCAAACCGTTCATTAAATATTCATGAATATGTTAAAAACCTACTTTTGCGAACTAGTCCCTGGTTTTTCGCCCGATCGGAACCAGACCAGTCTAGGACAATTCTCTGGACTCTCTAGATCAATAATTATCAAAAAAAAGTTGAACTTTTGCATTTGTATGGCTGTAATAGGGTCATTTATAAAATGGGCGTGGCAAAATACACTAAAAAGCCTATAAATCCTAAATGAAAACTCAGAACTTCACAAAAGTTGGTGAGCATATGTGACATGACATCATTAACAAGCATGCAACATTTTTTGGAGATTGGACCAAAGGTGGCGCTATAACTGTTAAAAAGCTTTAAAACCATATATTTCCTATGGTAAACTGCCTGTATTGGCTGTAAATAGTCTTTTCCATCTCTGATCATATAGTTTTCATATCATAATGTTCAAAACTAGTGCAATACAATTCTCTGGACTCACTAGGTCAATAATTGTCAGAAAAAGTTGAACTACTTCATTTGGATAGTTATAATAGGTTCACTTCAAAATGTAGCCTTTACCAAGTGTCCCCGAAAGCCTATATCTCTTTAATGAATGACTCAGACCTTCTTAAAAAGCCAGTGAAATATCACTCTGAACATGCATGAAAATTTTCAGACCGATCGGACAAAATTTGCCTCTATAATAGTTAAAAAGGTGAAAATGATATGAATATAATGGCATATTAAGCCAATAAGTTGTATTTTACTGCCCCCTGCTGTTTAAAATTTATAAAATCACTATTTTAACATTTACAATTACATTTAGTCAAAATCCGTCCGTTAAAGTATTAGTATTGACAGTTTTATCACATCATATATTTCAAATGTCTGTATCTACAACATAATGTGTTTGTGTAGTCTTAGGTTTCTGAATAAATTCTGAATCTTCTGATTAATAGCTAACAAAGACTTTGTGAAATGTTTATAGACCATTCAAATATATTTTCATTATGACATATCCCAATAGCATTGAAAAAACAACAACAACATTTGTCTTCGTGTGTGTGTGTGTGTGTGTGTGTGTGTGTGTGTGTGTGTGTGTGTGTGTGTGTGTGTGTGTGTGTGTGTAAGCATGCATGATTGAGTTAACATGGAAAAACTGGTTTGCTTTAGTGCAGAAAACTGCTAAACTATAACTATATAGTTATAACTATAAATCCTAAACGAAAACTCAGAACTTCACAAAAATTGATGAGCATATGTGTCATAACCTGCTAAAGAAGCATGGAAAATTTTATGGAGATCGGACCATAGTTGGCGCTATAACTGTTAAAACGCTTTAAAACCATATATTTCCTATGGTAAATTGCTTGTATTTGCTGTAAATGGTGTCTTCTATCTATTATCGTATAATGTTCATATCATAATGTTCAAAACCAGTGCAGCACAATTCTCTGAACTCTCTAGATCAATAATTATCAGAAAAAAAGTTTAACTTCTTCAAAAGGAGATTTTATATGAATATAAATGACATATTAAGCCAATAAGTGGTATTTTACTGCCCCCTGCTGTCATTTCATCATACTACTCCCTAATATTGTTCAATATTGTAAAATTCATATTTAGACTTTATAAAATCATTATTTTAACATTTACAATCACATTTTGTCAAAACTCATCTATTGAGTATTACTATTGACAATTGTGTTACACTGAGATATGGAAATGGACGAAAGTAAGTGAATGAAATGAAACGAAAGTATAACGGCATTTAAGCCACGCCCCCGAATACAAATTCATTCATAACTCGAAAACGGAAAGTCGTTGCGCGCTCAAATTTTGATGGTGAGGACCTCTCCGGGCTCTTGATCGAAACGTGTCGTCGCGGGCCTCGGGAGCGCGCCCCCCGCGCATCGCGAATCCGCGGGACCCCCGATTTTGAACGGCCATTACTCCCGACCCAGACCACCCCGAACATTGTGTGAGAGCTCGTTGGAAAGGGCGCGTCCTTGGCTAGCTTCGATTCAAATGTGGTGTTATTTGCCCTGGGCATTCCAGAGATAATAGCCCGAACAGATATGCCTTATAACAGTCATAACTCCCAGCCCCAATCGCCCAAAAACACCTTGATGGTCTCATTCAACAGGGCTCCTCAAGCACTATCTGTGCTCTGAGTTTCAGAATTTTTCGCCTTTTGGTTCCTGAGATATAAGTAAAAAAAACAAATTCCCATTCATTCATTCAAACACTTCAACTGTAAAATGTAAGCTATAATACCACTGTTGTCCACTAGAGGGAGCAGCAGGATTACGCATGATCTTTTAATTCGCTTCAGTATTGGGAAATAAACAAATGCTTTAAGAAGCAATCTTTTTTATTATGATGGGTTTTTTTTATTATGATATTTGTATATATTTTATTTTTTTATTATGATTATGAATGGTTTAATTGACATTAGTGATTCTTGAGGCAAAGTTGTTCAAGATGAGGAGATGAAGATATTTTCACAATATCACATCCTAAAAACATTGAAAACATATTTGTGTGTGTGTGTGTGTGTGTGTGTGTGTGTGTGTGTGTGTGTGTGTGTGTGTGTTTGTGTGTGTGTCTGTGTGTGTAAGCATGCTTAATGGAAAGAACATGGAGAAACTGCTTTGTTTTACTGGTGGATAAAAAAAGTCTTTCAAATGAAAGTGAGTCAATTAGTGGTCTTCTACTGCCCTCTGCAGGACATTCTACTTAATAAAATATTTTCATCTGTGCTTTTGCATTAGTTTTTGGACTATATAAAATTACTTTATAAACTTTAAAATTACATATAACACAGTCATGTTTTGTCAAAGTTTATCACTTCATTTTTACTGAGCTCTCAGTTTGAACAATTCTGCCTCTCAGTGATTAATTTGAAATCTGAAAATGGTGTTATACAGAGGAGATTTGCAATTATCATTTTGTTACCTATCTTTTATTTTAAATATCTACATCTACAACAAAATGTGTGTGCATGTGTGTGTTCAAGCATGGTTAGTGTATTAAGTATTATTGTTTAAGTATTATTGTTTTCATTTACATTTTAACCACCAGAAGAACACTCATTGGTTCATTCTGCTCACTAAAATATTATTTTTCATTTTTTTTTCCATTTGAAATATTGTTTAAACTTAATAAAATCATTAAAATAACATTTCAAATCATATTTTGTCTGTTTATAAATCCCACAGACTCACATTGGCTGCAATACTAATGTTTTTGTAAAACACAGACCTGATAGTCTAATCTGTGTGTATTGTGCATATATTATTGATATTATTACTATTGCAAATCATGTTATTGTAACTCATATCTTAATAGAATATTATTTGTAATTTTAATTCTTTATTTCTTAATTGTTTTTTTTTATGATTACTACAGATATTATCACCAAAGATATCAACTACACCTTCACTTTTAGTATTGATACGCTGCACACACAGCACAATCACACACTCACTAATGCATTCAAATAAATGTAATCTTACTGTGCTACTTTATTTGTACATGATTAGAATAAACAGAAATCTAAGAATATTTTTCTTCTTTTGTTAAAGCCATTTCAGACTCCAAGTAAGCATTATATTACTAATCATCTATTTTAAAGGTGCCATACAATTGAAAACTATATTTATCTTGGCATAGTTGAATGATAAGAGTTCTGGACATGGAACTGACATACCACCGTGAGCCTCAAACACCATTGTTTCCTCCTTCATGTGTAAATCTCCTGTTTGCAAAAGACCGCTGAAAAATGAGTGAATCCCACCATAACACCGACTGTCCCGTTGGAGTCAGGATCATTAATATTTATACCCCCCAAATTTGCATTTTCCAGTCCATGTTCTAGGCCAGGCAGTGTTAATGTGGACCTGCACAGCCGAATCATCAGAAGATCTGCAGGTATTGTGAAGAAGCAAGCAAGGACAATAGTGAAAATGGCAGATCATGGATATAAATGTTATGTCTGAGACTGTGCTGCGGATTTGAGAACTTTTCATTCCCTTCCCACAAAAGAGAACTGTCAACAGGCATGGTTGATGTTTACAACAGGATACCTCACCATTTTAATTCAAAGCTGTTAGTTTGCTCTTAACGGAGGCCGATCAGAACGAAACTAGGTGGGCATGTTCGACTCGTGGCCCTAGAGGTCTAAGAATTTTGAAAAATCAGCCACTAGTTGACGCTAACAGGTTTTACGGCTATGTAATCACGTGATGCATATCATTTGATTGATCTCCTCATACTGAACAACTTTGCCTCAAGAACTACTGCTGTCAATCAATTTGTTCATTAAATACTTGCGATTATGTTAAAAAACCTACTTTTGCGAACTAGTCCTAGGTTTTTCGCCCGATCGGAAATATACCAGTGCAGTACAATTCTCTGGAAGCTCTAGCTTATTAATTATATAAAAAACTTTAACTTTACCCATTGGGTAGCCATAACAGGATCATTTAGAAAATGGGTATGGCAAAAAACACTCAAAAGCCTGTAAATCCTAAACAAAAACTCTGACAACTCACTAAACTGCCTTATGTGCTTAAAGACCCTAAATGCTTGAACCCCGCTAAATGCTGCTTGCAGCTTTAATTATTATTATTATTATTATTTTCAAATACGTGCAGTCAGAACTTGAAATAAATTGTCAGAACTTGAAATAAATTCTCAGAAAATTAATTAATACCAATAGTGATGCGTCTGTTTATATATCCATACTGCCTTAATAAAGGAGTCGAGACATTAGAAAAATATCGGTCTACATGCGTTTTATATTTAATATTAGTGAAATAAACATGCGTGACACAAAAAAAATGTTTAACTTTTAGGTGGCAAAAAAATAAATAAAATAGGCCTATAGGCTATATATGGCATAATGGCTATATTGGGTGTAATTCTGTGAATTACACGGCGCAAACCAAAAGTACTACTCACCGTATGAAGAATGGTTGGCTCTCCACAGAACATAAAATATTTATTTTATTTTATTTAAATTTTCGTATTCGCATTTATGAGGAAAAAATAACAATGTTATGGAAGAGACAGTTCTCTGTTACGGACGCGAGCGCTCTGAAAGCGCCACTAAAAGACTGCTTTAAAACTTTCACAGAGACCTCAAACAGAAAGCACAAAACCTTTCTTTAACGCGAATTTCGTTTTGTATTAATTGTATCTTAATTTGAATCAATGTTTCATGAACCAAACTGCCTGGATTTAAGAAGTAAATAGCAGACAATTGCCTTGATAATCAGGGGGAGCCAGCACGTGAACTGGAGCTCAGCTGGTCTCATAAATTAACGCCCGTTTCACACATAATCTGTTTGCAGTGTGTATGCGGTGCGTATTTTTTTTTATTTTTTTTTTTCATACCCATGTTAACAGGTTAGATCTTTCACACTGCGGTCCGTTTATCCGTCCCAGTTGCGGTAGCCTACAGCAGTGCAGCGATCGTCTCCGCACCGAGTCTATTTCTGCTGTGCCGCAAACGCTGAATTAAAGTGACAGCGCATGTTTCGTGGTCAAAATGAACACAGATTGACCTGCAAATGTAGTAATTTCACCATAAATGCATTTAATTACATAAAATGTAGTAATACCATCATAAATGTATTTTAATTAATACTGCTTTTTTTTCACAGTCATCTTTTTACTTTAAGACCGGGTTAAAGCAAGGAAAACTAGGCCTACAGTTTACTTTAACAAGGCGAAATAATGAACAACACTCGTCTGATTCGTGGAGGTTGAAAAACAAGTTATTTGTGGCATGCAAGATTTATTGTATTTAAATTTAAATGCAAAAGAAAAGGCATGAGAGTCGGCTATTTTTGTCCATTTTAAGTTTTAATTTAAAATGTTTGCGATTTTAATAGCCATGTTAAATATGTTACCACTTGCTTGAACAACTTAATCTATAAAGTAATGCATTGATTAATACGTTGTTTAAATTGTTTAAACTTGAATACGTCTATTAAAGAGTGTATATGTGTAGGCTACAAAGAAAATTGCACCGGTGACAAAACTTTTTTTTTAATAAAAGTTGCTGAAAACTTCTGGATTTGAAATACAAATATTGTGTATGTGTTTGTGGTACAGCAGTGGATCAGTTATACCGGTATGCACTGCAAACCCATCATATGTGAAAGCACTATAGCGCGTGCTGCTCTGTAGGCTACCACATACACATATCCTTTCTATATTTGACATAACTTATTCATAATTATTATAATTATTCTTTGTGACAGCTTTTAGGTGCTTTATTGGCATACGTGTCACCAGCGCATAACCGCACCCCCATCACCCCACAAGAACAACCCTGTTTATTAAGCAGGATTTGATGGCCGACACTTATAAAATGCAATTCAATGTGGAAGTAATCCAAGTATTCAGAATACAGTACTCAGATTGAGTAACGTAACGGAATACGTTACAAATTACATTTTTGGGCATGTATTCTGTATTCTGTAACGGAATACATTTTGAAAGTATCCTTCCCAACACTGACGGCAGCCATACTGCACCAGAACGCCCACCACACAGCTTACTGATGGAGATGAGACAGTGATGAAGCCAATCAGTATATTATTACTAAATATACTGTATAGATTGTATAATTATGCCATTATTAAATAATGCCATGATTATACAATGTACAAATCAGTTAACCAAACCCAGAGTTATAAGCATTTTTAATTTTACCAGTAGGTGGTATGGAGCCAGAATAGTCAAAATTATAATTCACGCAAAAAACATGATTCACACATGCGTAGACAATTTCACATGCATGAACCCAATTCACGTACACACACACAAAAAATTCACGTGCGTGAAAAAAATATATTCACAAAAAGCAATTCACATGTGCAAAATCAAATTATATATTCATAAAATGCATTTCACAAATGCAAAACACAATTCGTAGATATACAACTGTGCACAAAAACCTATGAATGTTTAAAATGCCTCGGGTGTGTGTGTGTGTGTGTGGGTGTGTGTGTGTGTTTTGAGAATTTCCTGGCAGCGCTTTCCTCCTACACAGATAAGTCGTACTCTTTAGCTAATCAGATTTAAGCTTATCAATCCATCAATCAGTATCACGTCAGGGGGGGGGGGCTACCTTTAAACTTTCGACCAGTTCATGGCTGAGCATAGGTATTTGTATGGGATGAATATAGTATCAAAATGATGAACACGTGCAAGCACACTTATCAATGAACTTGATACATGTAACAGAAATGCCTTTCAACTTGCGTGTGCAAAATTCAAAATTGAGTGAATGTGTAGAAATTTGTACAAATAGAGATATTTTTGTGAATACAAATGTTGTCTTTTGTACGAAGTGTATCGTAATTTGCGCATGCAACACAGAAGATGTGCATGTGTGGATCAGGTGACACGCGTGCATTCATTGGCGTATTTTCTGAGTCGATTTCATTTGATTCATTTGGATTTTGAGACTTTCTTTTTGCTGTTTTTAAGCATTTCACAACCCACACACAAACAACTACAAATGAATAGGCCTGGTGTTAATTATTAATGTGTACACAACTACCCATCTATTTGACAAATTTACAAATGTGTGTCACTACATTTAAACTAATACAATACAACTTGTGTGTGCAAAATCCAAAATTTAAAACAAACCCCCAAAAAAACATATTTTTGGGACCTTTTGTGAATTCTTGTAACAAAATAGATTGTGAAATAGATATAGCTCATACACGACAGGTGGATTAGAGCTATAATTAGCATCAAGCTACATAACAATTGAAAAGATTAATATTACACTTTTACTCAAAAATCACTTTAAACCACCAACAAGTTTTTTTCCTTGCTAGCAACATTGCAAACACTGATGTGAGAAATTAGTACCTCGCTGAACAGCTGAGAAACACAGGCTGGGAACAAGTAAAATAATGTAAAAACAGAACTTACCAGGATCAGTACAACTTTGCTGCAGAGAATCATCCACCATTGACCCGAGCATTATTGTTGCCGAGTTCAGTGCCACGGTCACCTGGCATGCCGGTCTATCGCCGAGGACAGAGTCGAGAACGTCGAAATGTGGGTTTTGACGTGGGTGACCGACCGAGGTCCTATTTTTGGTCCTTATAATGCTTCTTTAGTTTTTTAAGTTTGTTGCTAGTCTCTTTGACGCTCCTGTTGAAGCCCGCTGCAGTCATCTCTCTCTCGCTGAATTTGCTACCAGTTTCCGAAAACCGGTTTCGTCCGTGAAGCCCCGTCTATTTTACTCTGGACTTCTGCAGAGGACCAGAGTGCAAGAGAGCAGCTTGTTTCCTCCTCGGACCACTGTTGTTTTCGCTTAATCGCATCCATCGTTTTTAGCTGCTAATTCTAAAATGTCGGTCACAAATTTCTGTTCGTCTGTTTTTTTTAGCATATTTACTGAAACAAAAACTATGCTCCTACAGAACAACATAAATCAGATGGTTTTAGAAAAAAAAAACTGTGCTTCTACCTCCACCTAGAGGTCTTCAGTCCTGCTCCTGGAGGGCCACTGTCCTGCACAGTTTAGTTCCAACCCTAATCAAACACACCTGAATCAGCTCATCAAGCTCTTCCAAATCCTTGAGTATTCAAAGGCAGGTGTGCTGAAGCAAACTAAACTCTGCAGGACAGTGGCCCTCCAGGGGCCCGTTCTTCGTACGTCGCTAACTCAGTTAGCTGGATTTGATTATTGACGATTTGGCATGATCTTGGATTGTTTGGTTCTTCGAAGCTCATCTTAGACTTCTTGTCATAGCAACAGGTGCGCAAGCTTAGACCTGCTCGGGAGCAGGCTTATTTTATGTAAACAGGATTAGACTGCGGCTTCATAAGCGGAGCTGATACAGGAAGTCCAGCGCAGCGCGATAGTGCACTTTCTGAGATATATTTTTTTTCTCGTGACTCGTGATATTGTCGTTTACATGATTGATTTGTTCGAAACGCACATTTATTTTCGACTTGTCAGAGTCGGGCTTTAAATACAGCACAAACTGTTTGCATTGCCCTAAGATTATTTGCGAGTGGCTCTTTCCTTTACACTATTGGAGATGCGGAGAACTTGATGGAAAGTGCTGTCTGTCGTGTCATTCTGAGTTTTTCCTGGCGCTTTTAGGTTTAAAAAACAGTTTTAGGGTTTTTTGTGGCATTTCCAAGCAGTTTTTTTTTTTAGGCTATCATAATTTTTTATGAAGATCATGCAATCATGACCATGCCGATTACAGTATATGTCACTCAGGCTTCACAAACGTGATTGGTAGACTATAGGCTAGACCATAGACTGCCATCAAGGCCTCAATGAAGGGGATTATGTGAACAGAAAGGGGGTTCACAATGTAAATGTGCAGCCCAGTTACTATTGTGATTCTTAATATTCCAGATTAATAATATTATATCAAATAAAAAAGGCAGTTGACTAAAATCTTCCATATCACAAAAGTGAAAGCAAAATGGGCAGGATCTGTGCATGACTTAAGCATTTTCAGAGATTCACATTTATGCACATTATTTGAAAGTGGTAAGGAAAGTTCCACAATTAAATATCAAGCTCACTGTATTACATACACTTATGCTGATCCTAACAGAACTGCATTTTTTCATAGGTGATTATGACATGTTCCTGCCTGCAGACAGGTGTTTTATGACCCCATTCTCTGACCCAAACCAATGCAGCTTGTGATGGAAATTTTACATTTAGATGCGTTCTTTTACTTTTAGGTGTGTGCAACTTGTGTTAACGTTGAACATTTATTTTTACTCATAAGCATTTAAAGAAATATGATCATATAAGTTTGCAGACAACAAAATGTCAAAGGGACCTACTGTATACTTTTAAGTGTGAAAAGTATGTGTGCAGCTTTGATAGAAAATAGAGATAGGCAAAAGGTGCGAATGAGATCAGCAGCTAATAACAGGAAACTTTTGCAGACATGGTATTGCTTTGTCTAGATAGAATTTATGTTAGAAGAGATTTCGAACAGAGACATGTTGCCTTTTAAGGTAAACCAAGGCGATCTTTTGAGACAGACCAGGATGTGTTAAGGGTATATAAGCTGGGCAAAAAGGAGAAGTCAGCGCCCTTCCATATCAGACTCTGACTGATGTGTGAACTGCCTTTCTTGGAAGAAATAAAGATCTTTATAACTTTTGAAATCTCCAGCTGTCTTCCAATTATTATTTCCAATTATTATTTAAAGTGGAGAAAGAATTTCCACGACAAATGGCGACGAGGATTGGGAATCGCAAAGCTGATGACCTCCGTGGACGAAGCAATTGATTGAACATCCCAAAGACAAGAAGTCTCTGGCTCCGATACCCCATAGCTAAAAATGCAAGGGATGGGAGAATTGTGGACACCACAGCAGGCCTAGGTGGACGCGATCCCAAATAAAAGAACCAAGCTGCAAAAGCACGGTGAGAGAAAATTATTTACGTAGTAAATAAGAAAATTATTTGCGTATTGAATATTTTTCCTAAAAGGGTCAGGAGTTTGGAATAAGCCTGAAAGTAATTTCCAAACAGGGTTTGAGAATAAGCCTGATAGTAATTTCTCAAATGCCATGTGTTAATTGTTTTCCCAGAAGGGCCAGAGTTTGAGAATAAGCCTGATAGTAATTTCTCAAACGTCCAGACAAGGTGCTGTTTGAAATAAGCCTGATAGTAATTTTCGAACATTTAAGAAGGCACTTGTTTGGGGAAAAGACCTAGCATCGACGGATGTGGGCATTTTGAAAGTCCTAAATTGACGGATTTAGGCAGGTGCGTGGTGGCCACGCTGGGGGGAAGAATTAACACAGTGAATATAGCCTACATGGTGACCACGTGAAGGGAAGGGATTTAAATACGCAAATACAAATACTGCTGAGTAAAATTTGTGCAAAAATGGGTAATGTTAATGATAAAGAGTTGGAGACAGTGGATTTCTCAAAAGGGAATTATTGTTCCATGACCAAGAAAAATGGAACAGGGTGGCATCATAGGATACCACACTTAATTAAATTGTACGGATTTAATGTGTGTTTAATGTCTAAGTGTAAGCCATCTGCAAAAGACAAAGGAAAATTGGACAAAAAGCAAGTCCAAAAAATATACAGAAAAAGATAATTATGACTTTGATGGTCGAATTATAGATGTATGGTTAAATGAGGCAATTACCAGACAAAGAAGACAGATAAACGCAGCATTAACACCATTAGAGAGTGCAAATAGTAGAGAGACAAAGGCAGAAGAAGCCAGAAAAACTTTACTAAACTCTGTTTCTAATTCTTCCGAGGAAATGAGATGGCATGAAAACCCGCCTGGCTGAGGACGACCGCTGTCCGGCTCCCTACTCCCCCTACCAACCACCACCAGCAGTGGCCCTCCACGAACCACGAAGACAACCAGGAGCAATGGGAGGTCAAGATCCTGAGGAGGACAAAGAATTAGAGGGAACGAGTCTGCAAGCAAGACCACCAAAACACCCATAATCGAAGCCTGCTAGGTTCGATCACCCTGCCCTCTGCTCCTCCAGACTACACTCCTCCATCTGCAAAATTTGTAAATGTTCACCAACCCAAAGAGAAGCACAGGCCAGACAATCAAAGATAAGTACGTATGAAGAATATCTGAAAACTGTTTTTCTGGACAGTCTGGACCCTGAAATAGGGAAAAAGGTCAAAACGTCTTGTGTGGGGTACCACCAAGCGCGGCTGGAAGAAATCCGACAACACGCAACGCATCAACAAAAGCTGCTGAGAGACCAAGCCAAGAACAAACAGAAAAAGACTGACAAAGACACTCAACTGGCTCTGCTGAAGATGGGAGGGTTGATGATGGAAAATTACTCAAGAGGAGGAGGAAGAGGTGGTAGAAGAGGACGAGGAAGAGGAGGAAGAGGACGTGGAATGGGTGACCAACCCGCAATGGACCCTGAAGCTTGTTATAATTGTGGGCGAAAAGGACACTGGAGAAATGACTGTCCGGATCCTCCAAAGAAGAGAGGATTGGTCCAACAGCCACCAAAGCCACAAGGAGATTGAAAGAAGGAGGGGGAGGGGAGCGACGGTGAAGGGTCTGACTCCCAGGTGGTAAATATGTCAAATCTTATCTCTTTTTCTGCTCCTTGCAATGAAGAAAATGTGCTTGCTGTTTCTTGCAATGAAGAAAATTTGCTTGCTGACACTGAACGAATGTATAAAGCATTTGCAAAATGACCAATGATTGACATTAGTGTCGAGGGAAAGAAAATTAAGTTCTAAATTGACAGTGGAGTGACGAACTCAGGAATTAAAAACGAACAATTGCCTGATTTAACTGTATTATCTGGAAAATGGGCAACCTCCAGAAGTGCCACAGGGCATCTGGTAAAGGACCCATATACAGCAGATTTGTCTTGTCAGATTGGTGATCGCTCATTTTCTCATGCTTTTCTTGTAACTACTACCTGTCCTTGTAATCTTCTGAGAAGAGATTTGATGTGTAAACTGAAGCTAAACTTGTATTGTGATGACAGTGGCCTCACTGCTGATATGAGTATGGTGCGAATGCCAACTGAAACATTATATGTTTTTGAATGGAGCACTCCTCAGTGTGGTCTGCAAAACAAAGCCGCAAATAGGATGCCTCCTGACCATGATTTCATGGAAGAAAGTGATTTGCATTGCACATATCATATTAGCAGTGAGCCAGATGAAATTTTTGATGAAAAATGGTCTGAACTAGAGATTGAGGAACTGAAAACCTCAGAGTTAGTTTGGTCAGATAAATGGTGTGCTGTGAAGGTTGAATTTACTGATAGCCAAGCATCACTGTATGATTTGGAGGGGGCCGTCCCTCACATCTCTTTAGCTAAACCACTGACTGCAGAGTGGAGAGAATTGGGGCTTTTTTGTGAAACAATGTGACTCACTAAAGATTGGTGGCCAACCACAAAAATGTGTGGCAATCTGAGAGCACAGGGTTTTACAAACAGTCACTAAGGAAAAATATTAAGGGAATCAGAACTCTTAAAATTATGAATAAATAGTACTATATGAATTGCACGTGTTTAAAATATTATACTTTCTATATGAAGGCGTCTAGAATTTGAATCCCGTTATCCCTGGGAGACAGTGAGGAAAAATGGTTTTGATCTATGAGATTCTAAGAGTCAATGGTTTACTGTATGTTTAACTAAGATAATTTTTGTGCATTGTGCATATGGGAAATATGAATTGTGATTTGACAAAAATATTGGTCACTCCATTTCATTTAAAAGGTAATTTTTTAGATTTAATAGAAACAATGTTTTCAATGGTTCTAGACTTTTGAAATCACAAGCTGTCATCAGCAGGGGTACGAGATAGAAATGTTTTTATTTTTGTCCAGGGATCAAAGATTGTGTGAAGATTTCCAAATCTTCTTTTAAATAGCTTATGAGCAACAACAAAAAGTTTGAAAAATGTAAATTGTGCAAAGAATGACAAATTGCATTTGAGAAATTAAAACGGATTCTCTCAACTGCAATTGTAGGTCTATACGATTATTTTAAAGTGTTTAATCTATTTGATTTTGAAAAGTTAGGTTTATGTTCACTGTGTTAAACTCAATCACATGGCGACTGCATCGGACAATTGAAAAATTGATATCCTAACATTCAGACACTGTTGCAAGGGGAATGCCACAGTGTGTCTACGTTCTGTAGTTTCCGTCGGCGAACTTTGTTACCGTTCATATTTGGTGGTATTCCACTCCTAATATATGTTCCCCATTCAGTTCATAAACTGCTAAGGCAGACAAGAATGTATGAATCTCTGGCCAGAGAGGGGTGTGTGGAGTGTGTGAAGTGAGTGTGTGAATTATGGTGTTCTGAGAGACACTTAGATAAATGATGTCAATCAAAACAGCTGTATCTAAACAGATAAAATATGACCCAACAGGGAAAAATATTCCCAATAAAATAACAACCATGGATGAATTTGGCTAACTATTGTGGTATGGGTTATTGTTGTGGCAGAAATAAACAATGCCACACCTGCGCAGCGTATAACTTTGGGAAGGCAGAGCACGCAAGCTTGCCCTGTCCACCCCATACTTAACTTTTTCCTTTTACAGGATGTCATGATGGATCTCATCGAACAGAACTGATTCTGTTCCAAATGTATAAAGTATTGTCTTGTTACTGTTTGACATGAAATTTTACAGGTCTCATCAAAAAGGACGACAGGCCAGACAAGCAGATGAGTTACATGATGTTGATATTAACAAAAATACTTAAGATCTCCATTCACAGGTGAAAGCAGCCATGAAGTGGTTCACTCCACAAACAAGGTCCCATCTGGGGTGCGGTGACACCTCCGTCCAAGCATCTCGACTTAAACTACACCAACCAGCCCTCAACAACCCCACACGCCGACACCAATGACAACGCACAGCGTAAAGTGAGGGACAAAGGGAGTGCTAGTAACTTATCCTCCCTTGCCAACGTGGGAAAAATCCATTGCAACGATTCGTAAAGAATCACCCTGGTGAAGACGGAACGTCCATGGGGCAACAAGATGATCAACACATCTGGAGGATGTGAACCAACTAATGGTTTAGGCTTAGAATACTGTAATAATTAATTTTGTGTGATGTTTATTGATGTTGTATTTGTTTCAATCAAACTGTAGGACTGTATGATTTAGATCTCATGATTTGAACATTTACTAATTAATTAGAATATTCCAGGTACACGTAAATTAAGAAGAGGAAGATTTCTTAATTCTGTAGAGTATAGGGACTCTAAATAGGTACATTACTGTAAAGATAATAAATAATCTAGGGACTATTTTTGAAGAAACTTGAGGGTCTCTAATAAGAGAGGATAAGTTACTTTGCTGGACTCGGTCCGAATAGATAATTGGGTAAACTTATATAGCGATTAATTAATGACTAAATTAAATATTTTTTAGATGTTTCTATTTGTTAAAATAGCAAAAGAAAAACTTTCAGAAGGTGATTGATTTTGGGAAACATATTAAATTTATGGATTATTGTTAGTTAAAGAAGTTACATGGACTTGTTTTGTTAAGAAAGGTCTTCAACGTGTTAAAATTATTATGTAGGGAGCACAAAGTTAAAACCTAGACCAAGAACAATGTAACTCAAACATGTTAAATTTAAAAACTAAAATGAATCTAAACAGTTAAGACATTTCAGTGAAATAGAATATCTGCCCATAAATCAAAATTCTAAAAACTTTCTTAATTCACAATGAAGTTACGGATTTAATGATCTGGATCAATGGATCCATTATGAATTATTCCGCATTGCCAGCAAATAGAGGCAGGACATGTTATGTCCATCAGTTAATTCTGGAAAATAGGATTTTAAGATAGGTAATTAAAGATAAAATGGCAAGAGCTGGTTTGAGCTGAGTTAATTTTAAAATTAATGACATTGTTTGAAACAAAATAATACAATTATTGATATTTGTGTTAAGGATAAAAATGAAAAGATTTTAGAACTTTTTTGGTTAGATTTTATTACACAGATCCTTAAATAGATCTTACTAAGTAAAACAATAGTCTAAAAGCTAGCAAAATATGGTTAATAAAAATGGTTAATCAGCAGGTATCAGCCTGTTAAAGGCCTAATAGATCAATGTGATTCGAAATTTAGCAAAGAATAATGAAACTTGATTCAAAGTTAAAAGGCAATGTACTATGGTATGTTTAGTTCTTTACTGAAAATAGAATTAGATTGCTAGAATTAGAATGTTGGGAAGAAGATGAAGTTGAGGTTACAGTGCCTGAAGATGAGGTTTACGAGAACGAGAGCGAACATGAGTTTGACTAAGAAATTAAATGACCATGGGGAAAATTTACCTGTTGTAAATTACTATGATTATGGAGAAGTAAATGTCAAATTGTGTGTATGTTCTTTGAATGAACATGGGGTGGATTGTGATGGAAATTTTACATTTAGATGTGTTCTTTTACTTTTAGGTGTGTGCAACTTGTGTTAACGTTGAACATTTATTTTTACTCATAAGCATTTAAAGAAATATGATCATATAAGTTTGCAGACAACAAAATGTCAAAGGGACCTACTGTATACTTTTAAGTGTGAAAAGTATGTGTGCAGCTTTGATAGAAAATAGAGATAGGCAAAAGGTGCGAATGAGATCAGCAGCTAATAACAGGAAACTTTTGCAGACATGGTATTGCTTTGTCTAGATAGAATTTATGTTAGAAGAGATTTCGAACAGAGACATGTTGCCTTTTAAGGTAAACCAAGGCGATCTTTTGAGACAGACCAGGATGTGTTAAGGGTATATAAGCTGGGCAAAAAGGAGAAGTCAGCGCCCTTCCATATCAGACTCTGACTGATGTGTGAACTGCCTTTCTTGGAAGAAATAAAGATCTTTATAACTTTTGAAATCTCCAGCTGTCTTCCAATTATTATTTCCAATTATTATTTAAAGTGGAGAAAGAATTTCCACGACAAGCTCTAGCCAGGACAAGGGCACACAATGAAATGAACTTTGGCTACTAAAGGGAAGATTTCAGTGTCTGAAAAGTCTGAGGGGTTGCACACCTGACAGGGCCTGTGACATTGCTGCATGTGCCATATTACACAACGTTGGCAAAAAAAAAAAAAAACTTTTCATTAAATGTTTAATAAAAGACAAATATGCTTAGTTCCTTGAGTTTTATTTCAGTTGTTCTTTGTAAAGAAAAGCCAGTGGTCAAGTGCCTGCAACAAGAGATATTAGACACATGCCTCATGCAACAAATAAAAAGGAAAAGCTATGTCTCCTCTGTCTGTGCAGACTCTTCTGTAGGCCTTTCTGTAGATGTGGAATCCTGTAACTTATATTGCAGCCAAAAAGCATACAAGTATAAATGAAGTAAAGTTATTTATGCACTTGCAGGTAGGCTAGTTCCTCCATATGACAGTTATCTGAGAGGCTTTATTCACTATCCAGTGCAATGGAAACAAATGGACATTACAAAGTCTTATACTTTCTTTCCTTTGGAAAGTTAGAAAATGTCCACTTACTGCACATATTTCAGCCACCACTTTCTTGGGAACAGATACAAGTGTTGGTGTATTGTGTAAAAGTGCACAAAAGAGGAAAACACAATGCCATTACAATAAACTACACTGGGGAAAAATGTGATCAATAATTCATGGCAAAATATTTTTACATTAACATAAGTTTATCAGTTTTCACTTTCACAAGTCAAAGCAATTCATCATTACTCAAGATTTAACAGTTGAAATGACTATACGGCCTTAATTTAATGCAGCAAAAATTATTTTACAGTGTAGCCTACTAAGATCTTTTCTTTTCTTTTTTTTATCTCAGCCTTTTTCTTGGTTGCTTTTATAAACAGAACACCAATTATTTAACAGTGCCTTTTATAAAAGAGACTATAATATAACAAAAAATTACCATTATGTAGAATATTTTTGTACTTCACTTTTATTAGTTCCCATGTTCTAGTGTGGTGACTCTGACATTACAATGAACAGAGTAATTATGCAATTATTAAAATACAAAAATATAGGCTAATAAGTGTTAAAAACATCTAACATGGCCACTTCTAACGGATTTAAATTGTCTGCTACTTTTTGCCAGCCCTCTCTCCTGGCTTTTGTAGACTTTGAGGTGTTCCCTGGCGTTTTGATTAAACATTAAAATTCCGAATAAACTTCGACTATTAGTTCTTGCTCTGCTGAGGAGAAAAGCTGAGCGCGCTCTTTGGCCATGCTGAGCAGCCAATAGCAGCGTTGCTGATCAATGTTTCTACTATCGATACATATCCCCTTTTAAGCCAGCACATGAACGCGCAATTATCTCAGATAACTCAATCCAGCTATACTAATCATATCCGGCAAGTGTGTTCGAAGAACCTAATTAGCCGGATCATGATTAGCACGATGATATCATCTTGGATGTCTCATTTGATCTCGGATGTTTTAAGCAACGTACGAAGAACGAGCCCCAGGAGCAGGATTGAAGACCTCTGACCTAGAGCCTGTTATTTGTTTGGCAAAAATCCAACGCTCCCGGTTCTTCTAGTCCAGTCAGCGCAGGGCTGTGTGAAATCAGCCTGTCAATCACAGTTCGCGCACAAGACACAGATCCCACCCACCTACCTACCTACCTCCCTCACGCATGTGCTTACAATATCACATGTACAAGCTTGAAGTTTGCAGGAGTGTTGGATTGTACAAAGCATGATGGCGGAGAGAAAATCTACAACAAGCTTCCAATTTCTCGGATAACAACCAGAGCTAGGAGGCTCTGTACAATCTCTGTACTATCTGTCTTAGCCCTAGTACTATCATGGGCTGAACAGGTGGCCTACTAGCTGACTACCTACCGACCTACAACCGAGTTTGTAAATCCGCACCCGCCCGTACCCACAGTGCTTAAAACCGCATCCAAACCATTTACCATCAGCAGCACTAATTAACCCGACACGACCCTTAAAATAGAAACGCCACCCGACCCGCACCCAAAATAAAATCAGTTTAGCATATCACATTATAGACACACTTACAACAATGTTTATTTCCAGGTCATACAGAAGTTATTTGTGGCGAGCAGGACGAGGTTGAGGGCCGTGAGAGAACAGCGCGAGACCGGTGGCGTGATTGATGTGATCGGTCTCGTATCTCTCACGGAGGAGCGGAAGCTTAAAAGTAGGAGCGACGACAGTGAAGGACGAGAGAGGACAGGCCTGTGTTTGTGTTTTTGTTATTTGTGACAGCAGTCGTCCATGAGGGGTTGCTATCTTTTACTTTTCGTTTTTTGTTCTTTTTTTATTATTAAAATAGTTATTTTAATAATAAAATTAAAATAAAGTTATTTTAATTTTATTATTAAAATAGTTACACGACCATTAACACAAGGACAACTTCAGCCGAAGTCCATCCATCTCGACGACTGCAGGCAGATCGCGCGCGGTTGTGATATAAGTGAGAGACTCCTGGGAGGGCGAAGGCACAAATAAACTGATATGGATTTTAAATTATTTTATAAACTTGAAATACAGGCACCCGCGGGTACCCGAACCCGTGCATGACTCTGCTGTAACTGTAACCTGCGTGGGTGAAAATTTGAGTTTAACTTTCACCTGTCCCCCTCTGTCTAGGTGCTGAGAGCTGCCAGTGGGAGCAGTGCCCCTTGCGGTGGTGGGTCCCTTGGGGTGTGCTGTGGCTGCGTGTTCACCAAGTGTGGTCATTCCCTTGCTGTGAAATCCAAACACTTTGTGGAGCGAATTACTATGTGAGTGTTTCTTGAGTTTAAAAATAAAAATCTACTTTTGTACTGGACCACTGTCTCTGGCTAATCCATCTAAGAACTTGAGTGCCTTGCTAGAATAAAATCACTAATTTTGGGTGTAAATCCCATCGGGGCGTAGTCTGCTAATTGTCTGGGTTCAAGCCCTGTAAATTTGTATCCCACCTGCCACACGGATGCATCAGGATTTTCTCTCCAACTATTCTGGATCGACTCTGAACGTAGTTTTAAAACTCACTCACACAGACACACACCACTTGAACCTTCCATAAAATAATCTTTCATGAAGGTCGGAAAGGTTGAAGCGAATTACAAGGACATTTGCAGGCTTGATTGCACAGGATTTTGCACAGAAAAACGTAGCCACATATTTGTCACCAACAGATACCCTTAGTCTTAGAGCAGTGAAATGAGCTTTACGTGTCAATTTACAGGAGATCTGAAGACATCAGCATCAAAATGAGGTGAAAACAGGAACTATTGATGTGAAATGGGTAGAACTATATTTACAGCCCTAGTACAACAGTTATCAGTTTAGAAGTATTCATGTGAATTAAACGAGAGACAATGGCCTTCATCACCACAGTAATGCTGTGAATCAGATGCGAGGGAATCGTCATTATGCAGATTGAGGACTGTGTCTCTTATACCTCTAACACACATCTGTGCCATTTGCTACACACACACACACTTATTCCCACTACATACTACTGATCTAGTGTGCTTATAAACTGAACAGAATTGTGCTGAACTTAATATTAAAGTATTTAATGTAAAATCTAGATACTGAAACATATGTTAAAGAACAACAATAACTCAATAACTCGCAAAAACTTAATGCTCATTCTCCCTCAACTGTTTTTTTGATCCTATTATTGGTTCAAAATAGCACTGTCAGCCTCCAAGACTTACACAATAAAGAGTATTTTCAGCAGCTGTTAAATGGATGGTTGATTAGCTTTTTTCGAAGGCTGGATAGTGTTTATGGGGTGCAGTCTAACATGTGTTCATGCTTCATAAAAAAAAAATATATTAAAAAAATCTGCACCGTTGTGTCTCTCCTCCTAAAACGGTCTGATGTATTACTGGTTATAAGAAGCCTCTCCCTCAGAAATACACAACGGGCTCTGATTGGTCAGCTTGGCCCAGTGTGTTGTGATTCGCTAACCGCCTAGTTCACGCTGTCCGGAAACGTCACGTCCGTTACCAGTTGCATGTGCGATCCACACACGCAAAGCAATCCACAAATGCACACCAGAGATTCTCTCTCACACACACACAGCGATCCACGAATGCACACCAGAGATCCACACAAATAAAATAAAAACCGGCCTTCGAGCTGAATCTCCCAAAGGGCTGGATTCATTTCGTTTTCTGACTTGGCGAGACTGAAGTCTAAACATTTTTCACTAAATATCATATACATACATGCAAATGTAGAGTAAAACCAAACCCCTTTTTTATTTTTCAAAGTGAAATCAGAATAGGCTATATAACCTATTAAAATACCATTCAGATAACAGGAAAGCTTTAAAGTATTTATGTAACTGTAGGCAAACTACAAAGCTGTACGTTTTCTTTTGTTTATATTATTGTAGTTCTGAATGTACTTTGTGTAATGTAATAACCCCTCCCCTCACACACTTATGGAAATTAATATATTTTCAGCAATTACCTGTATGTTTTGCTTTCCTTATTTTTAAAGAAAGGATGAATGCTTCAACATAATTTAACCAACAAAGTCAAATATTTCTTTCAACAGAATCCACAAGTATTACCCTCAATTAAACAATTCTCATGCAAACCACAGAGCTGCCAACTCTCATGCATTCACCGTGAGACACACGCAATTGACACTTACCACACGCTCTCACGCCACACATCCATTTTCTCACACACAGAAAAATCGCGAAGCAAAGAGGACACGGAGACCGACAGACTAGACAGAGCAGGTTACTTATGATATAAAAAAATCTCAGCTCTCAGTTTCTGTCACTTTTATTACGAAATGCAAACAATACAGTTTTGCTGCTTGTAAATGTGACGCGACAGATCCTTACCGGCACGTGAACAGATCATCTCTAACTAATAGTAAATAAACACGAATTAACACTTTTGAAAGATACAGTAGGCTACAACTTACCGAAATGTATATTCCTCATACATCGACAAATCAAACAAACAAACAAAGGGGTCAATAAAACAGCTGTAGAACAATGTCACATAATATTTACCTCAGGAAACATTTGATAAAACAACAATGTCAGTTTTTTTATACAAAAGTACAAAAGAAAGTGCAACAGTAACTCATACTATAAATGTCCATAAATATTTCAATTTGATATGTTACTTTTGAGACATGTAAAAAGCCCTGCCCCAACACGACGAAACATTTAAATTAGATTCAATGATGTTTTTTATAATAATAAAGTTATACTAACTTTACAACTACATAATCATACATATGTGTAATGTACATGTGGTATAATCACACTTTATGTAAAAATGCACAGTATTCTCATGAGATCACGTTGATTCAGAGTTGGCGTCATCTGAAGGCCTGTCAAGAGTTGGTCTCTTCACAGGTGTTGGGCATCTCAAGTCTTCATAAGAGGCTGGATCCAGACTGGAGCTGACGTACTCTCTAGTTACCTCATGATGGGCATCCCGAGATAAAACAGAGAAGCAAAAGGAATATAACTAGCTAAGCTGCTGTTCACAACATTAAGCAAAGATAATCATCTAATTGTCATTGAAGATTGTCAGTCTCTGCACATAAAAACTGTTACATGTTAGAGATCTAATTAACTTAATACAATGCATGTAGTTATCATAAAATCAAACCATGTTTCAGTTCATAGTTATGTGGCTGTAGTGGTTGAAGATGAGTGGCATTAGAGTTTGTTTGTTGTAGTATTGGGTGTTTTATCCATGTCATATTGAGAGAAATAACCAACCATCATCTTTCAATAGAGCAGTTTTATAGGCTTTTGTCCTAGATTTTTATCATGTATCCTGACAAATAATGTATTTCTAACAGCAAACACTCAGAATAAAGTGAGATGATCTGCTGATGATCCTGAATGGCTTGTTGAATGAGTGTTGATAGTCTGAGGCTCATCAATATTAACAGATCTGCTGAAAACACTCTTTATTTCATGACAATAGTTCCTGTTTTCACCTCATTTATTATGCTGATGTCTTCAGATCTCCTGTAAATGGCCACTGAAAGCTCATTTCTACAGAGCCCCTAAAGGGAGATGGTGGAAAATGTTTGGGATGGGAGGGAAAAAAAGTACATTTACATTTGTTCATTTAGGAGACGCTTTTATCCAAATCGACTTACAAATGAGAACAGTAGAAGCAGTTAAACTAACAGTAGGACAACGATATGCTATGACCCATCTCAGTTTAATCTAACGCAGTACATGCTCATTTTTTTTAAATAGAACAGAATAGAATAGAAGAGAAAGTTAGTATTACTGGATCAAGTGTTGTCGAAAAAGAAGTGTCTTCAGTCGTTTCTTAAAAGTGGCTATGGACTCAGCAGCTCTGGTTGAGTTAGGCAGATCATTCCACCAGCAGGGAACAGTCATGGTAAAGGTCCGAGAAAGAGATTTTGTGCCTCTTTGAGATGATGCACCACAAGACGTCGTTCACTTGCAGAACGCAAGTTCCTGGATGGCTAATAAGTCCGAAGAAATGAGTTTAAGTAAAAGGGAGCAGAGCCAGTGGTTGTTCTGTTGGCAAACGTCAGTGACTTGAATTTGATGCGAGCGGGAACTGGCAACCAGTGCAATTTTGTGAGGAGAGGAGTACCACATGCTCTCTTTGGCTCATTTAAAGACCACTCTAGCTTCTGCATTCTGGATCAGATGCAGAGGTTTTACTGTGCAAGGCCAGCTGATTAGTTGAATGGTGAAGTTGTGGTGAAGTGTTGGGTTGGCCGGGACCACGAGTAGCTCTGTCTTTGCAAGGTTTAGTTGAAGGTGGTGGTCCTTCATCCAGCCAGAAATGTGTGTCAGGCAGAGTTGTGTGTCTGTGTGTCACCGTACCAGTGATAGGAAAAGCCATGTTTAGTGATGCCATGTAGATGGAGAAGAGAAGGGGTCCAAGCACTGAGCCCTGAGGCACTCCAGTAGCTCAATGTTGGGTCTTAGACACCACGCCTCTCCACGATACCCTAAAGGACCTACCTTAGAGGTAAGACTTGAACTATTGGGAGTGCGGTTCCCTCGCAAAACATCTGCGCTACCTCTCAAAACTTTTACGGTCCTTCGCAAAGAAATCTGCGTTCCCTCGCAAAACCTATTGTGAGCTCGGACAAACACGTCCTGTTTAATGTCCCGCTGGCAGTGTTTCAGAGATCCGTACGTTAACAATGCCCGGTTCATGGAGTTCAGTAAAGTTGGCAATATATTCACAGATCTGAACTTCCTGGATCAATAACTCTTGAGCTAAACTTTGTTCAAACACAAATGCCAGCTATTTCCAAATTATCTCTAAGAGCAGGCAGTGGAGAGACACGTCCTGAGGGAAAGTCTGCAAAGTTCAAAACCCAAAAATGTGTTACTACAAAAAAGTAATTAACTTCAATGTTAAACACTGTAGTGTGACCAAATTCAGTTTACACATCAATTATGTCCTACTAGTCATACCACAACACGACAACAATAGCCTATGCTTTGCATATTATGTATTATACTATGACTATACTATGTCTTTGTAACAGACCAGTTCAGTTTACACATCACTGCTCTAATGCTGGTTATAAAACACCTACGGCTGCCTATTTCAGGCTGGGATGGAAATGCCCAAACTTTGAGGTGTAGGCTACACTGTATGTTTGAGACTGGACTCTGGATTTGCTTGGCTAATTTTATACTTTTATTTTTTGGATACCCTACGATAACCTTTTATCATATATCTTGACTCTGTTTCTAACTCAAAAACTCATAATAAAGTCGATGATCCCTAATGGCTTGTTGAATGAGTGTTGATAGTCTGAGGCTCATCAATATTAACAGATCTGCTGAAAACACTCTTTATTTCATGATCATTATGCTGATGTCTTCAGATCTCCTGTAAATTGACACTTAAAGCTCATTTCATTGGTGTCAACAGACTTAGGGTATTTGTTGCTTACTAGCCTGTTTATGCTTTCTACTGTTTTTCTTACTATTATATTTGGAAGAATTTAAATGATAACATTCTGATATCTATGAGCAAAAAACAAACAAACTCTCTGATTTATATATTTTAGATTTTGGCAGATCAGCTCCTCCCACAGCAATCACATCATCAGTGAAGCCCCTCCCACAGCAGTCACATCATCAGTGAAGCTCCTCCCACTGTAATTCTCTAATAAATGCTGGAATATTCCCATCAGTCTACAAGTGAAGACGAGCAGCAAAGCATCAGGAAGAGCTGAAATCTGTAAAGACTGAGTTTATTAAAGAGGAAAGTGAGAACATGAGTGATCCAGAACCCTGCAGAATGAAACACACTGAAGATCCTGAAGAACAAAGAGGTTAGTGTTTCTACTTCATTCAATTATGATTCTGAAGAACACATTCAAGCACCTCATCACATTTAGATTGACAGTTACACTATGAAATAGGTATTGGATTTTAAACAAATGTTCAGTAAAGAGAGAGAACGGAGAGAGACGTCTTGTGGTGCATCAAGAACAGAACGGCCTATAATAATTAACACCTTTTAGTAGTTTCAGGGCCAGCGCTAGCTATTTGGCCCTAAGCACAAAACTTATCTAAGCGGTCTAATTTGGCAAAATCACATCACGCTCAGTTGCAGGGTTTTTCTAAAGTTCACCTTACCAAGAGGCAGATAGACATTGTATTGAAGCGAAGAAATTAAAATAGGGAACGTTCTGCACTAATAGCCTATGCACACATCTGTAACGTAATAGCCTACCTAGGGGGAAAATTAGCTTTATTTGTGATTCAAATATGACGACGAGGACCCCAACGATTGGCCTTCCTTTCCTTCTCAAACAAACTAACTGCATCTTTAACAGCCCAAGTTTCAAAATTTCCCGGGGAAGAAACCCCCGGACCCCCGTTAAAAAAAAAGACTCAACATGCAGGGCTAAAGCCCCGGATCTTTTGCACTACTAGCGACGCCCCTGGACATGCACGCAAGGGCTACAAAACGAACATTTTTATTTAAAACATTCTTACATGCAAGCAACGCGCGAGCATCATCCCGCTGTCTTTTCTTTTTTCCGCCCCTAACTCTTGGTGCCTTTTCGAGGCCATGTCTGAGGTCGGTGTCTGCCAAATTTGACATTGATTGAGGCATAATCGAACAGACCACTGGGAGGTGGGGAAGGGGGCCACCAGAGGGAGACTGGCACAGGAGATTCACCCTTTTCTCGACTAATTTGGTCTAGGCCTATATTACTGTTGTATTATTTGTTATTTATACTAGTGGCCTATTGTGATGATTTTTCACGACCCAGATTTTTTGGTGCCCCCCCCAAGCACTTTAATAGTTTTTAACATAATTATGTATCAATCTAAAAGTTAGTGTCAAAATACGGTAGTATTGTGTTTTTTAATGTTCATATCATGTTAGATAATTGTGTCATTGATCAAACATATTTAATAGTTCTCACTACAGAAACATGGGATTTGTGCCTATAATGTTAAAAAAATTATAACTGGAAGATCAGAGTACCTCATTCATGGAAAGTTTCAGGGATGTTTAATTAATTTATAAAAAGTCTTAAATTATTATAATATTTTATAGCAGTTGTCTGTTAAATCTGGGATAATTTTTATCTCCACTCACTCCATATTTCTCTCTTTGAATTATTTTGATTATTTAGAAAATGTTATCTTTGTTTCATGTCAGACCTGATGGAAGTGAAGGAGGAGAGTGAAGAACTGAGTGAAGTGGAGGAGGAACATCATGTCAAACCTGGAGAAAAACCTTTGAGTCACTCAAAGACTAAAAAGACATTTTTTAAAAAAAGAAGAGCCAAGAAATCTACAACCTGCACTCAGTGTGGGAAGAGTTTCACATGCAAACATCATCTTGAGATTCACATGAGAGTTCACACTGGAGAGAAGCCGTTCACATGTGATCAGTGTGGAAAGAGTTTCACATGCAAACATCATCTTGAGATTCACATGAGAGTTCACACTGGAGAGAAGCCGTTCACATGTGATCAGTGTGGAAAGTTATTCGGCCGATCAACACACCTTGAAAGTCACATGAGAATTCATACAGGAGAGAAGCCATATGTATGCAATCAATGTGGGAATAGTTTCGGTCAATCAGCAAACCTTAAAAGTCACATGAGGATCCACACTGGAGAGAAACCATTCTCATGTGATCAATGCGGGAAAACATTTCTTCAGGCATCAGACCTGAAGGCACACCTGACAGTTCATACGAAGGAGAAGCCACATTCATGTTCTGTGTGTGGAAAGTGTTTTTCACACCGGCAATCTTTACGTGCACATCAGAAAATACATACTGGTGTGAGAGAGTACATGTGCTTTGAGTGTGAGAAGACTTTTATGACAGCGAAATGTTTAAAACTGCACGAGAGGATTCACACTGGAGAAAAACCTTACAAGTGTTCACACTGTGACAAGAGATTCAGTGATTCATCATACCTGAAATCACATGAGAGGATCCACACTGGAGAAAAACCTTACAAGTGTTCACACTGTGACAAGAGATTCAGTCAGTCACAACATCTGAAATCACATGAGAGGATCCACACTGGAGAAAAACCTTACAAGTGTTCACACTGTGACAAGAGATTCAGTCAGTCATCACATCTGAAAACACATGAGAGGATCCACAGCAGAGAGAAGCCGCACACGTGTGATCAGTGTGGAAAGAGTTTCTCTTTTAAAAGTCAGCTGAAGATACACATGAAGATCCATGCAGTGTAGAAACCACATGACCACAGTCTGAGATCACAGTAAGAAGTTCTTCTTTATGTGCAGAGAAACAAAAGCTGCTTTTCCACCTTCGGGAAAGGTTCCAGTTGTGTTTCCACTTGAGCCTGGTACGGCACGGCACAATTACAAACCGTTCTCGGCCCTGAACTCTCAGCACACTTGGCTAACCGTGCCGAACCGTGACGGAAGAATGTGTGTACTAGTGCTGGATAATCTTTCAAATTCTAAGGCCTAGTCCACACGGACACGGGTATTTTTATAACCGGAGTTTTCCCTCCTGCGTTTTAAAAAAAAAATCCCGTCCACACATGCTCGGTTTAAAAGAAATCTCCGCCTACATGAAAACGCAAAAAACACGCTATCACGCGCTGTCAAGAGCATGCCACACCAGCAGGCGGCGATCGTAAAGACACGTTGGCCAATCAGAAGCCTGAATCAGAAGCAAAAACCCCGGTTTTACTGTCTACACGACAACACTGCAACCGGCGTTTCTGAAAATCCTCACCCTGGCAGGGGTTTTCAAAAATGTTCGGTTTCAGTGACCTGATACTGCGTTTCCGTGTGGACGAACGGCCGAACCGCGTAAAAAAAGTCACGGTTATAAAAATACCCGTGTCCGTGTGGACAAGGCCTAATTCTAATTTGTTCAGTATACATATTACATAAATACGCCCACAGATGGTGAAAAATAGTCTCTTATGTCTCAAGTCAACAAACGTATTTACTTCTAACAAAAAAATTATTTGGCTTTATTAAAATGTGTTTCTAATTTACTCATTAAATTAATAAAATAAGTCAAAATAAGTGGTTCAGATGACCAAAGCATGAAGGTTTTCTTGCATAATTAACATTTAATTGTTTTGGTCAGACATTTACACATTCATAAATCTGGGATTATGTTAAACGTTGAGTTATGTTCCATGTTAAGTATGAATAAACAATCGTATGTGCACAGTACCTATACCTGTGCTTTGCATCTACGGATTGCTGAATGAGATTGACTCACATGCTAAATGACGACCTACCCGGTACTCTCTCAATCATTTCATTCACAAACAAAATGTACCAATGAGATCTCTCTCTCGCTCAGACTCTAAACAGAGCAACCTCATTCAGTGATGGGCGTTGTGGTGGCAAACAATTTTCTATTACTGAATAAGAGACAAACATGTAACAATTGTCTTTAAAGATTATTTATTCCCTACCGTTTGTGTGTCCCAATCTGAAAACGTGTTGAAAAAATTGCCATCTGGAAACTGGCCACGGGTGGTGAATACAGGACAATCAGCCATCTTTTTGGAGTAGGCCTCAGCACTGTGTTTAATTGTGTTCAGGAATTCTGCAACACAGTCATCTTCCCGTCCACAGGAGATTTCCTGATGCTGACAAGTTGTTAGAAATGGCCACTTTCTTTAATAATCGTTGGAGAGTTCCAGTGTGTCGGTGCAATTGATGGCAGTCACATTCCAGTATTGCACCAGAGGACTATCCACAAGACTATCTCAGTCGGAAAGGCTGGCATTATATTGTTCAGCAAGCAGTTGTGGATGGCAAACGTCTTTTCTGGGATGTTTGTGTTGGCTATCCAGGGAGTGTGCATGACGCCAGAGTGCTACGACAGATGTTACAGGCCCCGTGCAGAAAGCCTTGTTTACAGATTAGAAAGTCCTGTGAAAACAGGAAAAAATGAAGAGACAGAAGCAAACGTGTATGCGTCGCACATAATCTCCAGCAACTGTTTATTCAATGTGTTTTTCCACATTGTTTTCAAATAAAGTATTTTTTTCCTAATTAGTGCACAAGTGTCATTCTTTCATTTTCTCAGTTATCACAACAATGCACATTTCACATTTACATTTTCCTTTTTTTCTCCACATAAAATTATACATTATAGCTTTTCACATGGCTCTTTTAAATTTACTCAGAATGAGCTAAAGGGTATTTTATGTATATAAAATCAACACATGACTAAACATGTAAGTAGGGCTGGGCGATTTAAATCGCGATATTGCTATGCGCATCTCATCAGTAAAGCCGGTTCCTTGATTAGTAGTAAATCACCATCACCTGCTTTCAGATGGAGCGGCATTTACTACAAAGAGCCGTAGTTAACTGACAAGCTGAGCCATATTGCATGAATATCGCGGACGTATCGCCAGCGATATTTAATGCGATATGGCTCAGCTTGTCAGTTAACTACGGCTCTTTGTACACAGCAAAACCTCCAGTAAATTAGCGGTGATAAATTAACACTCCTGGGAGTGTATGAGTCCACACTCAAGAGTGTTTAAGTTAATGAGATAACTAAGTGATTAATTTAGTGATGGTTGAACATTATTGAAGACACCTGATGTTAACAAGTAGAATCGCTGAAGGAGAAAATCGCAAATTGTAAGTTACCATTATTGTGATGGGTAGTTGCTTTAGTTGGGCTCTGACCCTTTTAAATGTACTTTAGATTTTGTTTGGTGGTTGTATCTGAGTTAAAACTGCTCGTTGAACAAAGAATTATAAGTGATCTGATGGTGTTGGTTATATTATGACAATCATCATTAGAACTTGATCACTGAACTCATCTTGATCACTGTACTCATTAAAATCCTTCTTTCTGACTTCGATTTATGTTGTTGGTTACTGCATAACTGTGAATCTGAATAAATGGCCAGAATTTTTGTTATAATATAAAGGATTTCTTAAAAGTTGTTTAAAAAAAAATCATTCTTTTAGGCACACACAGATGTCAAGATTCAGTCTATGCATCTCAACAATGGTAAGGAGCAGAATATTCAATGAGGAAAAGTAAATTACATAGACAATTCAGATCATAATGTATTCATACCGCAATGCATGATGGGAGCCATTAATGAGTTGTGATTGGTGGCAGCCACTGCAACATGCTTTATTATTGTCACCATTGTTGAGATTCACAGGCTGATTATTGATATCTGTGTTTTAAATGAATATGTCTGAATGTCTTTTTGATCAGAACAATGTTTATTAAATATTTTGAATTATAAGTAAAGTACTGATAATCATAGGCTGAAGAATCACTAAACTGCAGCTAACAAGTTAAACCAAACTATTTTAATATGTTTCATTTTTCAGATCGCAGCATGATTATGTCAAAACATAACCAACACTATATGATAACATTTTACTTTGTTCAGTCAACTGTTATAAATCAATAACAGCAGACAAATAACAGTAAATATTAAAGTAAACATATAATGGTCTAGAGCCCAACTAAAGCAAACACCCATCACCTTAATGGTAACTTACAATTTGTGATTTGCTCCTTCAGTGATTCTGCTTGTTATCATAAGGTGTCTTCAATAATGCTCAATCATCACTAAATTAATCACTTAATTATCTCTTCAGCCCTAAATGCCGCTCCATCTGAAAGCAGGTTATGGCGATTTACTACTAATCAAGGAACCGGCTTTACTGACGAGATGCGCATAACAATATCGCGATTTAAATCGCCCAGCCCTACATGTAAGGCCTAGAAACCTGAGAATATAGCCTATATATGTAACCCATACATAAACATTATAGTTACTGATTTTAAAATCAGCACTGCCATCACATTACATTAACATTAGTTTTTGTCTCTGAATTGTCAGGAAATAGAACAGTATTAACTGCGTTTGCACTGAAATGGCTGTTTGAAACATTTGGCAGGAGAAATACATTGATATTTATACACATGAACTCTAATAAACCAAAACACAAATTTAATACAAGTTAACTAATGAATGAACGCTATACCTGGTAACTGGAGCCTGTATGAATCAAAATAAATGCATTACACGAGCACATGCTATCACAACATCCACAAAATGTCGGACGATCTACACACATTCACTATCTTCACCAACCAGAACATTTATGCATAAAATACAACAATGAAATGACAACATGAACATACACAAAGATCTCACATGACTCGTATGCATATTGTTTAGTTATTGTGAAAGGCATACCTGTGAAAACAGGAAAAAATGAAGAGACAGAAGCAAACGTGTATGCGTCGCACATAATCTCCAGCAACTATGAGGGCGCTGGCGCGATACAGCTCTTCCATCCCAGTCCTCAATTCACTTTTTAGAATAAAAGTCCCAGTCCTTGTTTAACTTTTTTTAAAATAAAAGTCCCGATCTCACAGACCCAAATAATGCTCTATTAAAATGAGCAAGTTTAAGAAAATAAATGATTTCACCCAGAACCAAAAAATTAACATATTTTAGTATGTCACACAGACATGCCATATTTTTGTAACACTGTCGTTTGTGTTTGAGGACATCTGAACTGTCATACATTTATTATATTCTCCTCCATTGAATAAACCCTTGGATCTCTAAAACTATGCATTCTGTGAATAATTTCATTAGAGCATGTCATGTGAGCTTTAGAGAAGGCTGATAACATGCTAATGAAATATTGTATTGCCCTGTAAACCCCTGTTTGACTAATGTCTGGCCAGGAGCTCAATTCTTGCTTTATGGTCCTCAATCAAAGACCCTATCACACTGCTGCCAACATGAGACATTCTTTTATAAATATTCTTTTGTTTGAATTCAGCAATTATAGCCTTTATTCAGGCATTATGGCTTGGCCATCAACTCCAGGCCCACTATTCACCTATTAGTCTTTATAGAAAACAAACCCCCCAAAAAAGGCATATTCTTGGGACCGTATAAAAAATTGTATGACTCGTAATTTCCTACTACTAAATTCTGAAAAAAAAAACAGAGTTTCTAATTATTGGACAAAAAACTTCCTCACGTAATAATCTAGAATACTGTCTAACACTTGATGGCTGCTCTGTTAATACCAATTTGATACCAATCTTTTATTTGAAAGTCACGTGTCTAGTATCTGTAAAACTGCATTTTTCCATCTTAAAAATATATCTAAATAACGTCATATGCTCTCATTGACAAATGCAGAACTATTAGTCCATGCGTTCATGACCTCAAGGCTAGATTATTGTAATGCTATTATGGGTGGTTGCCCTGCACGCTTAATAAACAGATTACAGCTGGTTCAAAACGCAGCAGCTCGAGTTCTTACCAGAACCAGGAAGTATGACCATATTAGCCCGGTTCTGTCGACACTGCACTGGCTCTCTATCAAACATCGCATCAATTTTTAAATATTGCTGATTACTTACAAAGCACTAAATGGTTTAGCTCCGCAGTACTTGAGCGAGCTCTTAACGCATTATAATCCTTCACGTCTATTGCGATCTCAAAATTCCGGCCAGTTACTAATACCTAGAATATCAAAATCGACTGCTGGTGGTAGATCCTTTTCTTATTTAGCACCAAAACTCTGGAACAGGCTTCCTAACATTGTCCGGGAAGCAGACACACTCTGTCAGTTCAAAGCTAGACTAAAAACACATCTCTTTGACCTAGCATACACATAACACATTATAGACTTCTATAATTCAATATTAGGCTGCGTAGATTAGGCCAGCCGATACCGGGAACACTTCCCATGAATCCTGATGTACTCGTTAAATCATAACCGCATTACCGCAGTCCGCCAGATCCAGGCTGTATCCAGATCCGATGAAGGACCTGCGCCTGAACATGACGACTACGCAGTGCTGAAGTGTCAACCAGTCACTGAAGTGAGGTGGACTCCGGCTGTATCCAGAATAGATGGTGGATCTGAACGTGGTGCAGTGCCGGCCTTATCGACACGACCAATCTGACTTCTGACCTGTAATGCGGCCTGGATCATAATCATACACTGTTCGCTCGTTGGCAGGAGGAGAACTGGCCCCCGACTGAGCCTGGGTTCTCCCAAGGTTTATTTCTCAGTTTTGGTTCCTTGCCACTGTTGCCTTGGGTTTTTGGCTTGCTTAGTTGGGGACATTTAATATTCAACGATATTATTGATCTGCCTAATTAGGGTGGACAATGATGCAATTTTCTTCTAGAAACAAACTTTGTTGTATTATTTTCATTTTATCAATGTAAAGCTGCTTTGATACAATCTGGGGTGCGTTTCCCGAAAGCATCGTTGGCCAACTATGGTCGCAAGTTCATCGCAATGTCCATTGAACCCTATTGGTAACAACGGAACTTGCGACCATAGTTGGCCAACAATGCTTTCGGGAAACGCACCCCTGTATTGTTAAAAGCGCTATATAAATAAAGGTGACTTGACTTGACTTGATTTATTTGCAATAATTTTTGCGCTTGAGCCTCCATTATTACAGCCATCATGCGCCCCGTGAGTCCAAGCAGAGATTGTGTGTCCGCTCTCATGTCCCGCCGCAAGGCATCATCCATTTCTTTGCTGGAACCTCTCATCTGCCCTTTCCAAATACTGCACCAGCTCCGAAGTGCTGTCTCTCTTCCCTTTTCCTGTGTACAACAATGATAGCAGATGACAGATCATGAATGTGTTGTCATAGCATTGTGAATAAGTGTTTTCTGCAGGGAATTACGCGTCTGCATCTGCTACATGATAAAATATTATTTGTGACTGGTATATAGCATCATACTACATCACTATCACTTTATTTTTCGGTCATGTCCCATAATATCCCCCCAATGTCCATGTCCCCCCAACATTATATTGTATATTACAAGTTAATGTCAGATTGACTTTACATTCTATTTTAAACTTCAGTTTTTTTCTAGACTTTCACTTTGTTTTAGGTAGTGTAATCAAATTTAATTGTTAAATATCAAAGCATTTTGTATTTCGGTTAATTAATTTAAATGAAGAATCAATATGAACATTATTTCAGTACCTGATGGTAATATATACAGTATGTACACACATCTCAATGTTTGCATAGTGTACGATGTGACCTTTTGCACACCAAGTCTTGCCCCGTTCTGAAGATGCGTCTCCAGAGCTGCTACACGACGGCGCGGGAGAGCTGCAGCCCAGCGGTGGCGGTAACTCAACGCTGTCATCACTGTCGTTCATGGCAGACAATTCTATAAACAAAAACACAAAGACAGTGTTTTTTTAAAAAGATTTTTGTCCACTACACTTTTTACACTGTTCTGTGATAGCATTCTGTATACAATGAAATCACAGATAATACAATCCTAGCTAGCAACATTGCAAACACTGATGTGAGAAATTAGTACCTCGCTGAACAGCTGAGAAACACAGGCTGGGAACAAGTAAAATAATGTAAAAACAGAACTTACCAGGATCAGTGCAACTTTGCTGCAGCGAATCATCCACCATTGACTCAAGCATTATTGTTGCCGAGTTCAGTGCCACGGTCACCTGGCATGCCGGTCTATCGCCGAGGACAGAGTCGAGAATGTCGAAATGTGGGTTTTGACGTGGGTGACCATTGCCGCTTCGACCGAGGTCCTATTTGTGGTCTCTATAATCCTTCTTTAGTTTTTTAAGTTTGTTGCTAATCTCTTCGATGCTCCTGTTGAACCCCGCTGCAGTCATCACTCTCTCACTGAATTTTCTGCAAAACCGGTTTCGACCATGAAGCCCCGTCTAATTTACTCTGGACTTCTGCAGAGGACCAGAGTGCAAGAGAGCAGCTTGTTTCCTCCTCGGACCACTGTTGTTTTCGCTTAATCGCATCCATCGTTTTTAGCTGCTAATTCTAAAATGTCGGTCACAAGTTTCTGCTCGTCTTGTTGGTCAGGGTACTTAAAGCTGCTGTCGGCTAGATTTTTTTTGATCATATTTACTGAAACCGAAACTATGCTCCGACAGAACAACATAAATCAGATGGTTTTAGAAAAAACCCGCGCTTCTACCTCCACCTAGAGCAGAGGTCTTCAATCCTGCTCCTGGAGGCCACTGTCCTGCACAGTTTAGTTACAACCCTAATCAAACACACCTGAATTAGCTCATCAAGCTCTTCCAAATCCTTGAGTATCCAATGGCAGGTGTGCTGAAGCAAACTAAACTCTGCAGGACAGTGGCCCTCCAGGAGCAGGATTGAAGACCTCTGACCTAGAGCCTGTTATTTGATTGGCAAAAATCCACTGCTCCCGGTTCTTCTAGTCCAGTCAGCGCAGGGCTGTGTGAAATCTGCCTGTCAATCACAGTTCGCGCACACGCCACAGATCACACGCCAGGCCATACAGAAGTTATTTGTGGTGAGCAGGACGAGGTCTAGGACCATGAGAGAACAGCGCGAGACCGGTGGCGTGATTGATGTGAGCAACACCTGCGCGACACCGGTCTCGTATCTCTCACGGAGGAGCGGAAGCATAAAAGTCCCCCTCTGTCTAGGTGCTGAGAGCTGCCAGTGGGAGCAGTGCCCCTTGCGGTGGTGGGTCCCTTGGGGTGTGCTGTGGCTGCGTGTTCACCAAGTGTGGTCATTCCCTTGCTGTTAAATCCAAACACTTTGTGGAGCGAATTATTGTGCGAGTGTTTCTTGAGTTTAAAAATAAAAATCTATTTTTGTACTGGACCACTGTTTCTGGCTAATCGATCTACGAACTTGAGTGCCTTGCTAGAATAAAATCACTAATTTTGGGTGTAAATCCCATCGGGGCGTAGTCTGCTAATTGTCTGGGTTTAAGCCCTGTAAATTTGTATCCCACCTGCCACACACGGATGCATCAGGATTTTCTCTCCAACTATTCTGGATCGACTCTGAACGTAGTTTTAAAACTCACTCACACAGACACCACTTGAACCTTACATAAAATAATCTTTCATGAAGGTCGGAAAGGTTGAAGCGAATTACAAGGACATTTGCAGGCTTGATTGCACAGGATTTTGCACAGAAAAACGTAGCCACATATTGGTCATCAACAGATACCCTTAGTCTTAGACCAGTGAAATGAGCTTTAAGTGTCAATTTACAGGAGATCTGAAGACATCAGCATCAAAATGAGGTGAAAACAGGAACTATTGATGTGAAATGGGTAGAACTATATTTACAGCCCTAGTACAACAGTTATCAGTTTAGAAGTATTCATGTGAATTAAACGTGGGACAATGGCCTTCATCATCACATTATGCTAATGTGAATCAGATGCAGGGAATCGTCATTATGCAGATTGAGGACTGATGTGTCTTTTACACCTCTAATACACATCTGTGCTATATGCTACACACACACACACACACACTTATTCCCACTACATACTACTGATCTACTAGTGTGCTTATAAACTGAACAGAATTGTGCTGAACTTAATATTAATGTATTCTAATGTAAAATCTAGATACTGAAATATATGTTAAAGAACAACAATAACTTCAATGGAGTCAGATTACTTATATTAGAGTCAGAAAACTAAATGCTCATTCTCCCATTATTTTTCATATCTACTTTTATTCTGCACTGTTGTGTCTCTCCTCCTAAAACGGTCTGATGATTTACTGGTTATAAGAAGCCTCTCCCTCAGAAATACACAACGGGCTCTGATTGGTCAGCTTGGCCCAGTGTGTTGTGATTCGCTAACCGCCTAGTTCACGCCAGAGCCGTTAAATATGAATAAATCTTTGACCTAACTTCGGTTGCACCAACCAAACTTAAGCCTAGGCTTAACTACGCCTGGTCTTAGCGTTGCGCATTCATGTGAATGGCCACGGAACGGTTGACCTGTTGCTAGGTTACGCTGTAAACTATCTTCCGCTGTTTTGTTAACTTGTAGCCGTATCAATCGACATGCAGTGGATCTGTGGACATTAATCATGTCTCCAACAGTGTTTTGAAACACACCATTTGCATAAAAACATAGCGCTATTTACAGCTGTAATGCTGGTGTCAATGCTGCGTTGTGGTTCGTCACAAACTGTAAGTCGGGTGACAGCTCTTCAACAAGTTTATCTCTCCAACAGAATCGAAACCTCTCTATCAGCTCCTCATCATTGTAAATGTCCAATCAATGGATTACTTCTGTCCCTAAAAAAAAGCCTGCTCATTGTAAATTCTGTGTATAAGGCGCGCCATGTCTTTACTGCTGAGTTATCAAGTGGTTAGGCCTACTATAGAAACATTATCTGACGGATAACGGCTATTAACGCTATTATATGGCTAGATTTTGAATTTACGCCTGCTACTAGGCGTAAGATTTACGCCCGGTCTTAGCGAGAAGAGGCCTTAATCCTGGATGGTGCAACTGTCGTAACTTTTAGGTCGGACTTAGAATGCTGAGTTAAGACCTACTTACCAGGGGCCGGTTTCACAAAGATAGACTTTGACTATGGCTTAGATATAGTAGATTTTCAGACTTCAGATAGACATCTAAATCAGACCGTTGCACAAAGCACTTAAGACTTTGACTATCTTAAGTAGGACTACACTGCAATGCATTCTGGGTAAAATAAGACACTTTTCAAAACAAAAAACATGGCGGATCGAGTAAGCGCATTCAACCGCTCAGTGCAGTTTACCCCAGGGGAAAAATATGTTTTTGTTGGAGGAGTATAAATGACGGAGTATGTTTTTATGTTTCCACTGTTCGATCGCGCCCGTGCCTCTCTCTCTCTCTCTCTGACATACACACACACATTCCAGCATTGAAATCTTGACATCGCAGCCTGTTATTATGCAGCGTTCACACCAAACGCAAATAGAGCGTCAAATTCGCGTCTATCGCGTCTAGTTCGACGCTTGAACATTTTGAATCCATTCGCGCGTCCAAGGCGAATAGGACGCGCGTATAAAGCGAGCGTTTGAAGCAAAATAGACGGCTGAACAGTCACGATGTATTGCATTTCACGCATCGCCCGTAACGCTTGCGTAAGAAAGGGAGCGCGTCGATCGTTGCTCGCGTTGACTATGTAACGGCCCTAACAGTTACAAGGACATTTTACTTGGGAATGTAACGTTAGTAACAAGAAGAAATGTTTAAATTATGAGCCATTTTCCCTTTTCTTTTGGCAGTTTGTAATGTAACTCATTGTTCCCTATCGTTCGGTCACTACGACGTACGTCGTGGTGAACGACGAATAGGAATCTCGCTAGAGAGGCCAATCTACTTCGAGTGAACTAAAACAAGCCAATGCACATTGGCGTGCAATCATTTGCATCAGCTGTGCAGCCTCACAGCGCGGGTATTTAACGAGCAGCTGGTGTGATTGCACTTCAGCTTTTTGCTTCGGAGCCAAGCACTTCGATTCGTCTACAGGATGCATGGAGAAACAAGCCATTGGATCTCTCTTTTACGGTGCGGGTGTCACAACACGGCAGCGGGGACGGTCATCTCTTCTTTGTGTTTGTTTGTTTTCCTTGGTTATCCGGTACTGAGCAAACAAAAAAGCTGTTTTAACGGCTGGTAAGGTGCGCCGTTAAGAGCGCTCAAAGGCTGTTATCACAGCTGGTAAGACAGCGAGAAGAGAAAGAGACAGCGCACAGACAGGTGCACATTCCCGTCTGTGTTCGCAGTGTCTGTTCCCCCTGTGTGTTTCAGCACCAGTGAGAGCAGTCCCTAAAAGAGCTTACACAGATAGAGAGCGTCTTTTTAAAGATGACTTTCTATCTGTGTGTTTCTGGATGCGGTCGTTACCTGGGCTCACAGGATGGTCACAAACGCTGCCTTGTGTGTCTGGGCATTGAACACGCTGAGGCAGCGCTTGTGGATGAGTCATGTACCAATTGTGGGAAGATGACCATCGCGGAGCTGCGGTCGAGACTCACGTTCCTGCAAAGGGGCGGAGTCCCCGTGCCGCTGCCTCGATCCAATCCTCCTCAGAGGGTGGCTTCAGGCAGCGACATGGGTGACCTGAGGATCACGGTGAGCGCGTCTCCTTCGGGGAACCAACCCCCTAGGAGCCCACACCCCTCTCATGCTCCGCAGCCAGTTGAGCCCCCATTGTAGAAAGCTGGACCATCCTCGCGGTGTGTACCAGTTGTCTCCTTTGGGGCTCCCTGTGAGGATCAGATGTCGATCGCTGCATCGGAGGGTGGGTCAGACTTCTCTGCGGATGACGACTCGGCGCCGTTGCCTCCTTCGGGGGTGTCAACGGTGCCTGAGACGGACCCGGAGATGATGGCCATGCTTTCCCGGTCCGCCAACGGGGTCGGGCTCGTGTGGAATCCTCCACCGTGTCCCGAACCCTCGAGGTTGGACGATTGGTATCTCGGGGTGGAGCGCGCTGGTTCTCAGCAACCCACCCCAGTGCCTTTCTTCCCGGAGGTGCAAGAGGAGCTTACGGGGACGTGGACGGCACCTTTTACTGCCAGAAACCGTTCCGGTGGCTCCTCCTCCCTCACCACCCTTGATGGCGGGGCAGCTAAGGGATACACGCGCATCCCGCCAGTGGAACGGGCCGTTGCTATGCAACTGTGCCCTAACTCCACTTGGCGACCCAGAGATGGCAGGGACTGCTCTCCAGGAGACGATGACTGCATCGCTCCATCCCCCGGAAGAGGGCCGGGTGGAAAATCTTTGTTTTCCTTTTCTTTTTGTTCCGCCGCTGGCCTCAAAACCAGCGGTACCCAAATTTTCAATAAAAGAGCAGTTTCTTCCGTCTCTGGGTCCGAAGAGGGCCCGGAGAGCAGTGGGGGGAGAGAATCCTCACCACTCTCATCCGCCTCTTCTATCGCCAGCAGGCAGCAGTGTGCAGTTCGAGAACGCAACCAAGCCGTCTCCTGCACCTCCCGCCTCGTGGAACCAGGTAAGTGTTGCGCAGCACACTCAGACTCCGCTACGGGCCGCCTCCCAGAGAGAGCCTCCCGAGCCGAGCCCCTGTGTTCCACCTCGCTGCCCCACTCCGGGTACGCCTACGGTCCCTTTGGTCCCGCTTGTACGGTCTCTGCGAGCCTGGCTAGCGCTCCCCAGTCCGTCTCGCTGGCTCATTCGGACCATCAGGCTCGGCTATGCGATTCAGTTCGCCCGGCGTCCCCCCAAGTTTCGGGCCATCCACTCCACTACAGTGAGAGCAGCCAATGCCCATGTCTTGCGCGCGGAGATCGCAGTCCTGCTGGCGAAGGACGCAATAGAGCCGGTCCCTCCAGCCGATATGAGGTCAGGGCACTACAGTCCCTACTTCATTGTACCCAAGAAAGGTGGTGGGTTACGACCAATCTTGGACCTGCGAGTTTTGAATCGGAGCCTTCACAAGCTACCGTTCAAAATGCTCACGCAGAGACGCATTTTCGAATGCATCCGTCCCCAAGATTGGTTTGCAGCGATCGACCTGAAGGACGCGTACTTTCATGTCTCGATTCTTCCTCGACACAGGCCGTTTCTGCGCTTTGCGTTCGAGGGTCGAGCATATCAGTACAAGGTCCTGCCCTTCGGGCTGGCCCTGTCTTCCCGTGTCTTCACAAAAGTCACAGAGGGGGCCCTTGTTCCCATGAGAGAACAGGGTGTTCGCATTCTCAACTATCTCGACGACTGGCTTATACTAGCACACTCTCGAGATCAGTTATGCGAACACAGGGACCTCGTGCTCAGGCACCTCAGTCAGCTGGGCCTTCAGATCAACTGGGAGAAGAGCAAACTCGCCCCCGTGCAGAGGATCTCTTATCTCGGTATGGAGTTGGATTCGGTCGCTCAGACAGCGCGCCTCACAGAGCAACGCGCTCAGTCGGTGCTGAACTGCTTGAACGCGTTCAAGGGCAGGACGGCAGTCCCACTGAAATTCTTTCAGAGGCTCCTGGGGCATATGGCAGCGGCTGCGGGGGTAACTCCGCTCGGCCTGCTCCATATGAGACCGCTTCAGCACTGGCTTCATGGCCGAGTCCCGAGATGGGCGTGGCATCATGGCACTCACCGGGTGGCAATCACACCGGAGTGCCGCCAGACCTTCAGTCCGTGGTCAGACCCCTTGTTCCTCCGGGGAGGAGTCCCCTTGGAACAGGTGTCCAGGCATGCTGTGGTTTTCACAGATGCCTCTGCCACCGGCTGGGGTGCCACGTACAACGGGCATGCAGTGTCAGGGGTGTGGACGGGCCCCCAACTACAGTGGCACATCAACTGCCTCGAGTTGCTAGCAGTACGTTTCGCTCTGAGCCGCCTGAAAAGGCCGCTGCAGGGCAGAGACGTGCTGGTCCGTACGGACAACACTGCGACCGTTGCGTACGGACAACACTGCGACCGTTGCGTACATCAACCGTCAAGGTGGTCTACGCTCCCGTCGCATGTCGCAACTCGCCCGCCATCTCCTCCTTTGGAGTCAGAAGCATCTGAGGTCGCTTCGAGCCATGTATGTCCTCGGTGTGCTCAACCGTGTGGCCGACGAGCTATCGCGAGCTGTGCTCCCGGGAGAATGGCGACTCCACCCCCAGGTGGTTCAGCTGATCTGGAGAGAGTTCGGAGAGGCTCAGGTAGACCTGTTTGCCTCCTCAGAAACCTCCCACTGCCGGTTGTTTTACTCCCTGACCGAGGGAACACTCGGCACGGATGCACTGGCACACAGCTGGCCCAGGGGCCTCCGCAAATATGCATTTCCCCCAGTGAGCCTACTTGCACAGACCCTGTGCAAAGTCAGGGAGGACGAGGAGCAGGTCCTTCTGGTGGCTCCCTATTGGCCCACCCGGACTTGGTTCCCAGAACTCATGCTCCTCGTGACAGTACCTCCCTGGCCCATTCCTCTGAGGAAGGATCTTCTGACTCAGAGACGGGGCACCCTTTGGCACCCGCGTCCGGACCTCGGGAAACACCATGTTTGGTCCCTGGACGGGACGCAGAGGTTCTAGGTGACTTACCCCCAGAGGTACTTAACACCATCACTTCTGCGCGAGCGCCGTCTACGAGACGTGCGTACGCCTTGAAGTGGAACCTGTTTGTCGAGTGGTGTTCCTCCCGCAGAGAGGACCCCCGAAGATGTTCGATAGAGTCAGTGCTTTCCTTCTTGGAGCAAGGGTTGGAGCGAAGGCTGTCTCCCTCCACCCTTAAGGTTCATGCTGCTGCTATTTCAGCATATCATGACAACATAGATGGCAAGACAGTGGGAAAGCACGACCTGGTCGTCAGGTTCCTTAGGGGGGCGAGACGATTAAATCCTCCTCGTCCCCCCTCCATACCCTCTTGGGTCCTTTCCCTGGTGCTCCGAGCACTTCAGGATGCTCCCTTTGAGCCTTTGCAGTCAGCAGACTTAAAGCTTCTCTCCTTGAAGACTTTGCTGCTGATTGCACTGGCCTCGATCAAGAGGGTAGGGGACCTGCAAGCATTTTCGGTCGACGAATCGTGCCTAGAGTTCGGGCCGGGTGACAACCATGTTGTACTGAGACCCCGGCCTGGCTATGTGCCCAAGGTTCCTACCACTCCCTTTAGAGATCAGGTAGTGAACCTGCAGGCGCTGCCCCTGGAGGAGGCAGACCCAGCCCTGGCTTTGCTCTGTCCCGTTCGCGCTCTGCGTATGTACGTGGACAGAACCCAAAGCGTCAGGACCTCAGACCAGCTCTTTGTCTGTTACGGAGGCCAGCAGAAGGGAAAGGCTGTCTCCAAGCAGAGAATGGCCCACTGGATAGTGGATGCCATCGCCTTGGCTTATGAAGCTCAAGGCATGCCCTGCCCGCTCAGGTTGCATGCACACGCCACGAGAGGCTTTGCATCCTCTTGGGCGCTGGCACGTGGCTCCTCGCTAACAGATATCTGTAGAGCTGCGGGCTGGGAGACACCTAACAAGTTCGCTACATACTATAGCCTACGTGTAGAGCCCGTGTCCTCCCGTGTTCTCACCCTAAACGGGTAGAAACATTGTGAGTACCGGCTCTGTCGGCTTGCTGCACCCTACTGTGCACCCTTATTGCTCCAGAGTAAAACCTGTCGAGTCCTCCAAACACCCTCGGCCCGGACGTGGCGGAGCGTCCGGTGCCAGGCCTTACCCGTTGAATCCTTGAGAACCGGGTCTAGGCTGGGTCCCATATGTGTGACCCTACAGGGATCCCATATGTGTATATCTTCCACGGCTGCTCCTAATGGAAGCCCGTGTCTTTCCCTTGGGCTAAGTCACCCATTATTCATATGCAGTACAACCCTTGGGTTAGTCCTAGGGCTGTCAATCGATTAAATTTTTTAATCGCGATTAATCGCATATTGTCATGAGTTAACTCGCGATTAATCGCATTTAATCGCACCTTTTTTTTAATTGTTCTAAATGTACCTTAAATTAATACTTTTCAAGTTTGTAATACTCTAATCAACGTGGGCATGGATAAATATAGATGCTTTATGCAAATGTATGTTTATTATTGAAACCATAGTCAATATAGAGCATAAGGACGAGACATGTTTCAAAGGTCACAGATGTTTTTCAAAGAACTTGTTCATGTCTATTAGACACGTAGAAAGAACAAAAAAAAAAAAAAAATGCCAGGTTACCATTACTTCTCTTTCTTTGCACTAAGCAATTTACTAACACAAACATGTTTAGATTTTTGCATGACAGGGCAGCTCTTCTGAAAATACTAAATGTACATTTATTATTTATTAGCCTATTACATAATAGTTTGTCTCTCTCTGTGCCCATTTTGATGAAGCTAAATTCTCAATAAAACTGTTTTCATTGGTATATTTTACTGTTTCTGTTGTCAAACAACGGAATGAATTTGAAATGGTGTCTGAAACGCGACCCATTAAGACATAACCAGCTCTCCCTTCCAAGACGTTAATCTGCACAAAAATTCTGATAATCGAGCCGTCCTCTGGTGAAATCAAATTCACATAAGATAAAGACAATATCTGTGCTCTGATTTCGGCTATACTTGTAAAAATAGAGAAGCAACATAATATCTGTGCTTAATTGAGTTAAAGCGCTGCTCCTCCGCGCGAGACGCAGAGAGAGAGAGAGAGCGAGAGAGAGAGAGAGAAAGAGAGAGAGAGAGAGAGAGAGCGAGAGAGAGGCGCGCGCGCGTGCTGACAGAGCAGTACCGGCGGTACCGGTAGATTCTCAGAAACTAAATAAGGTTTGCGCGCTTTGTTGAAGGGAAAAAATCGCTAAAGGGGTCTGCAATGTCACTAAGTTAGCAACACTGTGTATCTCCATTTCTCCAACTAGGGGTTGGGCCACGGGTCAAACAGAAAATACGCGCTGCGTTAATCGCACGTTAAAAAAATTAGTGCCGTTAATATGATTTTGCGTTAACGCGTTATTAACGCGCTAACTTTGACAGCCCTAGTTAGTCCATATGTGTATTCCCACATAACTCTTCTTAAGAATGTGGTTCCCGCAGCATTCCCCTCCCTCACTTCGGGCACACTTTCCCAGTGTTATCCAATATATCACTGTATGGGTTATCACGGAACAACAGTGTGGATACTCTTGGTGTAAGCCCTCTCCTTCGTCCTTCCAGGCAAGAAGGTGTAGAGGCTTGCCCAGGGCGCTGGATGGGGTGCAGCAACTGTGGCACTTTGGTAGGGATTCCTATTCGTCGTTCACCACGACGTACGTCGTAGTGACCGAACGATAGGGAACGTCTCGGTTACATATGGTAACCCTCGTTCCCTGAGGGAGGGAACGGAGACGTACGTCCCGTCGCCACATCTGCCGCTACCCGCCGGGGCAACCAGCTTTTCAGGCTTGGCTCCTCAGCAAAAAACTGAAGTGCAATCACACCAGCTGCTCGTTAAATACCCGCGCTGCGAGGCTGCACAGCTGATGCAAATGATTGCACGCCAATGTGCATTGGCTTGTTTTAGTTCACTCGAAGTAGATTGGCCTCTCTAGCGAGATTCCTATTCGTCGTTCACCACGACGTACGTCTCCGTTCCCTCCCTCAGGGAACGAGGGTTACCATATGTAACCGAGACGTTACTGCTGGTTGCCAAGGTAACATAGAGTCTTAGACCTAACTTAGCCTGGGGGTAAGGTGTCTAATTTTTTTGGTCTAAATTAAGTCAGTCTTTATTTTTGTGAAACAGTCTAACTTGCATTAGACTGTCTATGAGCAAATTTTAGACTTGTCTAACACTATAGACACTATTTTGAGTCTAAAATAGCTTTGTGAAACCGGCCCCAGGCGTTAGCCCTGTTGGTGCAACTGGCTCCTGGTGGTGAATCGAGAATCAGTCAACTGCTTAGCCATACATTGATAACAAGCATTCAAACTCCACACTATAAGTAATGTTATAGTCACTTGGATTTTTGGGTGAGTGCATTCCCCTGCCAGAAGCAGAGCGTTTCATAGGCCCATATACATTGAAAGCCTGTGTTTCCTAAACATTTTCATGAGGCTGAGATTACGGAAGTGAGAGTACACACCTACAGTTAGGTCCATATCTATTTGGACATTTGTCATTGTCATTTGACAGTTTCTATAATTATGACTCTGTAGGCTACTCTTGTACATAATTTGAAATGAAATGAGAACAAAAATTATATATATATATATATATATATATATATATATATATATATATATATATATATATATATATATATTATATTAATAATATTTATATGTATATTATAATAATAAATATATATATATATAATTATATATATATAATTATAAATATATATATATATATTGTTATTCAAATGGTTATTCTTACACAACAACATTATGGAAGATTATTATTTTGCTCATCCAACAAATAATATTTTTATTGCATTATGATACCGTATACAAAACTCAACCATTAATTCCGCTTTTCTATAATGTTCAGGATTTTTTTATACTGTCATAGAGGTTGTTTTATGGTGCTTAATTTAACCCCTTGTTTGGGTCTTAAAGACACCTTCTACCTTATTTTGTTTATTCTCAGGTTAGGTAAAGTCAGTCGAATTCGCTCTAAACAATAAGTATATAAATTTCCATACTTACAATTCAGTCGAAAGACTGCTCCGTGGTTTAGTTCAGCTCAATATTTGGTAAAACAGAGACTTAAGTCAGGCGAGCTTCTTAATTTCAATTAAATGTAATTTTTTATTAAATACAGGTTAACTAGTTTACATAAACGGTACTAATATATAAAATAAAAATAAAAGTAAATCAAAACCAATTAATTTACAAGCTTTCATCTTCATGAGGCGCAATGGCAAGGCATCTAACACCGGAGAGGCCGTCCTTGGTGAAACAGCGTCTAAGTTTGACATTCTTTACAATACTTTTTATAGTCCACACGCACTCCGCACAGATTCAGTCCTTTACAGACAATCTGTCCAATCCGAAGTGTTGAACTATCCTCCGTTCTGGAAACCCCCTTGTAACTCCATATATAAAGCTCTTTTTCCTTTGTTCTCCTTTGTTTGCTGCTCTGGACCCTCTGCCTTTCTCCTGCGTCTCATGTTCCTCATCAAACGGGTAATGCTGGCCATTTCTACTTTGCTAAGTTACATGGTTTTCACTACTTAATGTTACTTCTATCTATTGATTAAATGCTTAAACATGAGTACATTATTATCGTTTCTTGCATGCATTATTACAATAAAAAGTTTATTACAAAAACAAGTTGCAGTGTCTCTCTGAACCAAACAGTTCAATAATAAAGACCTTCACAAAACCATCTCCATTGTCTTTCTTAATAAAACAATTTCACAATAAAGGCTTTTACCAAACAAGTTGCATTGTCTGTTCTTAATAAACCAGATTCACAAATAAAAGACTTTTACAAAACAATTTACAGTGTCTTTTCTTATACAACACTCTATTCTACTTGGTTATAAAGTTAGTTAGTAACATACATACTTTATATATGAGGGTTACAGATTAATACAGAATAAATTGCATATATATATTTCACTTCTAAAACTACAATGGTGATTAATATCATATAAATTGCATGTTCACTTGATTTAAATGACAGATGGTCAATTTAAAGCAGTCGGTTTCTGCAAGTGAAATTAGTTTTAACTCCGTTTTTAATTTAGTGCATTTTTACAGTAACATACTGTAGATTACAGTAAAGAACTGTACAATTAACAGTAAATTACTGTAAAAAAACGGTAAGGTCTAACAGTGTATGTTTTTATATCGAAGAGAGTTTGAATCTTAAATCGATCTACGTTTTAATCTAAGTAACGGTCGCGGGGCAAGTTAACTTGATGTTTTGAATGCTCAGAGGCAGAGCACGTTATAAAACGTATTCTTAAAATACACATTTCTGTTTTAATAAATGCTCATAGTAAATCATAGCATATTGCCTAAAACATAGGTACAAAAATAATCAGTGAGACATTTGCGACACATTAAAAATTAGGGTCGCAATGGCATTTCAAAAGGTTGCATATGCGACCATTTTGGTCGCAGTGTAGTTCCCTGAACTGGTAATCTTTTCTACTTCTACTGTTTAGTCTCTTTTACCAAAAACATTTTAAATGATGTGTTTGTCTGTTTATAATAGCAACCAAGAAAAAGGCGGAGCAGAAAAAAACAGGTGGTGGTCCTGCTCCCCCACATTATACCCCAGCAGAAGAGCTGGCCCTGGGCTTAAATATGAACTGACCCATTGTGGAGGGCATCCCTGGGGGCAGCTCTTCCTTAGACCTAAAGCCAGGGACCAGTAACAGCAACACCTTAATTACAGGTAAATAAGTTTAAAATCATCTTGCTACACTGTAAATAATTTGTTGCTGCATTAAATTATGTCTATAATACAAATGGCTGGTTCAGTCACATTTCAACAGCTAAATATTGAGTCAATTGCTTTTGTTATTGTGCTTTTGTAAAGATATTTTGCAATATGTTAATGATCATATTTTTTCCTAGTGTAGTTCATTGTAATGCCATTGAGTTCTCCTCTTTTGTGTAGTTTTACATAATACACCAACACTTTTACCTGTTCCCAAGAAAGTGGCTGAAATATGTGCAGTAAGTGGACTTTTTCTAACTTTACATCAAAAGGAAAGAAAGTGCAACACTTTGTAATACCCATGTTTCTTTTGCGCAGGACAGTGAAGAAACCCTCTCAGATGACTGTCCTTTGGAGGAAGTACTTGTAAGTGCTTAACTAACTATTTAAATTATAGGTGTGTACATATTATTTCTGACTGAGTTGCAGGAGGAAAGGCCTACGGAAAGGCCTACTGCACAAAGTGATACAGAGGTGGGCAGTCTACTTTTCATTTTTATTTCTGTTGCATGAGGCTTGTTGATTATTTATTTTTTTAAATGCCACAGGATGATATCCGTACCCTATACAAACGGTATCTTCAACAGAAAATTGAGTATTTTGATCTTAAAAAAAAAAAAAAATTAAGGGGAGAAATAGAACTTGACACCTTAAAGAAGAAAAAACTGGCACTAGAGATTGAGTTGCTTCAAACTTCAGAGTAAGTGCTAAAACACTATTTTTCACACAGAGTCCTAATGCTGACCTTGGATAACAATATAGGCTATCTTATTGCAGGCAAAAGATGACCATCACTGGCTTTTCTTGAGAAACAATAATTGAAATAAAATTCAATGAACTAAGCATGTTGTCTTGTCTTCTATTATTAATTTAATGAAGGTTTTTGTGTGTGTGTAAAAAAAGAAAAGAAAAATCAAAAAAATCAAAAATGGTGTTCCACAATTCTGTCCCGTGCAGCTCTGCCACTAGGTTGGTCCAAGTGCACTGGCTGGAGGTCATCATCAGGCTGCACCTCCACCACAGGGGTCCTCTCCTTTCTGATGGTGGCAATGTTGTGGAGGATGGCACATGCAACAATAATGTCACAGGCCCTGTCAGGTGCAACCCTCAGACCCTTCAGACACTGAAATCTTTCCTTTAGCAGCCCAAAGGTCATTTCAATGCGTGCCCTTGTCCTGGCTAGAGCTGCATTGTAACGGGTTTGTGGTCCGGGGTTTGGGTCAGGGAATGGCATCATGAAGTACTGCCTGCAGGCATAGCCCCTGTCTCCTAGCAGGATCCCATCATAAGCACCTAGAAAAATGCAGTTTTGTTAGGCTCAGAATAAAATTATGTAATACAGTGAGTTTGACATTATTTTTTTCCTTACCACCTTCAAATAATGTGCATAAATGCAACTCTCTGAAAATCCTGGAGTCATGCACAGAACCAGGCCATTTGGCTTCCACATTTGTTATGTGGAACATGGAGTCACACACCATCTAAAATATGTGTAATCAGTCAACTGCATAGCCAACTTTTGATTTTATTTTTATATATATAATTTCTAATCTGGAATATTAAGAATCGTAATAGTAATTTACCTGCACATTTACACTGTGAAATCCCTTTCGGTTCACAAAATCCCCTTCATTGGGGCCAGGTGGGGCCTTGATGGGGACGTGTGTGCAGCCTATGGCACCAATCACGTTAGGGGAGCCTGAGGAACAAATACAGTACAGTGGTGGACAAAATTGATGGCACCCCTGATAAATATGATAAAAAATGGCTGTAAAAAATACATCTGCATTGTTTATCCTTTTGATCTTTCATTCAAAAAATTCACAAAAATCTAGCCTTTCATTGAAGTAAAATAATTGAAAGTGGGGGGTAAATCACATTATAAAATAAATGTTTTTCTCCAAAACATGCTGGCCATAATTGTTGGCACCCTGTTATTAAATACTTTTTGCAACTCCCTTTGCCAAGATAACTGCTCTGAGTCTTCTTCTATAATGCCTGATGAGTTTGGACAACACCTTACAAGAGATCAGAGACCATTCCTCCATTCAGAATCCCTCCAGATCCTTCAGATTCACAAGTTCATGTTGGTGCTTCTTCTCTTCAGTTCACTCCACTCATCAGGTCAGGGAACTGGGACGGTCACGGCAGAAGCTTCATTTTGTGCTCAGTTACCGATTTTTGTGTTGATTTTGATGTTTGTTTTGGACCGTTGTCCTGATGGAAGATCCAACCACGGCCCATTATAAGATTTCTAGCAGAGGCTGTCAGGTTTTAAATTTTTCATCTGTTTGTATTTGCTAGAATCCATAATACCATGTATCTGAACAAGATGTCCAGGACCTCCAGCAAATAAATAGGCCCACAACATATAAGATCCAGCAGTATATTTAACCGTAGGCATGGGGTACTCTTCATCCCTGTTTGCACCAAACACATCTGGTGAGTTTGCTGCCAAAAAGCCCTTTTTTTGGATTCATCTGACCACAGAATCTGGTCCCTTTTGAAGATCCAGTCGTGTCTGACAACTGAATATGCTGGAGTTTGTTTTTGGAGGAGCGAGGAGGATTTTTCTTGAAACCCTCCCAAACAACATGTGGGGATGTAGGGGTTGTTTAATAATTTTTTTCAGGCTTTCTGACCCCAAGACTCAACTAATCTCTAGAATTCTCCATCTGTGATCCTTGAAGAGTCTTTGACCAATCAAACTTTCCTCCTCACCATCCATTAAGACAATATAGACACACGTCCTCTTCCTGGCAGATTCATAACATCTTTAGTTGATTATAACTTCTTAATTATTGCCCTGATGGTCAAAATGGGGATTTTCAATGCTTTAGCTATTTTCTTACAACCACTTTCTATTTTGTGATGCTCAACAATCTTTTGCTGCACATCAGAACTATATTCTGTGGTTTTACTCATTGTGATGGATGATTAAGGGAATTTGGCCTTTGTGTTTCCTCATATATAAACTCCTGTGAAACAAGAAGTCATAGCTGGACAATTTCATGTTCCTAGTCACCCTGGTGTGCTAAAAAATGTAAATATTAATGAGAATATACTTCAGAGATATTTTTCTCATAAAAAATTCTAGGGGTGACAACAATTATGGCCAGCGTGTTTTGGAGAAAAACATTTATTTCATAATGTGATTTACCCCCCAATTTCAATTATTTTACTTCAATGAAAGGTTAGATTTTTGCGAATTTTTTGAAGGAAAGATCAAAAGGATAAACAATGCAGATTTATTTTTTACAGCCATTTTTTATCATATTTATCAGGGGTGCCATCAATTTTGACTACCACTGTAAGTCCTAGGCTGCTTTTTGGCATGATCATGGTTGCATGATCTTCATTAACAATTATAATGTAGGCTACCTGCAATGGCAAAAAAATTCTGCTTCACAGCCTGTGGTCTTAAGTGGCTTGGAAATACCACAACGCCCCCTAAAAACTGTTTGAGTGCCAGATAAACCTTGCGAATGGCACGACATACAGCACTTTTACACAAGTGTTCTGCATCTCCAATAGTGTAAAGGAAAGTGCCACTCGCAAAGCTATACAATCTGTTTGTGCAGTTGTTAAAGCCCGACTCCGACGAGTCGAACATTTAACGTGTGGCTCCAACAAGTTGATAATGTAGATGACACCCTCCCGTGAAAAACGATATCTCTCAATCAGTAGATTATCGCGCTGTGCTAAAGGATCCCGTCGATCTCGCAAAACGCGATTAATTCGAAAAGCTCTTCGAATTATTCTGGCACCTTCAGCAACAGATTCCTGACGTAAAAACGGACAAGACATGGCTGCGAAAGACTTCCCATATCAACTCCGCTTATAAAGCCGGGATCTAATCCTGTTAACATGAAATAAGCCTGCTCGCGAGCAGGTTTAAGATTGCGCACCTGTTGCTATGGCAGCAAGTCCAGGATGTGCGTCGAAGAACCAAACAATCCAAGATCATGCCAAATCTCCAACAATAAAATCCAGCTAAGTGAGTTAGCGACGTACGAAGAACGGGCCCCAGGAGCTCGCCTCGCTTTCCCTTCCCAGCATAACCTGGTGGATACACAAGAAGCACAATAAGAAATAGGGTTTATAGTTGACATTGAACATTTACAAACATTAAGAATAATTTCTCAGCTCTGTAGGTCCATGCCATGCAAGTGAATGGTGTCCAGAACTTTTAAACTCCAAGGTATGACATAAGTAAATAAGATTTTTAGTTTTCCTTTAGACTAACAACTAGTTTATTCATCACCAATTTACACAAAACGTACCAGGTGTGCAGCATTTGTACTCAAACCCACACTCCAAACAAGTGGAGATTGAGTACATCCTCCAGAAGAGCTGTTTGTAGTGAGACGACTTATTTTTCCAGCATGCAACACCTGAGGTGGAAAAAAAAATTAACATAACATTTAACATTATCAATGATGTTCTTGTTATGCGTTTTATTTTTTTAAAGTCAAATTTACTTTCTAGCCATAAGAAGCACAATAACATGCGTTTCACATTTATTTCACTGATTGTTATGAGTAATAGCCTAGATTTTATAAAATAATTATGATATAAAAACAAATGTTTCAATTACATTACATTGTGGATTACGCAGAAAAAAAGTTGAAAATGAAAACAAGTTTTGAAAGAATTGCATCATGCATTAAGTTAGGAGTCGTATTCTAATATCAAATCCATTTACAAAACGTTTAAGAAATTTACAATTTGAAAATCAATGCAGTCCTAAAACGTACAAAAATTAAACTGCCACAATACCTTATTATGGTCTTCAGAATCCATAATCTGGAGAGCAAACTGTAGAAATGGAATGCAGAAAAGATCTTGTCATACGTTACAGATTTTGTAATTTGTGTGACTACTAAAAAAACTACAGAATTTTTTTGGATACACTTTACCCTTATTCGTTTTTATACTTCAAGACTAAAAAACGCCATTATGAAATGGTCTTTTTCAGAACTTATAATGCTTTTTTACTAAACTAAAAACTGTACAACAAGCTTATCCTTCATCTCAACGGCACGCTGACATGTGAAAGCGGTTTTCTTCTTTGTTTTCTGATGGATCGCAACAAAACTTACACATTACCGCCACCAACTGTGGAGCATAAACCAATAGCTACTACAACACAGGTGATACTAATATAAACCAATCAAAATCCTCTGGAAGTTTGTACAGCCCACTTGCTGCTAACCCACCCATTTGCAGCTGGCTCCGACCTCCGTTTATACCATAGGCTGTAAAAAAATAGGTTTATACCCTACTCGAACTGGCTGGAAAAACTGAACTATCTTCGATCCTACTCTGAGGTCGTGAGGTTTCTCATTCTTCCTCAGTGACCTATGGCAGGTAGCGCGGACACTCACTCTCCCTGTCTCTGGCTCTTTGTTTGACACTGAGTTAAGAATAATATCATGTTATGATCAAAACACTTAAAACAAGATAATATTCGTCAGGCTCATTCAATGTTTAACGTTACCGGTTAGCAAGATAGCTCATAGGCTAGGCTATAAAGTAATGCCAAGCATAGTAAATGAACTTTCCTTCGTAATTGTCAATGTAGCTGGAAATATACATTTTAAACCCCTTCTCCCGCTTGCTCTTTGGGGCTGATGTTGAGGATTGTATAATCCTATGTACATCGTTTACGGTTATCCTTGGCAGGTCCTGCAAGCATCGTGTGTAAAACGCCATCTTCCTCGTTGACTAAAGTTATCGTACTCGCTCTGACAGGAGTAACCGGAAGTCGTGCGGCCTACCGTGACAACCCGGAAATATCGAACGTTCTATTTATGCAACAAGCCAGCAGGTGATGGTCTGCTAGCCAATGGCGGCGCCCAGGGAAACTTCAAAATAATATGAATCCCTGACCCCCGGGACCTCCTGTATATTTCACCCAACCCCGACTTGCCTCGCAAATGGTTGAAATGGCGGTGGTGTGAGTCATGCGGGTAGAAGGATCCCAATAATTAACTCCAAAACTTACAGAAAATCCTCACACTCTTCGTTTATTTTTCAATACAATTTAGAAAATCTTATGTGGTTTTAGTGTTGACCGACTTGGACTATTTTTTTTGTCTATATTTATTTTCGTCGATCTCATGCTTTTAACATTGCACTCTATGCTAACATTCCAGGACTTGCTATGCTAAGATCTGTGTAACTTTATAACGTTAGAACTGATGTAGTCGACGCCTTCTAAGTGAAGTGATGCCAAAAACCAAACGCCAGACAGCCATGACAACAGCCATGCAACCAACTCCCGACGTTGGTGCTAATGTTATTGTGGATATGGATGAGTTGGAAGCAGCTGATTATCTGCTCCCAGATACGCCATCAAAAGAACCAGCTCCCAAAAAAGGCAGGTGCAACGACAATTCTGATGAGCTAAATTCAGCCATGGCGCTGGCCATCATCTCTTCTCTCAAGACTGTAATTAACGACAGAGCCGACATTCTCGACAAAGGTATTGAAGGTCTGAAAACTTCTGTTGAATTTCTTACGGAAGAAATGAAAGACATTAAATGTAAGGCTGAGCGCACTGATAAACGAGTCCATGCTGCCGAGAATAGGATTAACGATCTAGAAAGCAAAGTTATGGAGCTGGCACGATACAAAAGACGCTGGAATCTGCGTTTATATGGCCTTCCAGAACTACAGGGAGAAAATGTCCGTCAGCGTGTTTTGGATGTGTGCACAGCCGTGATTCCTGCTTATGCAAACAAAGTCAGCGATCTCACCGACTCGGTTCACAGGCTTGGGAAAATAAAGAACAGCAATACCGCCGGCGCTACTCCGAAACCACGAGGTGTCATCGTCCAATTTACAATGCGTCACTTTCGCGATGCTCTTTGGAAAGCTGCAAAGAACTCCGCCTTCTTGGCAGACAACCATCTACGCTTCGGCTTCGCCGAGGACCTCTCACCTGATGACCGTGAACGTCGCCAACAGCTATGGCCACTCGTTGAGAAAGCTCGTCAAGAGGGTCATCGTGCATACTTTGTTGGTCCGAAGGCTTTTGTGGATGGCAAGGAGCTGACGCCTCCTAGTAAGATCTCAGGCAATGACTGAATGCAATTTAGTTCACACGCATCTAACCTTAAAGTTTTTGCTTAATGTTCCTGATGCCTTACTACTTTTGCTCGAACGTTACGTTACACACTTTCCTTATATCTATTTAAGGTTAACAGCAATGTGTTAGGTAGCCTAGGCTTTGTAAGGATTTGTTCACAGTTAATTTTATTCATAGGCTACGTTAAGTGGTTTGGCTCTCTCAACTTTTACAGCTATTTTACAGCTAACAATGTTTTCTTTCCATTACTGTCCTAGTTGGTTACATTAATATTTTGAGGATAGTCTTTTTTCTTTTTTTTACAATGGGTTTACTCCTTCTTTCTAATTGAATTATTGCTTGCTATTCAATGTTCCCTAGCATCTCGTTATGTTCCTTTAATACAAGAGGGTTACGTAATGATCTTAAACGGAAGGCTATTTTTCTTTATGCCAAAGGGCTAAATTCTGATTTTTGTTTCTTTCAAGAATCACATGCTAGTCCAGATGATACTAAATTTTGGAAATCTCAGTGGGGAGATGAAGTTTTCTTTTCCTTTGGGTCAACCCATTCTGCAGGGGTTATAATTCTGAAACACAAATTCCAAGGTAAAATTATTGAAGTGATACCTGACCAAGACGGTCATTTTCTGTTTCTTGTGGTGTCTTTGGGTGACATTCTCTTCCTTCTGATAAATGTATATGGCTTTAACTCCCCTAAAAATAATATTTTCCTGTTTAATCTAATAGAGGTTCAAATAAAATCCCTTTGTTGTAAATATCCCAATATACACGTCATTTTAGGTGGTGACTTGAACGAAACATTGTGTGACACTCTTGATCGTTATCCCCCGAAATCTTCGCATAAAGTTTCTCATCTGTCTGATTTTGTTTCACGCCTTGGACTACTGGATATTTGGAGAGATAAGAATCCTGCATCTACTCAATTCACTTGGTCAAATAACTCAGGGTCTCTCAAATCTAGAATAGACTATTGGTTAATCTCATACTCAGTATCACAATTTGTATCTAGTACTGATATTTTACCATCTCCTTTTTCTGATCATAACTGCATCCTGCTTAGTTTAAACGAACCTAGTCATATCCCGCGCTATTTAAATTCATACTGGAAGCTTAACAACTCTCTGCTTGAAGATAAGATTTTAGTTGAAACCATTAACAACAAAATTAATCTTTACTTTAAGAAAGCTCAAATGGAAGGCAAATTCAGCACTAACTGGGAACTTCTCAAATTTGAAATTCAAACAACCTTTAGAAAGGCTGGTGCTAAAAAGGCCAATTTGAGAAAATCATTTGAAGCTGAATTAATCAAGGAAATTATTAATTTATCTAATATTCCTTATGAGACCTTAACTGATAATCAAAAAGCTAATATGACGGATCTTCAATATAAGCTAGATAACTTGTATATGCAAAAAGCAAAAGGTGCCTTTATTCGCTCTCGTAGAAGATGGCTTGAGGAAGGGGAAAAGAATACCGCCTATTTTTTTAAGTTAGAAAAGCATCGTTCTCAATACAATTCTATTAACATACTAGCTTCAAATGGTGTTATATTAACAAGCCACAAGGACATCTCCCATATCTGCAGGGAGTTTTATGAAGGCTTATATCAATCAAAATTTTTTCAGTTGAATCTGGATAACTTCTTTAACTCACTGAACTTAAGTAGTGTTACTACTATTTCGGAAGACGATAAATTATTGTGCGAATCTCCTATCCAGCCTAAAGATATTGCGGAGGCTATTGACCGGTTAAAGCGTAATAAATCCCCTGGCAATGATGGTTTAACAGCTGAGTTTTTTAAGAAATTTGCTAAAGCCATCATTCCTTTCCTACATAATGTCTACGCAGAATGTCTTCACAATGGTGCTCTCCCCCCATCCATGACACAAAGTGTTATTTCACTACTTCCAAAACCCCAAAAAGATCGTTTATATATTGTTACGTCCTAGGACGTATTGTGTTATTTCTTTCGTTTATTTTGATGTTGTTATGTGATTTGTTATTGTGCAGTATGTGATTCGTTATTGTGCAGTTCGTTCTCTCTCTCTCTCCCTCTCTTTCTGTGCAGACTTGATTGGGCTCAGCTGCGGCAGATCATGTTGATGAGCGGGAGCGCTGATAAGCCGAGTAAGACGGCAATGCGGGAGAGCTGCTCGGGCGCGCGTCGTACAGCTCCGCTGTCGTTCTGTCCCTCATCTCCTGCCCCAGACATTTAGTTTATTGTTGAGATTCTAAATGTTGGAGTATGGTTGTGATTCGTTCCCTGTGTGGGTTTGTCATTGTTGATTGATGAGAACATCCGTCTTGTTACAGTGGTATCAAGCTTTCTTTTCTGGTATTGTATTTTGATTTATATTTCTTTGTTTATTTAAGTTGCTACGGATTTATTTTATTATTGATGTCTAATTAGTTTCTTTTGGAAGCCGTAGGGAGGAGGTTGCCAGTTTTATTTTACTTGAGTAATTTTCTCTTGTTTATGATCAGTTAGGGAGTAAGGGAAGTTTCTCTGTGTTTTCTTTGGGGTTTTTCTTTTAGTAGGTAAGTTAGATTTAATTCTCTTTAGTTAGAACCTCTTCTGTTTGTTATTTTGGCTTGAACCCCTCCTGAAGATTCACGCTTCCTGTTATGTTTTCATATGTCAATAAAATCCTCTTTTTGACGGACTCGTTGTGTTTAGTAATATTTGTTAGCGAGCTGGGACAGGAGAAGGGGATAGACGTGTCAATTTCAATTGATACTTGTTGTTTGTTATCGGTTTCCTCGACCCTAGACGGGGAGGGCGTAACAATTGGGGGCTCGTCCGGGAGTTCATTTTAGTCGTTATTTCATTGGTTTTGCTTGGCTGCTTCGAATTTTTCTTGGGGGAGGAAGGTTGTGTAATGGATTTTGATTTAATTAAGTTTACGCTTTCACCTACGTTGAAAGAATTCGACCGGTGTAGAAAAAAAGATCTAATTCAAATAGCAGAATTTTATAATTTAATGGTTCATAAAGAGGCAAAGAAACGAGTCATTAAAGATGAGCTGTATGGTAGGTTAGTTGAGATAGGTATTTTGCCTGGACTTACTCCTGAGTTAGAGATTGAGGAAGAAGTTTCATCTGATAAAGCAGATTCGGTAAGCGGTAAAAAGGTTGCTGGTATAGATCCTATGTTAACTGTTCGCTTAAGAGAGTTAGATCTAGAGTTAAAGAAACAGGAGCATGAAACGCAACTACTTCGATTGAGAGAGTTGGAATTAAAGACCGATCGGGATGTTAAATTGCGTAGGCTGGAGTTGGAAGCCCAGATGCAGCGTAGCAGACCAGTTCCGTCACCGCGTTCCAGACATGCTTCTGGTAGCTCTGAGGGGGGGCAACCTGACTTTGATGTGGGTAAGTATATTAAACTTGTACCTCCATTTCGTGAATCTGAAGTTGACTCGTACTTTGTGGCTTTTGAACGTGTCGCGGCTAAATTGAAATGGCCCAGAGATATGTGGGCGTTGTTGTTGCAGTGTAATCTCGTTGGCAAAGCCCAAGAGGTTTGTGCGGCTTTGCCAATCGATGATTCACTGAATTATGATACTATGAAATTGGCTGTGTTGCGTGCTTATGAATTAGTACCGGAGGCGTACCGGCAGAAGTTCAGGGTGTGTTCGAAGACAGCCAAGCAAACGTTTGTGGAGTTTGCGCGTGAAAAGAGATCGCTTTTTGAGAAGTGGTGTGTCTCTACCAAAATTACAACTCTTGATGAATTGCAAGAACTAATTTTGCTCGAGGATTTTAAAAACAGCTTGCCAGAAAATATTGTAGTGCATTTAAACGAGCAGAAAGTATCTAAACTTTTTGATGCGGCAATATTTGCAGACGAATTTGCGCTTACTCATAAGACTGTATTTTCTGTAATGCGCGCTCCTAAACCCTCCTTTGTTATGGAAGGAGGGAAGGATAAAAGAATGTTGAGAGACAACTCTTTCAGGGCTGATGGTGAAGCACATGCGCAAAAACGACCTGATAAAAAAAGAGTCTGTTTTTATTGTCTTGATCCTGGCCATTTGATTACGAGCTGTAAAGCCTGGCAGCAGAAAGCTGGCGGTAGGCCTAAAGGGGTAGCGTTTACCTCCGTTTCTGAGCCGTCATTGCAGGACGAATCGAATGTATTTGGGTCGTTTCTACAAACGTGTTTAGTCTCGCTTCCAGATGATGAGGAGGTTAAGTCCATAGTGATGCTACGAGATACAGGAGCCGCACAGTCTTTAATATTAGAAAGTGCTCTGCCGTTTTCGTCGAAGTCATATACAGGCAATGATGTGCTCATTCGCGGTATTGAAATGGGTTGTACTCCTGTGCCATTGCATACTGTTCAGTTGAAATCTGACCTTATTTCTGGCAAAGTTTCTATTGGTGTGCATTCACAATTACCTGTGGAGGGCGTGAGTATGATCTTGGGTAATGACTTGGCGGGAGCCAAAGTGTTTCCGTACCCGATCGTATCTGCAGAGCCTAATGTTACCACTCACGTGGCTGCTCTCTCTCAGTTCTCCATTGCTTTTCCGGCATGTGTTGTAACGCGAGCGCAGAAAAAGAAATTTGAGGATGTGGTGGATCTTTCAAGTTCCTTTTTAGCTGCATCGCCAGAGAGGGTAGAGTGCAAATTGCTTGTTAATCCTCAACCGAACATGAGTGATGAGTATTTGAATGCAAACGAAATTCCCTTAAAAGTGGGTAGGGAACAGTTAATTGCTGCGCAAAAATCTGATTTAACCTTGAGTAAATGTATCAGTGCGGCTGTGGACAAAACGCAAATTTCAAATGGGTCTGTTGGTTATTTTTGGGATGAGGAAGTATTGATGCGCTGGTGGAAGCCAGCAAAATCTGAAAGTGATTGTGTCTATCAGATTGTTCTTCCTACCGGGTATCGGTATCAAATCATGCAGCTTGCTCACGAACATCTATGTTCAGGACACCTTGGTGTTACAAAAACATATGACCGAATTTCCAGACATTTCTTTTGGCCAAGTTTGAAGTCGTCCGTGTCTGCGTTTGTCCGTTCTTGTCATGCCTGTCAACGTGCTGGCAAGCCTAACCAGAAGATTCCTCAAGCGCCACTTAAACCCATTCCTGTAGTGGGAGAGCCTTTTGAAAGACTTATCCTTGATTGTGTGGGTCCATTGCCTAAGGCAAAGTCAGGTCACCAGTATCTCCTTACCATAATGTGTGCAGCTACTCGCTACCCGGAAGCCGTGCCACTGCGCTCTATTAAAAACAAAGCCGTGGTCAAAGAGCTGGTTAAGTTTTTCTCTATGTTTGGGTTACCTAAGATAATTCAAACAGATCAGGGAACAAATTTTACTTCACACTTGTTTGAACAGCTGGCAACCGAACTGGGAGTGGAACATCAGATGTCAAGCGCATTTCACCCTGACTCGCAAGGCGCGCTTGAGCGATTCCACCAGACGTTAAAGTCAATGCTGCGCACTTATTGTGTTGAAACTGATAAAGAGTGGGTGGATGGACTACCCTTATTAATGTTGGCCATAAGGAGCACAGTGCAGGAGTCCTTAGGATTCAGTCCAGCCGAGTTAGTGTTTGGACATACAGTTCGAGGACACTTGAAATTGATCAGTGAGCAGTTTCACTCTAAAGATCCTCCCTCTGTGCCAATTTTGGAGTATGTGAGTTTGTTTCGTGAACAACTCTACAATGCTTGGGAGGTTGCTAAAAAGCATCTTGCTGAGTCGCAATCAAAGATGAAGAGCAGATATGACAAAACCAGCGTTGTTCGCAGTTTTAAACCAGGGGATTCTGTTCTTGTGTTTCTGCCTGTACCTAATTCTCCTATGCATGCTCGGTTTGCTGGTCCATATAGCATTGAGAAAAAACTGAGTGATACCAACTACACAGTTTTAACTCCTGAACGACGACGCAAAAGTAGAGTTTGTCACGTAAATATGCTTAAAGCGTATGTGTCTAGAGATGTCCCTGAAGTTAAGCCTGTAGTTGAAACTACGTTGCCTGTTACTATCGTTGCTCTGCCTTCTGTTTATGTGTTAGAGACGGATGGTCTAATTGGAAAGGATGCTCAAGCCTCATGTGGACGACTCTCGAACTCTGCTATTCTGGCCAATTTGCCGTCTCATCTCTCTTACCTGTCTGTGAGTCAGTGTAATGATATTGTTGAACTAATTCACAACTATTCCATGTTGTTTAATGATGTTCCTTCACAGACAAACGTGTTAAAGCATGATATTGAGGTGGGTCAAAGTACACCCATTAAACAGCACCCATATCGTGTTAACCCGCACAAACGTCAAGCTATGAAAGACGAAGTTGATTATTTGGTGCAAAACGGTTTCGCAGTAGCTAGTCAGAGTCCATGGAGTTCGCCTTGTATACTTGTGCCCAAGTCTGACCACTATTTCCGATTCTGTACTGATTTCCGAAGAGTTAACAATGTTACTAAAGCTGACTCTTTTCCTCTCCCCAGAATGGAGGATTGTGTTGATCGTGTGGGTACGTCACGTTATGTAACCAAACTTGATCTTTTGAAGGGATATTGGCAGGTGCCATTGACACCGCGCGCCTCTGAGATCTCCGCCTTTGTCACGCCTGATGCATTTATGTAATATACAGTGATGGCTTTCGGGATGCGCAATGCACCTGCCACATTCCAGCGATTGATGCAGATTGTTCTTTCAGAGGTACAGAACTGTGAAGTGTATCTAGATGATGTAGTGATCTATTCCATGACATGGGAAGATCACTTATTCACCCTGAGTTTAGTCATGAAACGCTTGGTTGAAGCGTCTTTAACACTCAACCTCAGCAAGTGTGAGTTTGCCAAAGCAGTGGTGACGTACCTTGGTAAAATAGTTGGGCAGGGTCAAGTTAAGCCTGTAAAGGCTAAAGTTGAAGCTGTTGTTACTTTTCCTTCACCCACTAATAAACGCGAGTTGAGGCGTTTCTTAGGAATGGCCGGTTACTATAGGGGATTTTGTAGGAATTTTTCCACAGTGGTTGCACCCCTTACTGACCTCTTAAGTACTGAGCGAAAATTCGTGTGGAACGAAGTATGCGAAGCTGCCTTCTGCTCTGCCAAAGATTTATTGTGTAATGCTCCTGTGCTTTCCGCCCCGAATTTCACTGAACCTTTTAGCCTGCAGGTGGATGCAAGTGCTCATGGCGCCGGTGCGGTGCTGATGCAAGCAGATAATGCTGGCATAGAACATCCAGTGAGCTATTTCTCAAAAAAATTCACTCGGTGTCAGAAAAACTATAGCACCATAGAGAAAGAAGCCCTGGCGTTACTGTTGGCCGTTCAACACTTTGAGGTGTATTTAAGTTCTGGTGACCGCGTTGTGGCGTACACGGATCACAACCCTCTAGTGTTTCTAGCTCGTATGTCTAATTCTAATCAACGTCTAATGAGATGGGCACTCATCTTACAAGAATTCAACTTAGACATACGTTACAAAAAAGGTCTAGATAATGTTGTAGCTGACGCATTATCAAGAGCTTACATTGCTGATGCTTAATCAACTGTTAAAAGAAAAAGTGGTCTGAAGTGTTGATGGTTTCAAACTAATTTGTTCCAAATCAGGATTTGTAACTACGGGTGGGGGTGTTACGTCCCAGGACGTATTGTGTTATTTCTTTCGTTTATTTTGATGTTGTTATGTGATTTGTTATTGTGCAGTATGTGATTCGTTATTGTGCAGTTCGTTCTCTCTCTCTCTCCCTCTCTTTCTGTGCAGACTTGATTGGGCTCAGCTGCGGCAGATCATGTTGATGAGCGGGAGCGCTGATAAGCCGAGTAAGACGGCAATGCGGGAGAGCTGCTCGGGCGCGCGTCGTACAGCTCCGCTGTCGTTCTGTCCCTCATCTCCTGCCCCAGACGTTTAGTTTATTGTTGAGATTCTAAATGTTGGAGTATGGTTGTGATTCGTTCCCTGTGTGGGTTTGTCATTGTTGATTGATGAGAACATCCGTCTTGTTACAGTGGTATCAAGCTTTCTTTTCTGGTATTGTATTTTGATTTATATTTCTTTGTTTATTTAAGTTGCTACTGATTTATTTTATTATTGATGTCTAATTAGTTTCTTTTGGAAGCCGTAGGGAGGAGGTTGCCAGTTTTATTTTACTTGAGTAATTTTCTCTTGTTTATGATCAGTTAGGGAGTAAGGGAAGTTTCTCTGTGTTTTCTTTGGGGTTTTTCTTTTAGTAGGTAAGTTAGATTTAATTCTCTTTAGTTAGAACCTCTTCTGTTTGTTATTTTGGCTTGAACCCCTCCTGAAGATTCACGCTTCCTGTTATGTTTTCATATGTCAATAAAATCCTCTTTTTGACGGACTCGTTGTGTTTAGTAATATTTGTTAGCGAGCTGGGACAGGAGAAGGGGATAGATGTGTCAATTTCAATTGATACTTGTTGTTTGTTATCGGTTTCCTCGACCCTAGACGGGGAGGGCGTAACAATATAGAGAACTGGCGGCCTATAAGTCTCCTAAATATTGATTACAAAATCCTGGCCTCTGCACTGGCTAAAAGACTAAAGTGCGTCCTGGATTGTATTATAGATGAATGTCAGTCGGGCTTCATTCCAGGAAGACTAATTTCCAACAACATTAGACTTGTTCTCGATTTAATAGATTATTCACATTTATTGGCAGATGACAGTTTCTCACTCTTTCTTGATTTTTACAAAGCCTTCGACACCATTGAACATCCATTTCTTTTCAGAGCCTTAAGTGTCTTTGGATTTGGGCAGAATTTTATCAATTCCATTCAGACTATTTATAAACACAATAATGCCTCAATCAAATTACAACATGGTACAACAAAGAGATTCAACATAGAGAGAGGTATCCGCCAAGGCTGTCCCATCTCACCCTTTCTTTTCCTTCTTCCGATGCAGCTTCTAGCCACTCACCTTAATTCCTGCAATATTGAAGGAATTTCTATTGCTGAACACTCCTTATTAATTAGTCAACTTGCAGATGACTCTACCTTATTTCTAAAAAACAAGGATCAAATTCCCATAGCTCTGAACAGCATTAAATCCTTTTCTGAAGCTTCAGGCCTTAAGCTTAATATAAATAAATGTGAACTTTTTTCCTTAGGTTCTTCAAATTATGACACGTTATACAATATTCCTGTAAAAGCAGAGCTAACGTATCTGGGCATAACGGTATGCAGAGATCAAAAAAGGAGATCGTCAGTGAATTTTGACCCCCTGATAATCAATATTCAAAGAAAATTAAATTCTTGGTTACAGAGGGACCTTTCAATTTCTGGTAGGATTTTGCTGTCTAAAACGGAAGCATTATCCTGCGTTATATATCCTGCTATGGTCTTGGATGTCCCTCTCGATGTGTGCAGGAGATTAGACAAATTAATTATCAACTTTGTGTGGAAATCTAGGTCTCACTTAATTAAAAAAAGAGTAATGTTAACTGATCAGACATCTGGCGGTTTCAATCTTATTGATTTCTCTCTACTTAGCAACTCTTTTAAAATCAGGTGGATTAAATCATTCCTTAAGAACCCCACTTCTATCTGGAACTGTATCCCTAACTTCCTGTTAAAACCTGTGGGAGGGCTTGAATTCCTTATACATTGCAATTATAATATCTCCAAGCTCCCTTTGAAGTTAGCAAACTTTCACAAACAGTTGTTATCCTGTTGGTCTCTTATGTACAATCACAATTTTTCACCTCACACTTATTTTATTTGGAACAATAAGGATATTACATATAAGAACAAAACTCTATTCTACCATTCTTGGTTTGATAAAAATATCCTTTTAGTGTCGCAGCTTCTTGATGAAAATTGTAATTTCTTGTCTTATAGAGACTTTATGGATGCATTTTCTTTTCCGATCCCACCAAAAGAATATGCAGTTATTTTTGATGCTATTCCCTCTGGTGTTAGAATGCTACTTCAATCCAGTCCTAAAGGCCCTTTTTGTTCTCCTCCCTCTTTAGACTCCTCTAACCTCTATATAGGCTAGATAATTGTCTCTTTATAAGTAGTGAATTCACCAACAAGAAAATCAGATCAATCCTTCTCAAACCTTGTGCTACTGTTCCCGCTTGCATCAGTTTTTGGAATAATAAGTTTGAAAATATCGATTGGAAAAGATTTTGGTCTCTAAAAAATGAGTTCTTGATTACCAACAAAGTTGTTGAGGTTTCCCTCAAGATTGTTCATAAATGTTACCCTTGTAACTATCGTCTGTCTAAATTTCATACTAATATCAAAGAGGAATGCTCTTTTTGTCTGTGTTACCCAGAAACTATTGATCATATTTTTTGGGAGTGTTTATATTCAAGGATCTTCTGGCTTGATTTTTCGAATTATGTGAATAAAAATATTTCAGAAGATTTTACCTTAACTTTAAAAAAAGTTTATTTTGGGGTCCCTGAAGTCCAAAGTGATATTTCTAATAGAGACTTTGTTATTAATCTGCTTCTTTTCCTAGCAAAGTTTTTTATCCACAAATGTAAGTTTATCGATAGAAAACCTCTTTTTTGTATCTTTCTAAAGGACTTTAACCAATACTTGCTCTCTCTTGAACACTCATCAAGCCCTTTGGCTATAAATAGGCTACACATCTACAATGTGCCATGTTTAAGCTATTGAATTCCCCGTAACCTCTTGTATGTATTGTCATTTTATACTTGATATGTATTTTTTTTTTTTTGCAAGTACTTGTACTTATTCTGTTATCACTTTTTACAGCTTCTGCTTGTTTGTGTACTCGTACTGAAATTTATAATAAAAAAATAAAAAAAATTCACCCAACCCCCGCCCCCCCCCACCCCCAGTGCGCCATACCGCTGAATTAGTTGCTAAGCACCCAAAGACGCCGCTATGACGGCAAATCAATGCCAATAATAAACGAGCGCACAACTGATGCGGGCGCGCGCGGTAAATGACTTCCGCGAGAGGATAACAGATCTACACGCGAAGAAACGGGAACTCGCGAGCTCATTCAAACCCTGCGCGCGCGCATAACATCATCTCTGCGCGATACAAGCCCTCTCGCGCGCGCATGATCATTCCCCACGCGCTCGCGCTTGATCTGCTCTCGCCTGCTGCTTTTGCTCGCTCGAACAATTTTATTTTTGGCAGTCGAGGGGCGGGACTTACTGTTTTAATAACCTCAAATGTCATTGGTTATTTTCCCCTTTTCCAGAAGTCATTTGCGATTGGACGCCTGTCCAATGACTCGTAATTCACTTGACTTGAGACATGAGACATCACTTCATTTGTTTTATTTATTGTGGTTTATTGATGTGTGATGTGATTTAATGCATTGTTAATACAGAATAGATTCTTACCAGATACTTTATTAACAGAAAGTCTTATTGCATTGTGTCGTTAAGAGATATTTAGGCTAGACTAATGACACATACATTTTTAGGTAATATAAGTGGTTAATTATGTTTTCTATTAAATGCAAAAGGGGTTCTGGCTTTTCAAGTTAAGATACAGTAGCCTACACAGCATGAATTAGCTTACATATGCCTTTTCAGAATTTGCTACAAAATATAGAGGAACAAAATTAAACCCAGCAAATTAGATATTAAAATATATAGTGATCTTAACCATCTAACTATTAACCTAATAAGAGAAAGTATGAGGCAAGTACAGTACACCATATAAATGATTACACCCCATCTGAACATAACATATCTTTTTTTTTTTTTTAAATGTCCTAGATAAAGAAAAAAATTCTGAATTTGTTTGGGTTTCAGAGGGGTGTAATTATTTATGCCTTGTACTGTATCTTGAGAATCCAGAATCCCTTTTACATTTAATAGAAAATATAACAAACCACTCAAAATTCACATAATAGTAATACACAGGATGATAACAAAAAGCTTACACAACAACTCTTGAATATTGATATAAACAAGTAATGTATCTTTCATCCAAAGCCCTTGTTATATTTGCAACTATTTAATGGTCACGTTTTACATTTCTGAGGTTCACAGAACTAATATAATTTTGGTTGGGTAAACGTAAATAGTGGTGAATGAGAGTAGTGGTAATGTAGTGGTGATATACAGCAAATACAGGTGAAACTCGAAAAGTTAGAACATCATGCAATAGTTCAAAATTAGAAACAAATTCCATATTAGAATATTGTGAAAAGGTTTTCATAAACTGTAAGCCATAATCATCAAAATTATAACAAATAAAGGCTTGAAATATCTCACTTTGCATGTAATGAGTCTATATAATATATTAGTTTCACCTTGTAGGTTGAATTAGTTTCACCTTGTAAGCTGAAATAAATGAACTTTTGCACATTAACTTATTCTAATTTTTCGAGTTTCACTTGTATGACTTTACATTCCCGTTTTTCTCCAATTTCTTTAAGATATTTTAATGCCAATATCACAAATCACAGTGTTATAAATATAAAATGTAAAAATGTATACAAATTTGGGTCAATTTGCAATGCTAATAACCATGGAAATGCGTCATAGTCTGTAGCCTAAATATCTCTTGACAATACAATGCAACAACACTTTCTGTTAATAAAGTTATCTGGTAAGAATCTATTCTGTATTAACAATGCATTAAATCACATCACACATCAATAAACCACAATGAATAAAACAAATGAAGTGATGTCTCATGTCTCAAGTCAAGTGAATTACGAGTCATTGGACAGGCGTCCAATCGCAACTGACTTCTGGAAAAGGGGAAAAGTAACCAATGACATTTGAGGTTATTAAAACAGTAAGTCCCGCCCCTCGACTGCCAGAAATAAAATTGTTCGAGCGAGCAAAAGCAGCAGGCGAGAGCAGATCAAGCGCGAGCGCGTGGGGAATGATCATGCGCGCGCGCGAGGGCTTGTATCGCGTGCAGAGATGATGTTATGCGCGCGCGCAGGGTTTGAATGAGCTCGCGAGTTCCCGTTTCTTCGCGTGTAGATCTGTTATCCTCTCGCGGAAGTCATTTACCGCGCGCGCCCGCATCAGTTGTGCGCTCGTTTATTAGGCCGGTGACACACTGGATGCGTGGCGTGAGCGTGGCGTTTCTGTTGCGTGTCAGCTGCATCGCGTTTTCCATGTCTTTGCACACCAGAAGCGTGTCTGACGCGGCGCTGCTGCTGCTAGGTGACATATTGGTGACATGGGGAGAGAGTTGTGGAAGGCCTATACTTCATGTTAAACATAAATATATAGCAGCTAAGACAACGTCGGCAGTGTTGACGGCAATATAGACTATAGATTATTTCGTTCTGTATTGACAGGTGCAGTATTTGAAAATCGATAATATTTTTTTAAATTGCATTTATATTTGCATTTATGTCAAACCCTAGACACTTTCAAACATCAAAATGACATTTATTAATATGTATTCGTGTCAAAATGTCATATAAACATCTTTTCCTATTCAATTTTGCCTGGAAACGCTTCCAAGACGCTTGCGTGTCGCGTGAAAAATAGGCGTCGGTTCTATCCCTGCTGGAAAAACCAGCATAGACCAGCATAGCTGGTCATACCAGCTAGACCAGCATATGTTGTGTTTTGGTGCTGGTATGCTGGTGACCAGCATGGGATGCTGGTATGCTGGTATGCTGGTGTGACCAGCATGGGATGCTGGTGTGCTGGTGTGACCAGCATGGGATGCTGGTATGCTGGTGTGACCAGCATGGGATGCTGGTGTGCTGGTGTGACCAGCATGGGATGCTGGTGTGCTGGTGTGACCAGCATGGGATGCTGGTGTGCTGGTGTGACCAGCATGGGATGCTGGTGTGCTGGTATGCTTGCTGTATGCATTAATTAAATGCATCCCATGCTGGTCACACCATCACCAACATTGGATGCTGGTTACACACATTGGAAACTATGCTAGTAAACAGTAATAGATGTTAAGGATGGTAGCCTGTTCACCAGGGTGGAATGCAGGACAGCTACATTGAATTTTGGTATGATGAAAATCATGAAAATACAAGCTTACATTAATACATGTAACAAGTTCATTTAATAATAACAAATAAACATTAATACGTTAATACAATAATAACAATTATTTAACAAAAAACAACACTCTTCTGGCTCAACAAGCAAATTACAATAAAACGCATTAACAACAATTGATCTTAATTAAGTGCTCACTATGGGGTTCTAAAAATGAGTCGACTGCTTTGTGCTTTGTACTACACATTTGTCCTTGTCAACAGTAACCTGCTAACAGTTGCCTACTTTTTCAGATAAATTAGTATAAGTTGATGTGTATGCTCTCCGTTTATGTCGTTTTGTTCTGTCATCCTTACTGTATTGATCCTACTTTTTCAGGTAAATTACTAAATGTTGGATGTGTATGTTCTTTGTTTATGTCGATTTGTTCTGTCGTCCTCAGTGTCATCTTAACTGTCGTCTTGTTCTGTCATCTTAACTGTTGTCTCTTTCTGTCGTCTTGTTCTGTCGTCTCTTTCTGTCGTCTTGTTCTGTCGTCTTAACTGTTGTCTCGTTCTGTCGTCTCTTTCTGTCAACAAGACGACAGAAAGAGACGACAGAACAAGACAAGACGACAGAACGAGACAACAGAACAAGACGACAGAAAGAGACGACAGAACAAGACGACAGAACAAGACGACAGAACGAGACAACAGAACAAGACGACAGAAAGAGACGACTGAACGAGACGACAGAACGAGACGACAAAACGAGACGACAGAACGAGACGACAGAACGAGACAACAGAACAAGACAACAGAAAGAGACGACTGAACGAGACGACAGAACGAGACGACAAAACGAGACGACAGAACGAGACGACAGAACGAGACGACAGAACAAGACAACAGAAAGAGACGACTGAACGAGACGACAGAACGAGACGACAAAACGAGACGACAGAACGAGACGACAGAACGAGACGACAGAACGAGACGACAGAAAGAGACGACAGAACAAGACGACAGAAAGAGACGACAGAACGAGACGACAGAACAAGACGACAGAACGAGACAACAGTTAAGACGACAGAACAAGACGACAGAAAGAGACTACAGAACAAGACGACAGAACAAGACGACAGAAAGAGACGACAGAACAAGACGACAGAACAAGACGACAGAACAAGACGACAGAAAGAGACGACAGAACAAGACGACAGAACAAGACGACAGAACGAGACGACAGAACAAGACGACAGAACAAGACGACAGAACGAGACAACAGTTAAGATGACAGAACAAGACGACAGTTAAGATGACACTGAGGACGACAGAACAAATCGACATAAACAAAGAACATACACATCAACATTTAGTAATTTACCTGAAAAAGTAGGATCAATGCAGTAAGGATGACAGAACAAAACGACATAAACGGAGAGCATACACATCAACTTATACTAATTTATCTGAAAAAGTAGGCAAATGTTAGCAGGTTACTGTTGACAAGGACAAATGTGTAGTACAAAGCACAAAGCAGTCGACTCATTTTTGGCACAAATGGAACCCCATACTCACATTTTAAAGTTTTTTTTTTAGTCTGTTAATGTCCATTATTTTTTCTGTGATGAACCGTCCGGCCTTTATCCATCTGGCCTGCAACTCTGTCTCCTCCACATTCTTTCTGTCAAGCCACTCCTTGAAGCAGACTGAAAAGAAATGAACAGATAAATAGTGATGCTTGTGTCGCACCAGAACAAATAAAAATGTATTACTCCATAACCCAGTACTTGGCATCCCACAAAGACCTTGTGGCTACTGCTACCTTTTAATGTCTGAAGTTTCTGGGGGGTTAAAGGCTGCCTGCTGGTTTTGGTTGTGGGGCATTCCTTCCCTGTGAGACTTCTTTCCCCCAGAGTCTTAGTGCCCCAGATTGCCACTGCCAACTCCTTGACAAATAAGGAATCCCGCGTGCTGTTTTGAATCCTTGACCAGGCCTCTCTGCGCACTCGAACATCTCCCCCCAAGTGAATCTGACAAAATTAAAAACAAAAATAATCAAGGTACTAGATTGTACAAATGCAAACAAAATTTATTAAAACTTTAAGTGTACTGTAGTTGGGGGTTCTTATATTAATCCATGCACACAGATGACGAGCCTTAGGAAAATATGTTTATTCAAGTGTTCCATTAGTATACTTCTTTTAAACTAAAAATAAGAATGTATAAGAACCGTATGTAAGAAATGTATTTCAAGTAATCATAAAATGGCCCTGATATGTCACTAGACATTAAGAAATCATGTTGACCATTCCTTTGAAAGATGGAGACGGCTGAAAACGGAGAAGAATTTGAAGACAGATGCCAACGTTGCAGCCTATCTGGCAACCTTGAGTCAGGGGGGAGGGGGAGGGGATACACCGCTCCACAGTAATTTGAAAGTGATTGCAGTACCAGTTTTGGCCACAATCTTACATACGGTTCCTTTAAGTATACTTTATAAAATGAACTTAAAGTATACTTCTTTTTCGTAAGGGGAGGGCAATACTGTACCTCATCTCCCTTTGAAGACACAGATGGTTCCACCAAACAGTCAGACTCTGCAACATATACAAAATAATGTCAATGTACTCAATATACATATTTACCCTCTTGCATCAGGGCCTATAGTTTGGTAAATATGGACCATGATAGATTTCAGATATCTGTGACTGTGAGTAATATATTTGTTATATATACACATGTATATCCTTACTTTGTAAGGTCTCCTTTGGGCTTCGGGCTCCAGGGTCTTTGACAGTTAGAAAGAAAACAAACATATCACAAATATGACAGATGATGGAAAACATGACAACAAAAAATATACTTATAAACCCTCAAAGATCACAGCTGAAGTACTCCAATAACTTATAGTCTTCCCCAATCCCAATGCTATTCCTTTAATTTGTATCTTATTAGCTGGTTTAAATGATGATTGGGGGGGGGGGTGTCCTCTTTACCACTGCACTTTGCTGTTGATGAGGATTTCAGTGCCTTCAGCAATTGTTGCTGCAATTGCATGTTTAGAGAACGTAGTTCTTTATTCTCTGCCTCAATTTCTGCTCTGAGTTTCTCCTGCTCCTCTAACCTATAATAGACGGACATAGTGTATGTCATGATTAGCTGACATTATAAGAAAGAAAAAATATATATATATTTTAATATATTAGGTGTTATCTAGATACTTATAGTATAACCACCTAGTTCTGCTATGGTGCTCTGACAAGCAGGTTAAATCAAACATTGGGCTAAAGATCAATTCTCTTGTCAGAACACATTAAAGGAGAAGTTCACTTTTAAAATGAAAATTCTGTCATCATATACTCACCCACCCTCATGTTGTTTCAAACCTGTATGAATTTCTTTCATCTGCTGAACAGAAAGGAAGATATTTAGAAGATTATCAGTAACCAGACAGTTTTTGGGTCCCATTGACTTCCATAGTAGGAAAAAAATATACTATGGAAGTCAATGGGACCCAGAAACTGTCTGGTTACTGATAATCTTCTAAATATCTTCCTTTGTGTTCAGCAGAAGAAAGAAATTCATACAGGTTTGAAACAACATGAGGGTGAGTATATGATGACAGAATTTTAATTTTAAAAGTGAACTTCTCCTTTAAGGCTATTCAAAAATCACTTACTTGTTTGTAGTTTCCTGTAGTTGTAGAGACATATTGTTTATTTTTTTTAGGTAGAGATGTTGCTTCTTTTTTGCCTCCTCAAAAAGTTTTTCTGGTACAACCCCACCATCATCATCATCATCATCCTCTTCTGACAATGAGTCAGACAGGGTTTGAGCTCTCATTATCTTGCTTGGAGTTGGGCAGAGTGGAGACTGTTTTCTTCTCATTTTTCTCTCTTTTAGCAAGGTTAAGAGATTATTTTGTTTGGCCTCTTCTGCAGCTTTTTTCTGATTTGTCTAAAAACATGGATAAAAGCATAATTAGGAAAAAGCATCACAGTGTATTGCAAGACCCCCACACATCCAAACAAAACAAACAAAGCATTGTAAAAGCAATTACCCTATATGATTATTGAATTGATTAATGATTGGAGCCTAATATTATCACCTGATAATGGTGATAATTTGATAACCTGTATGTGGTCAGAGACACAAAAATACATTGCAGTACATACATGGTTTATGGAGTACATCCCCCCCCCCCCCCCACCAGTTATATTTTCACTATAACTTGCATTCTGTAGTTACATTCAAGTGCCACAAGATGGCACTAGCTGTAATTACAGTTGGCAATAGCTGTAATTACAGTTAACAGGAAAAACGATAGCAGATCAGCAGCAGCCAATAACATTAATTTACCAATTTTACACAACTAAAAAGTTAGCTAACATCGGAACTATAACAGCAATATCAACTTTACATTTATTGCTTTGGCTTCCTCTGCCTCGGAGCGCGACCGTGGAGGCGTGGTCTCCTTCAGGAGTCTCACACGGACCCGCTTACCCTTGGCCAGTTCCTCCTCGATCTCTTCTCTGGACTCTGGAATGTTAATAACACTGAATGTAAGTACTTGAAAGCACCTGCTATAACGTTATACTCTGTCATGCAATACTAACACCGGTAGCATTGCGTCCTCTGTCCTAAGCGCTTACTAGCTTTGCTAGCGCGTTAGCCAAAACTCGTATCCCAGTAATAATAGACGTACTACTAACGTTAGTAAGTTATTAAAGTATTTCCAAGTTGGACATTTATGTTATTTATGAACTATTGGAGATAACGTTATTACGACTCACCCTTTAGGAACAATATTTGTCCCTTGAAAAACTTCTCTTGCCAGCGCACCCAGTAAGTTTTAGTGAGGTCACTAACGTTAAGGTCAAAGTCCTTAATGTAGGATATGGGGACGATTTCTTTACACCCGTCCTCTATATATTTCACATAGGCGAACATATTTTCTATTCTGTTGTATAGTTAGGTAGATTTAAGTAGATTTGTTGAGTGAAGTTGTCTGTAAAATGACAAGTAACGGTTACCTCACGAGCGAATTTAACTCTAACGGCGGGAAGCGCGAGATGCACTGTTGCCTTGGTTACAGACGTGTGTCTTAGCTCCCATTATAGAATGATAAAGTTAAATGGTTTATTAAACACGTCTGTATAACACAGCACAGTTCCACAATGATTATAATGTTGAATCAACAACTCTCTAAAGCAGTTTCAACAATAGCAGTATAAAGCAGTCTTATCATCTTCATGGAGTAGGATTTATTACAGAACTGTTGAATTGAGGCTGCATCAGTTGTACAAAATAATCTGGCAACTAAGTGTCACACTTTTTAGTGCAATAATCCTAGTTATCTAGTTGGCAAATTGCTGGTAAACTAAAAAGCTCAATTAATACAGACAGACAAAGGATTAGAAAACATTTCCAACAATGTTGCCTGATAAATATGATTTATTAATACCCTTATTTTAGTAACGTAAGTACTTTGTAAATTCAACATCCTATTCATGAATATGTCTGATAATTATTATGTCCTTTTTTTAATTTTAGAATGTCAAAACGCAAGTACAAATTGTACTTAGAGCCTAAGAGCAGAGTTACATTTCCCTGTGCAAGACTGAAAAGAGGACATTTGGATGTAAGTCAGTTCATGAGAAATATGTTGTAATCCTGGGTATCAATATTATATAATTATATTGTATTCAAAGAATGTATGACTTCAGTCTTACCTGAAGATGTTCTTTTAAAGGTGGCAGATGGTTCAGGAGATGCAGATGTTGAGGTGAGAGAGTAATTATTATTTTTTTAATTAAAAATACATAATTTCCCATTAGGCTTTACTACATTGAGTACAGTTTTTTTTACTCTGTGCTTGTGCCATCTCTTCATGATCCTGTGCAGACCATGTCTCCTTCTGGCGATATTCAGCTGGATCCAGATGACACGGCCAACATGGTGAGCTCTTCTACCAACCACACCTGCAGGCTTGTGGCATATTGTTTTTTGAAATTGTTGTCTAAAAGTTACTCCTGGTTGTTCAGGTTTTGGCTTTCACCGGTGACCACATAGATCAAGGGGACAGAATCAATCCACACCTGAGCACTGCAGATGTTGAGGTGAGAGCAAGGTTGCCCATAAGGGCCTGTGTCATAATGAAACACCCCCTTCAATTGTATTAATAAATGACAATTTATTTGCAAAATTGTTGCTGCATACCTTTCTGACACTGGGTAGTTTCGCCCCTGAGTCTGGGTGAGAGATGGATCTACTTTTTAAATTAGTAAAAGACATAATTGGGCTTTACTACATTTAGTACTGTTCTTCTTGATCCTGTGCAGACAATGTCTCCATCTGGCGATCTTCATCTTCAGCTGGATCCAGATGACACGGCCAACATGGTGAGCTCTTCTACCAACCACACCTTACAGGCTTGTTGCATGTTGTTGTTGTTGTTGTTGAAATTATTGTCTAAAAGTAGGGCTGGGTATCGTTTAAAGAAATTCGATACTGATACCTTGACTTCGATACCGGTTCCTGAATGGTACTTTTTCCGATACCAATTTTACGAAAGAAAAAAAAATCCGTTTTAACAACATTACCTTAAAAAAATGAAAAGTGAACAGAGATTATGTAAGGGTTAATGCCTGACGAGGTGTCCATTGTCAGGTATTAATGGACGACGGCGAGGCGTGAACCGTACGACGCTCAGCGTACTTCCGCCGAAGTCCGCTTATACCATGGTTACTTGCCAAATAACACATTTTTAAAACATTAGTTTATATTTTAATTAGTTTTACAATCGAAATCTAAAGTTTTTACAAACAATAACTTGGTTTCCCTGGTTACGCCTGACAGGTTATTCACTAGGTGTCCTCTATCACTTTTTAATGGACACCCTGCAGCCAGTCAGAATCGAGTATTCACCCAGACCATGGTATAAGCGCTGAATTAGAGACGGTAAAAATGAGTGGGTCACGCCCGAAAACCGCAACAGGCCAATCGTGGCTTAGCAACCGTATTTAGGCGAAGGGTCAATTCCGAGTCCTTATAGCAGCAGGAATAAAAAGCGGTTGTTAAACTGGATTGTTATGGTGGAAAAAAAGACATGTAGTGTCTCCTAGACTGTATCCTGCTTTTATGAGCCTTCATTTTAAAACACCCATTTGCTGTTTGGTGCATGTTTTGTTGAATTATTTTTTCAAATGTTTCTTTGTGCTTTCAGGTACTGCCTCTTGCTGCCAACCACGGAGAAAATGAAAGTGAAGTTAGACCAGGTTCAAGCTGCGCAAATCTTGAGGTCAGGGCACAACCCGTTCTGTGACAGCAGTCAGTAGGGCTGTACAATATGACCAAAATGTCATATCCTATTTCATACCCTGATAACGATACATATCCCGATAACAGGGCTCTCTGGTAACTTTTTTTTTATTAGGAGCACTTGTGCTCCTAATTAAAAAAATCTAGGAGCACAGTCCAAAATTTAGGAGCACAGATAATTGAACGTTTTTCAATGACACAATAGTACTGTGCCACATATAACATGCACAAGTATGGAGAGCATGAGAAAAGAGAATTCAGAAACATAGCATCTTACAGAAGTTTATGTGATGAAGTTGGGGTCGGCGTGACTGAGACTCATGCTTTTATTACTCAAAACAATAATAAACAAAAGGCGCGCACACAGCGCTTGCACCGTAGCCTCGCTACAGCATTAACGGACAAATCCAGTGAAAAATGCGTTTTCATGATAATCGAATATAAAGTGTTTTATCTTTAAAAACAGATAAGCCTTGTTAGTGGTAATAACTAGCGATTTACTTTTACTTACTCTGTGCCCCATATACTATTGTTAAGAGCTAATCTGTTTTTAAAGATAAAACACTTTATATTCGATTATCATGAAAACGCATCTCAGGGAACTATCGACTCGGTAACCATGTGTTAATTACCCCTAGGTTAATTTTTCACTGGAATTGTCCTTTAACAACACTTTTTCACTTTCTCCGATCACTCTCTCCACCTCCGACGTACGAGTCCTAGTCCTCCTCTCTCTCTCGTCTCTGAGTCGACAGCGGCTTATATCCCGTCTCTCCACGCCAATTACTGCAATAAGACACAGGTGTTTGTCATTTGCACTTGACCTACTTACATACCGCTTGTCTCCTTTCTCTCTCTCCCATTATAGACCGCGCAGAACCACGCCCCCCTCGCCACAGTTTACCTTTACCTACCTTCCTCAATTAATAAAATATTACCGTTGGAATTTCTGTAACTCATGATATTTATTTGCATCATAAAGGTTTATGGAATAAAGAATAAGTTAACGCTATAGTTTAACTGCTTAGTAAGGTCATCACTCTTCCAGTGACAAACATGGCATTAGCTAGATTTGTGGGTAATCTAATTTAGCAAATGTAAGCGATGTTAAAGAGTATTTAGAAGCGACGAATTAGGGAGAACCATTGTCATTAATTGGCTGTTATAAACCCCAATACCGATTTAAATTAAATTAGTTCAGATTGGCCAATAATATCGGACGGCCAATTAAAGGAGAACTCCGGTCAATTTTAACATTGAGCTCATTTTTTTTGTACATTTGGAGTGCTGTCAATACAGAGAACAACGACGAAAATCGGTGTTGCCTACACCGTGTTATCCTCTTTTTAAAATTTGCACCCTGTTGACTTCAATGGGGCAAGTTTTAAACCTGCTTTTAGCCTCTTAACATCCTTGATGTGTCATTACAAGTGCACAGGTCATGTGAGTGATTCCTTCTGAGTGAACACGGGTGGATCTGACTGCAGTAGATGTGAAAGATATGAATAAAAATGATGTTATTTAAGCCAGCGCACATACCTGTATTTACATCCTGTTTTCGGTTGAAGTCCAAAGTAGTCGATTGCCGAGTTCATGCGCGTGATCATAGGTAACTAAACCTATGCGCGTGAACTCGACAATCGACTACTTTGGACTTCAACCGAAAACAGGATGTAAACAGGTATGTGCGCTGGCTTAAATAACATCATTTTTATTCATATCTTTCACATCTACTGCAGTCAGATTCACTCGTGTTCACTCTGAAAGAATCACTCACATGACCTGTGCACTTGTAATGACACATCAAGGATGTTAAGAGGCTAAAAGCAGGTTTAAATATTGCCCCATTGAAGTCAACAGGGTGCAAATTTTAAAAAGAGGATAACATGGTGTAGGCAACACCGATTTTTGTCGTTGTTCTCTGTATTGACAGCACTCCAAATTTACAAAAAAATGAGCTCAATGTTAAAATTTACCGGAGTTCTCCTTTAATCGGTTGGGCTCTACGTCAAACGCCATATACCGTCATATCGCACAGCCCTACTGGTCAGTCATACATTTCTTAGTTTACTGTCATTGTATGCAGACACATGCACTCAGGAATGTTTTTTTTTTTTTTTACATTTTTTGTAGATGTCTTCATCTGGTCGCTTTCTGCTTACATCTGAGCTGCAACCAAGTGACATGGCCCAGCAGTTTAGTTGTGATTCATCATCTGAAGGCAGTGTTTCTGAAGTTGATTCGGAAATTCCAGATATTCCAGAAGATGATCCATTCAGACAGATAGGTTTTGATACAGACATGGATTCAGTACTAATGTCAGCAGGTACAACGACAAAGGCTGAGGCACTGCTCATGGTGATGAGTCATGCAGCAAGACATAATATAACAGGGACACAACTTCATGACTTATTACAGCTCATAAATACTCTGTTTGGCAAAGAGGTGTTACCCAGATCAAAATATTTGTTCAATAAGGTCTTTAAAAACAACTCCGACATTGTGGAGTTCCACTTCTACTGCAAAACCTGTAAAGTATACATTGGCACAAAAGAAGACATACAAGACAAAAACATTGCACAGTGTGCCATCTGTAGTGCTTCAATTGAAATCAGTTCCTTGAACAGTGCAAGCTTTTTTATCAACATACCAATTGCACCTCAAATCCAGACGCTGCTTGAAAATCCTCAGATTCAAAACAGCATGAGCTACAGACACCAAAGGCCACATAATGAGCATGTTATCTCTGACATATACGATGGTGAAATGTATCGAAACTTGTCAAGACCTGGTGGAATTCTGTCAGATCCAGACAATTTGTCGTATAATTTCAATTCTGATGGCTCGCCTGTGTACAAGTCTTCCAGATTTTCTATATGGCCCATACACCTGCATTTAAACGAGCTCCCTCCCAAAATGAGATTTCAGAATGTAGTGCTTGCAGGTCTTTGGTTTGGTACTCAAGAGCCAGTTATGTCTATTTTTCTCAGACCCTTTGTTGATCAGGCCAAAACACTGGCATCCAGAGGTGTGTCTTGGAGAAAAAATGGAACATGTGTGTACAGCAAAATTGTTGGGTTATGTTGTTGTGTAGACTCAAAGGCAAGACCAGCCATGCAAAACACCACACAGTTTAATGGGTACTTTGGTTGTGGCTTCTGTTTACATCCTGGTACTCTAGTAGAAAAACAGGTGAAGTACACTGTGACTGACACAGAATATCCTGACAGAGAAGCGAAGAAAATGCTGGCAGATATGGAGCAAGCAGTAGCACAAAACAGAAGTGTCAAAGGAGTGAAAGGTCCATCACCACTCATAAACATGCCCTATTTTGATATAGTGTGGGGCTTTGTTCCAGACTATATGCATGCTGTCTTACTGGGTGTCATTAGACAGCTCACAGAGCTTCTTTTGAACAACAGTGATCAACCCTATTACACTGGGAGTCCCAACACTATGAGGGTGCTAGAAAACAGGATCAAGGACATAAAGCCACCACACCTGATAACACGACTACCCAGACCCCTTGCAGAATGCAAGTACTGGAAAGCCTCAGAGTGGCGAGCATGGCTCCTGTTTTACAGCTTGCCAGTCCTGAATGGTGTACTTCAACCACGTTATGTGAAGCACCTAGGCCTTCTGGTATCAGCAGTATTTCTACTTCTGAATGAGAACATTACCTTCCAAGAAATCAACAAAGCAGATAACATGCTTTTTGAGTTTGTGGCAAGGTTTCAGTTGCTGTATGGCGAGGCATCTATGACATTTAATGTACACCTGCTAACTCACCTTGCAAAATCAGTGAAATTGTGGGGGCCACTCTGGGCACACTCAGCATTTGTGTTTGAAAATGCAAATGGTGGTCTGTTGAAACTGGTGCATGGAACAAAGTGTGTAGCTCTGCAGATTGTGAACAAATTCCTGTTGCACAGAGCAATACCACTCTTTACCACAAGGTATGCAGTTAGTGAGCAAGTTAAGGAGTTCTGTTTGGAAATGACAAACGACCGAAGAGTAAAGAGTTTCACAAAATGTCAAGACACAACTGTTCTGGATAGTGGCAGAGTGACAGAGACTACTGATGATGAAAAAAGAGCCTTCATTTCTGCACAGAAACATCCACCAGACGAAATGGTAGTGCACAGGAGAATGGTGCATAAAGGACTGGTTTATACCAGCAAAAGCTATAGCCTCAGTAAGAGACGCAGAGACTTTTTTGCAAAGATGAGTGATGGTGTTTATGGAGAAATCCAGAATATTGTATCCTTTCCTTCAGAAGGGGGTACAGAAATTGCTGTCCTTTTCAAAAAGCTCTATACAAATGCCTCCTTTCCTTTATCACAAGGTTATGGGTTTGTGTCACATATCCGACTAGTAAGTGGAAGCCTTTTTTCGCCAGTGTGTCTGATTTCAGTAGACCGGTTAGAGCAGAAATGCATGGTTTTGAAAACGGGTGATCAGACGTACATTTGTGACTTTCCAAATGCATATGAGAGAGACTAGTCTTAATCTTAGATGGTCATTCTGTGAGTTGTTGGTGTTAATATAAGCCCTTTCTGTTTAATATGATTTCTGGCCTTGAGTGCGAAGACCTTTCCATGAATGGAACTGGTTAAGGTGTCATTAGACGGCCTAAATGTGAACTTGGGTCATGTGATAACAGGAGGGGGTGGGAGAAATAATATCTAAAGTCCGAAGAAATATCTAGGAGGACATTCACACTCAAGCCTCTTTTTCTCTAGCTTATTGATCTCCCTTCTCTGGGTGACTTACTATTTCATATCTGTCTGATACTGTTTTGCCACTCCTTTTTTGCATTCTTTATTTGAGTCTGATACTTTATTGACACCTCTGTTCGACTATATTATCTTTGAGTCTGATACTGCTTCGACATTTCTGTTCGACTATATTATCTTTGAGTCTGATACTGCTTCGACATTTCTGTTCGACTAAGCTATATTATCTTTGAGTCTGATACTGCTTCGACATTTCTGTTTGACTATATTATATTTGAATCTGATACTGCTTCGACATTTCTGTTCGACTAAGCTATATTATCTTTGAGTCTGATACTGCTTCGACATTTCTGTTCGACTATATTATATTTGAATCTGATACTGCTTCGACATTTCTGTTCGACTAAGCTATATTATCTTTGAGTCTGATACTGCTTCGACATTTCTGTTCGACTATATTATATTTGAGTCTGATACTGCTTCGACATTTCTGTTCGACTATATTATATTTGAATCTGATACTGCTTCGACATTTCTGTTCGACTAAGCTATATTATCTTTGAGTCTGATACTGCTTCGACATTTCTGTTCGACTATATTATATTTGAGTCTGATACTGCTTCGACATTTCTGTTCGACTATATTATATTTGAGTCTGATACTGCTTCGACATTTCTGTTCGACTATATTATATTTGAATCTGATACTGCTTCGACATTTCTGTTCGACTAAGCTATATTATCTTTGAATCTGATACTGCTTCGACATTTCTGTTCGACTAAGCTATATTATATTTGAGTCTGATACTGCTTCGACATTTCTGTTCGACTAAGCTATATTATCTTTGAATCTGATACTGCTTCGACATTTCTGTTCGACTAAGCTATATTATCTTTGAATCTGATACTGCTTCGACATTTCTGTTCGACTAAGCTATATTATATTTGAATCTGATACTGCTTCGACATTTCTGTTCGACTAAGCTATATTATCTTTGAATCTGATACTGCTTCGACATTTCTGTTCGACTAAGCTATATTATCTTTGAATCTGATACTGCTTCGACATTTCTGTTCGACTAAGCTATATTATATTTGAGTCTGATACTGCTTCGACATTTCTGTTCGACTATATTATATTTGAATCTGATACTGCTTCGACATTTCTGTTCGACTAAGCTATATTATCTTTGAATCTGATACTGCTTCGACATTTCTGTTCGACTAAGCTATATTATATTTGAATCTGATACTGCTTCGACATTTCTGTTCGACTAAGCTATATTATCTTTGAATCTGATACTGCTTCGACATTTCTGTTCGACTAAGCTATATTATCTTTGAATCTGATACTGCTTCGACATTTCTGTTCGACTAAGCTATATTATATTTGAGTCTGATACTGCTTCGACATTTCTGTTCGACTATATTATCTTTGAGTCTGATACTGCTTCGACATTTCTGTTCGACTAAGCTATATTATATTTGAGTCTGATACTGCTTCGACATTTCTGTTCGACTATATTATATTTGAATCTGATACTGCTTCGACATTTCTGTTCGACTAAGCTATATTATCTTTGAATCTGATACTGCTTCGACATTTCTGTTCGACTAAGCTATATTATATTTGAGTCTGATACTGCTTCGACATTTCTGTTCGACTATATTATCTTTGAGTCTGATACTGCTTCGACATTTCTGTTCGACTAAGCTATATTATATTTGAGTCTGATACTGCTTCGACATTTCTGTTCGACTATATTATATTTGAATCTGATACTGCTTCGACATTTCTGTTCGACTAAGCTATATTATCTTTGAGTCTGATACTGCTTCGACATTTCTGTTTGACTATATTATCTTTGAGTCTGATACTGCTTCGACATTTCTGTTCGACTATATTATCTTTGAGTCTGATACTGCTTCGACATTTCTATTCGACTATTTTATCTTTGAATCTGATACTGCTTCGACATTTCTGTTCGACTAAGCTATATTATCTTTGAGTCTGATACTGCTTCGACATTTCTGTTCGACTATATTATATTTGAGTCTGATACTGCTTCGACATTTCTGTTCGACTATATTATCTTTGAGTCTGATACTGCTTCGACATTTCTGTTCGACTATATTATCTTTGAGTCTGATACTGCTTCGACACTTCTGTTCGACTATATTATCTTTGAGTCTGATACTGCTTCGACACTTCTGTTCGACTATTTTATATTTGAGTCTGATACTGCTTCGACATTTCTGTTCGACTATATTATATTTGAGTCTGATACTGCCTTGCTACTCCTGTTTTAATGATTGTTCTCAGCTTTGCTGTTTCTATTGTGTTTTATGTGTTGCTATGTAGGTACTATTTATTTATTTTTATTTTAATCTTTAATCTGGTTGTTCAACCAAAGCACTTTGGTCAGCCAAGTGGCTGTTGTAAACATGCTATATAAATAAAGTGACCTTGACCTTGACCTGAAAAAAAAAACAGAAAAGAAAAAACAGACAGGGCTTATCATTACTATCAAACACCCCCCAGTGTTTAATTTTTATTTTATTTCAAAGTGTTTTTATTGTTTTAAATGTAAGTGTTTAATTTTTGATTAAACATCCTCCACAATACATTGACACCGGATGCTTGTAGGAACATGTTAATGTAATCTCTTATATTGGTGTACATTGCTTGTTAACTGACTGTTTTTTAAACTTAAAAAATTCCCGGAGTTCTCCTTTAAGCATTATAATTTATTAATGTGAATACTGAATGCACTGTATATATTGTCTTGGTAGTAATGGTATCAAGTAATTCCTATAAATGTGAATGTAACATGTAAATATTCTGTTGGAGTAATAAACTTATTTCGAACAGATGTTAATGTTCTAAGAATCTTTAGTTTATTTATTGTAATGAATTTGTATGAGAAAAATAGTGTTATGTGTTGGCCAAGTATTTATGTATTTATGTACTGCCCTTAAAGAACTTCTTGACATTGCTAGCCTAATTTCTATTTAACTGTCTTCTTTTTTAGTAATTTAAACAAGTTAACTTATTAAATGGACCATGTAAGTACTGGCTGCATAAATGTGTACAAAATAATGAGCTAAAGTAAATCACACAAGACCATGCTGGTAGACCAGCATCATTAATGAGACCTTGCTGGTAGACCAGCATCATTAATGAGACCTTGCTGGTAGACCAGCATCACCAGCAAGACCATGCTGGTAGACCAGCACCATTAATGAGACCTTGCTGGTAGACCAGCACCATTAATGAGACCTTGCTGGTAGACCAGCATCACCAGCAAGACCATGCTGGTAGACCAGCATCACCAGCAAGACCATGCTGGTAGACCAGCATCATTAATGAGACCTTGCTGGTAGTCCAGCATCACCAGCAAGTCCATGCTGGTAGACCAGCATCACCAGCAAGACCATGCTGGTAGACCAGCATCACCAGCAAGACCATGCTGGTAGACCAGCAAAACCATGCTGCTAGACCAGCATTGTCTTGCTGGTCCACCAGCTAAACCAGCACCAAACCAGCATAGACCAGCATAAACCAGCATAGACCAGCATAGACCAGCATGGAAATTATGCTGGTCTATGCTGGTTTTTCCAGCAGGGATTTCTAGTAGGCACGCGTTTTCCGCGCGGCTCGAGCCGCGCCTGAGACGCGCGTGTCACGCACGCAGTTATGTGCAAGCTCTAACCTGTTAACATGGGAGCCGAAATAAAAACGGACACGCCACGCAGCTGAGACGCTCACGCCACGCATCCAGTGTGTCACCGGCCTTATTGGCATTGATTTGCCGTCATACGCCGCCGCTCACAACACTAAGCGTAAACAGAGCAAACAAGCAAACTACCAAAGCAAAAGAGACATCAACGTGCAATTTTCTTAGATCGTGTCAACACACAAAAGCTTGATGGATCTGTCAATTATATTTGACATCAGAACGGTCGATTTAAGGGCCCTGCGCCCTTTGCTATACACCATCCTGGAATACCTGCAGATCACAGCCTTCCTGCCGGAGCAGTCGAGCCGGCATCGGGTGTTAGAGGAGAGAGTGCGGGCGATGATGGCTCTTCCCATCGCCCAGGGGAACGAGGACGTAGGGTCAAAGCAGGTAAGAGAAAGGAGGAAACTTACAAAAAATATAGTAGGCTACTGTGAACTAGAAGTGTGTGCTTCACAAAACCATGGTACCTCCACTACACAGTGGGTCTATCACCACAGAACACAGTTAATAATAAACTTTACTTTACAAACTTTACAGTTCGTTAGTTAACATTAGTTAAAGCCAGGGGTGGTATAATGTCCTTTTCACAAGATGTAAAATAAGTATTTGATGTCCAGAGTGTATTTCAACAGAAATATGAAGCAGCACAAATCCTCTCAACATTGATAATAAAAATAATGATTTCTGAAGGATCATGTGACACTGAAGACTGGAGTACTGTAAAAGTCAGCTTTGATCACAGGAATAAATTACACTTTAATATGCATATTACAATAGAAAAAAGTTTTTAAAATTGTACTAATATTTAAATTTAAAAGGCAAATTAAGCCTTTTAATGTTGCTGTATGATTTACTTTTAAATAATTTTTTTTTTCTAATTTTTCAAATTGTTTTCTAAACATGTTACATTAAGGCAACAATCATAATTCCCAATTTATAGTAAATGTATAATACTAAATACGTAAAACCATAGAATTCAGTATGGTATCCTTTCTTTTTCACATGACTGTATATCATAGAAATAGAATTATAAATAGTATTTTACATGTTACTCCCAAAAGCTAGGGATACTTATAGTTTTTAATACTGTTTTGTAGGTGTACTATTTGGTATACCATCACATAATATGGAAATGGAACTGACTAATTACTATATTCATAAACCATAGTGTTTACAAGGTACTACAAGGTAACACCCCTATTATTTCCATGGTATTTTATATAAAAACAGGGTATAACCAGATTTTCAAAAAAAGGACTATAAGCATAGTATTTCCATTGTAATATGTCCCAACTACCAAAATAGATAAATAAAAAAATAAAAAAGGGTATTAGGCCTACTTTAATACACGTCTAAAAAAATTTGATGTATGTATATATAAATATATATATATATATATGCATAAATAAGGCATATATATATATATATATATATGCTCAAAAAACATGGTATCACCATTTAAAAACATAATCATATTTTCATGCTATGTGTCCACAAATATAACTTTTGTACTGTACAGAAACATGTTAATAGCTTGTTCTTTTTGCTAGAGTTTTATTTTCATTGACAAGGAAGGATTGAACAGTCAGTAAATGTCTTGATAGTCAGTATAATAATCTAATTCATGTTTGTCATCTACACATCTACACTTCCTCCACTGAATAAAACAATTCAAAAGATAATTGCGACTTTTTATCTCTTTCCCCTCACAATTGTGAGAAATAAACTCACAATTGCAGTGAGAAATAAACTCACAATTGCAGCGAGAAATAAACTCACAATTGCAAGTTATAAAGTCAGAATTGTGAGACATAAAGTCAGTATTCCCGCAATTGAGAGTTTATATCTCGCAATTCTGACTTTTTATCTTGCAATTTCAGAGTTTTTTTCTTGCATATAGGCCTAAACTCGCAATTGAGAGTTATTAAGGTCAATTCTGATGGAAAAAAAAGATATGTACTCGCATTTCTGACTTTATAACTCACAATTCTGACTTCTTCTTGTGAGATATAGGCTAAACTCGCAATTGTGAGTTCAAAAGTGCAATTCTGAGGGGAAAAAAGGCTGAATTTCTTTTCTTAGAATTGGGTTTATATCTATTCATTCTGACTTTATAACTCACAATGGCGAGATGTAAACTCACAATTGTGTCAAAAGTCAGAATTGTGAGATTAAAAATCACAGTTATCTTTTTTATTTCTTATTCTGTGGTGGAATCAAAAGCTTCCATCCTCTGTACGCTAGTCATCCCTTCAGTTTAATAAAGTTACGTCCAAGATAAATGTGTCCATCTAACAGAGCCTCACAGGGAAGCAAACAGCACTAGAGTAACACAGGTTAGACATCAGGGGTTACGCAAACATATCAGAAAGTGAGCGGACAGCGATGCCACATCCTGTTTGATTCAAGGGTTATTCCCAGGGCTGTGTGCCGTCATGGCAACCTCTGCTGGGGTTAAAGGTCAAAGTTCAGAAAGTATATTACTTGCCTTTTCAAAGAAAGAGACACGGAGGATGTGCTTAACTGATTCAGCAGTGCTCTCATAAAGTTTGATCCCTCTTCAAAGTTCAGGCAAAGGGGCATTATGGGCTTTTTCTCTGAAGAGCGTGTTGGTTTCCCAGTTACTGTATGAGAGGTATGAAATTAAACCAAGTAAATCTTCAAAAACTGTTTCCTCCTCAGTTTATAGACTTAATCCAAGACCTGCTGAGGGAAGTCCAGGCGGCCATAGAGTCCAGAGGTGTTCTGAGACAGGAAGCTGAGGTGCTCATAGAGTCCAGAGATGTTATGATACAGGAAGTTGAGGGGCACATAGAGTCCAGAAATGTTCTGATACAGGAAGTTCAGTCGCTCTCAGAGTCCAGAGATGATCTGAGTCACGAAATTCTGGTGCTCATAGACTTCATATATGCTCTGGGACTGGAAGTTCGGGTGCTCAGAGACTTCAGACATGCTCTGAGACTGGAAGTTAATGTGGTGAATGGTCAGCTCAGCCAGGTGAACGCACACACACACGCACGCGCGCACACATAAACACACACACACTTATATTCAGCACTTGATAACATGTTGTCATCCTCAGCTGAACATCAATGATTGGTTGGCTCTCCGTTTTGTGCCCGTATTGGAGCGGTATTGCAACCGACTGCAAGATCTGGAAAACACCCTGGTGAGTAAGGAATAGTTCAACCAAACATTTCAAATTCACCCTCATGAAATTTCAAAAAGAAAGAAAGTCCACTGTCAAAAGTGTGCCAATGTATGGCGATCTCCAGATCACGCCGATTCCTGTTGAAAGTCCTTTTAAAATAAAAGTATTAAAGCGGTCCGATAATGTCCTCTTCACAAGATGTAAAATAAGTCTCTGATGTCCCCAGAGTGCACAAAATACCCCACAGATATTTTTTATTGCATATTAAAATGGTCACTTTTTGAGGGTGAGCAAAAATGCATTTCTGAATGATTAGTTGATGAATTTATGTAGCTTATGTGTAGTTATCTTCTAATTTAGTCATTGATCAGCATATTCTGTCATGATAATCTATAAATCGCGTTCCCGGGGGCGGGTTCATGTAGGCTAAATGTTAGAGTTAGTGTTGTCAGAGTTTTCCACTTCAGGGTAACTGTTCCTGATGATCGAGATTTGTGCTGAAACAATAACAAGGGCTTTTGGCCGAATTACATTTTTCCTCTCTCTCAGAAAGAGCTAAAGGACAAGATGACCGACCACCCTGTTCCAGACGAGCTCACACAGCGTCACATGGAACGATTCACAGACGGTGTTCATCAGCGAGAGGCAGAAGATCCAAGAGGCATGTCCAGCCCTAATCACTCAACACACAGCGCGAAGTCAATTTAGTGTGTCCTGTAGCTTTCAGAAACCAGTAACCTTTCACAACCATCCTAAACCTCACAGGTTCTTATCGTAGTCATTGTTTTGTCAGAGCAGGCGGCAGCTGCAGTTGAGGCAAACATTGACCTGAATGAATGATTTGCTAAATGTAAATGCATAACCAACATCTACAAGCAGAAACTAAGGCCAAAAACAAAGACATTCATCTCAGCCTCAGGTAGCATGAACTGTGCTTTTGTAAATGACATTCCCTCTTGCGTTCCCAGAGGTTGCAGGACACAGTCTCCGCCACTAAAGACACCGTACCCGTCCTCCCTTTGAACCTTGGTAGCCCGATCAAGGATACCCAGAGACCTTAGAGGCTCTGAAGGAGGTGGACAGACTGAGAGACAGGCTTGAGAGTCTGGAGACCCGTGTGGGACAGCTGGAAGCAAACAAGGCTGATCGGACCCAGATTCAACATCTGCTGGATCTCCTCTCTGCAATGGGTACGACATACACAGCAGGGTCTCAACCGACAACATCCTGCTTTATTTCTATTATTCAATAATAATTCTAATCACATTTATAATTCAGAGGCATCTATAGAAAGAGGCTTATTGCTTGAAAAGATGCCAATGTTAAAACAAGTTTTATCACAGACAGCAACTTTGGACCCTATCTTGCACCCAGCGCAATTGACTTTGTACACCGACGCACGTATCATTCCTATTTTGCACCCGCGCAAAGCGTGCTTTTCCCTCCACAGAAGCACGTCGCTAAACTAGGGAATGAACTTGCGCTCCCTGGGCGGTTCAGCGCAAAAAAGGAGGCGTGTCCCGGCGCAAACGTTCCTTCATGCTATTTTGCAGGTTTAGAAAACAATTGCGCCACTAACCAGGAAAAAATAGTTTAAAGTCAGTGGCGCGTTGCGCATGTTATTCATATGCTATTTTAAGGGCGCATGCTTGGTAATAATCAATGTAGCGTGTGCACAACGCGCATACACTCTCTCATCTACACAGAAGCAGCAGTTTTCATTTTTGCAAATCATACATTATTACGATAGATAGATAGATAGACAATTTATTATATAAGCATACATCTAGCTTACACATTTACCCAAATTATCATACGCCTTTTTAACCGAAGTTAATTTGGGTGGGTTTCTCCATCCCCAACGTCCCTGACGAGAGCATTGCTCTCCTTGGCTGTGAACCGCTCCTGGTGCACGGCTGGTAAATCCGCCGTTATAATAGGAATCCGCTTTAGAACAAGCGTGCCTGCTCTTAAAGGGAATGTGAGATGACGCTCTGATTGGTTTATTTCACGTTACGCCCAAACCACACCTATGAATAATGAAGCTACTTCAGACCAACCCATTTTAGATTTGCGCCTGGCGCAAGAGTCATTTATCCCGCCGGGAAAATAGCAACAGCGCCAAGACCCGCCCACAAAGTTACTTGCGCTTTGCGCTTTGACACTTGCGTTTCAGATCGTTAAAATAGGGCCCATAGTGTTGGCCCAGATCCGGCCCACATTGAATCCACATGTACCAGAAGTGGCCCGGATCTGGGCCGACACTACGTTGCCGTCTGTGATTAAAAGGATAGTTCTGTCATTATTTACTCACCATCATGTCATTCCAAACCTGTATGGCTTTCTTTATCTATGGAAAACAAGATATTTTGAAGACAGTTTTTTCCATTCAATGGAAGTCAATGGGGTCCAAAACAACAATAATAAAAACAATTGACTTTTCACTTAAAAGCCACCATATATCCATCGGTCCCACTTTATATTAACTACTATGTACTTGCATCAAAAAATATTTGTTAGGTACAATGTAATTACAGCATTGATGGTGTATTGCAAAACACTTGTGCTGCTATTGAGGTTGATATGGGTAAAGTTAGGGACAGGTTTGGTGGTAAGGGTAGGTTTAAGTTAGCCTGGTCCTACCAGACTCTCGTACATCTCATTTGTACAGAGAGTCTGGCCACTCCATTGACAAGCGTTAACTTTCTTGTAGGCGGGTACTCTGTTGAAGTTTAAAACTATTGGATCTGCCCAGAGCCACTCTGGATCTGCCATAACCAATCGCTAACGTTTGGTTGTGACGTAACCCAACAACTCAAACTAGTGCACGACCTGTTACTTTTTGTTAATATGCTTGTGTAAGTATGTTTCTGACTTTTTGTTTGTGACGTCTGCAGGAAAGCGGCAGATTCCTGACCATGTGCCGGAGCAGCAGATTCATCTGAGGACTCTTGTGGACAGTCTTCTAGAAGATAAAGAGAAGGTATGAGAGAAAATAATCCAACCTAACCTTTCCTCTAACCCTCTCTTTAAAAACACAGTTTAGGGTTATCAGATTATATAGCCCCTTTCACACAGAGATTCCGGAAAATACACGGATAAAGTGACCCGGGATTTGACCTGGGTTCGTTTGATTTTGGTTCATTCACACTGCCATTGATTTTCCGGAATCAGAGAGTGCGTTCACACACAACCCGTAAAAATCCTGTAAAGACACGTGACATCGATGTGACTTGTAATGTCTCAGCAGGTCTTAAGTTTGCTTATGAGAAACCAAGCTTATCCATTTTTTTTCTCTAATTCGATCATAAACTTGCGCATTACGTACCGTTACACAGCTGGCGAACGATCCCGGCTTCAGCGTCATGGCATTATTACGGCTTTTGTTCACACAGAGCGCGTTTCGGGACTGAACACGGCAATGTTACTAGGTCCCCAACACGGCATCGATCCCGGCATAAATCCCGGGTCGAGTTTGCGTTAACATAGAAGGCCCTCTGGCAATTTGCTGGCAATTTCCCGGGTTCAAAGCGCTGTGTGAAAGGGGCTTATGATAGTCAAGTTCCTCTAAAGGCTGTTTTCATCTGTACAGTTTATGTAATTTTCTAAACAGAACTTCCCGTAGACTTCTATTGTTGTAAAAGGTGAAGTGTGTCATTTGTGTCAGCCTAAACTAAAGCCTGTGACTGAACAACCAATGTCGAGATGCTCAAACAAACAGAGCAATGTATTGATTGAGCCACAATGACACACTGTACACTTCTCAGCGCAATCAATCTAACTGGGATAGGAGAATATATCTGAAGGTACACTATGTAACAACATTTAAATAATGAGTCAATACATCATCAATCCTTCCTCCAAAACATGTTTTTGTCTTACCTTGATTCACTATGGTAACCCTGACATCAACATAGTGTCGGCCCAGATCCGAGCCACATCTGATACATGCGTACAGGGCTCCAGATTGCGACCAAAATGTAAAAAAATGTTTTACGTTAAACGTGGAAGGGGCGCGTCAGTGAATCCGGAATGTGTAGCAGGCCAATGATGACGAGTGTGAAAAGGGAATGGCCACTGTAACTGGCTAATGTGTGGAGGGGGAGGGTCCTAGAGATAATCGAGCGCGCGTAAACGTCTGTGGGAAGGAAACGGAGACAAATATCAATGTCACAGACACAGTCGGATGATGATTCAGAGTCAGAGGTCTGTAAGGTGATAATGCCTGAACCCACCATTTTCGGAAAACTGGCTGAGAGAATTCAGCTGGTTGAGGTACTTTAAGGAGACGAACTCCATGAACTGCAAATTTTGCAGTTGCTACTGCGGGGAACACAAAGTTTGCAGACAGTGTAGGCACTTCACTAGATAGACACAATCTCAGCCTCAAGCATAGAGTATGCCGTGACATGTTGAAAGTGGAAAAAAACGCTACTCATTTCTGCTTCACGGACCGTTTAATAGTTCGAACCAATAATAGACAGCGCAGAGCTTCTCTCGCCAGTCGCGGGCCGATCTCGATCACGCGGCAACACCGTTACATCATGGAGATCCAGTGAAGAAATTCATTGAGTTCGCCACATAATTAATTACATTGCTGCGAGATCCAGTGAGAAACATTCAGATTCGACGCAGAATTCTCTGTTATAAGCCATATCAGATCAAACAGCGCTGACGTGGAAACCAGGAGAAACATCGTGCCATGAACGAACAAGTTATAGAAGGCTTTAGGTCTATAGATCAGCAACATTCACCATGGATTTAATGTAGTAACACTAACTGTAACCATGGTATACTATGGTTATAACAGTAGCAGAATTTACGTATAAATAAATGGACAATTTTTATGATGTAGGCCGAAAATGAGCTTCCCCTCTTTGAAAGACCAGCAGCCGCCACTGCTCTCTAATAGCTACTTTGTCACTCATTTTGCTTTTTAATTAATATTAAGACATTATGAATGATAATAATTAAAGTTAACTTTATCTATACACCTCAAATTAAGATCAGTTCTTTGTTATCCCACAGTGCTACCAAATACTTTCTGTAGAACTGCTGCTGCCCTCAAATGTTAGTCTGGAGCCCTGTGAACTTAAAATAAAACTGCACATTGTAATTTCTGTATGTTAAAGGAACCATATGTAAGAAATGTATTTCAATTAATCATAAAATGGCCCTGATATGTCACTAGACATTAAGAAATCATGTTCATTTCAAACACTTATATCACTGACAACAGTAGTCCGGCCAGGATATTGTCATTTAAAAGTGAAGTTGCAGCCCTCAACTGATGTTGATGTTGTCATGTTGTCTTTTGGCCTGATGCGCTGCACTCGGCCTATCTACCATTCACGAAGTCAGTAGTGTTTCGGCATCCGGGTTGCCAGCTCTGCTCTAGTTACACAGCTGCAGCTACAAACGTGTCGGATAACAACGTTACGAAACCTAAAAGACCTCGTTATGAATATGAAATACGTCGTGATAAAGTCCAAAATAAAACAAGGATTTGTATAGGAGATGCCTTTGAAAGATGGAGACGGCTGAAAACGGAGAAGAATTTGAAGACAGATGCCAACGTTGCTCATTTTCTCCTGGACAGGTAAGATTCATCTATGTTTGGCAAACTTGTACCTAATGTAAATGGACATTTCAAATATTCATGACAGTCGAACAAAGTTATGCATGTTCGTGCAAAGTAACGTTACGTTAGCGCATATGGAAGGAGGTGTGTCATCGAATTGAAAAGGTAAGGAATTGTTTGGGAAATAAAAACAGTGATTCATCATTGACAAAATTAGCAATGCATTATCGGAGCCCATTTCTCTATCATTATGCTGAGACGCTGAGGAAAACAACATCAGCACGCCCATTATGGCAATGTTTTTGTAACGTCCATAACACCAATGAAAAGCACATTGTAGCCTATGATGTGAATAATTTGGCCCACTTGGAACGTTTTGTAGCCTACTTGCATTTCATGCAAGTTCTACAGCCAAAAATAGTAGAATGTCATGTAATCTTTCACATCACATATTTTAGCGTTATGGACGTGTACTGCAGGCCCAGCGGGCACCTTGACGTCAATTTGACATCAACAAATAGTCAAGGCTTTGACCACCATGTATGACATGCATGAATATGCATATTTTCATTATATTTTGTAATTATTTCCTTGTGGTTGTAAAGATGCCTGACAAAGGTATCAATCTGACATGTTTTTTTCTGGTCCCTACATCTCAGGTCAATATCATTGACATTAAATCGATGTTGATTTGATGTCAGGAAACAAGACATCAAATTGATGTGAAATTTATGTCAAAACAATGTCTGAAAAAAGTATATTTATTACTCATTGTAAATCAGTGTGACAACATCTAAAAGACCTAGCCTGAATGATCTTGAAAGTTGTAGACCTAGGTCTATGTATTTTGCATGTGTGTTTTTATATATTTAAATCCTAGCATATTTACATTTAGTTCACGTTTAAAATGACAGCAGACACTATAATTGCATATACTATAAAAGGTAAATTTAATCTGATTTTGAAGCTTGGTATTGAATGATATCAAAATAGCATTAAAATGACATCAACATCATGGCATCCTGATGTCAAATAGATGCCCAGCAGGCACAGGATATAGACTACAACATCGCTCAGACGTTGGGTTTTGGTTGAAAATGAAAGTCGGGTTGACGTCAAGCTCCAACGTTGGGCAGTCGTTGAATTTTGGTTCGAATAAACCAAACAAAAAGGTGAAATGCATGGCCGTACACTTATTACCAGCTTCACTTAAAGCTAACCAGATTTACTTTATTTAATTTCCGGTTTAAAGAAATAATATTTTGTATTTTAAAGTCACCATGATGGTGGTTAGCGTTTGCTTTAGTTGTGTTCTTGACAGTTGACTTTTTATATTAAAATTTTCTCTGACTGCTATAATTGTGTGTTAATAAAGCACAATTGTTGTAGCTAAAAAAGCCATGAGAAAACGAGATCAGGTGATATTGGCTGTTTAGTGTTGTTGATGAACATGATATCATCATGTAAATGGCTGAATCCCTGATCTTATTCAGTGTCTAATGCTTTGATTATATAAGACTTGTGGTTTTAACATTGTTTTATTCATAATAGAAGGCATTTGATTCTAAATTATATCTAACCGTGTATCAAAAAATATACTTATTTTAAAAAAATTATTAGTGTTTAGTGCACAAAAATCTTTAATCTATGGCAGTACTTAGACGCACACAGACATCAAGAAACAGCATATGAATCTCAACAATGGTGACAATCAAACAAAATATCCAGATAATCAGATCAACTCCAGCTGCATAATTTATTTAAGCTGCAGTGCATGCTGGGAGATATGGGTGAGTTTTGATTGGTGGTACCCAGCATGCACTGCAGCTGAAGCATTTCATTTATTGTCACCATTGTTGAGAGACATACACTGATTCTTGATGTCTAAGTAATCATGCCTTAAATGTTTTGAAAATCCTTTATAATATTTGATAAATAACTGCTCTCATGCTGTAAAAACAATTGTCTGCTATCATACAACAACATTAAAAACACAAATCCTATATAACCAAAACATTAGACACTGAATAAGACCAGGGATTCAGGCAATTACATGATGATATCATCATCACCAATTAACACCAACATCATCTGATCTCATTTTCTCATGGCTTTTTTGCCACAATAAATGTGCTTTATAAACACACAATTATAGCAGCCAGAGAAAGTTTTCTTCTAAAAAGTCAACGGTCAAGAGCACAACTAAAGCAAACGCTAACCACCATCATGGTGACTTTAAAAATCAAAATATTATTTCTTTAAACCGGAAATTAAATAAAGTAAATCTGGTTAGCTTTAAGTGAAGCTGGTAATAAGTGTACAGCCATGCATTTCACCTTTTTGTTTGGTTTATTCCAACCAAAATTCAACGACTGCCCAACGTAGGAGCTTGATGTCAAACAAACATTGTATTTATCCTGTGCCTGCTGGGATCAACATCATGACATCTTGACGTCAAATAAATGTTGAATTGACATCAAATGCCAACAAAGCATGACATCAAAATAACATCAAAATGACATCAGCAGAGGTCTAAATCTTGACATCAAATTGACATCGACACTTTGACGTCAATATGACTTTCATTTTTGACCTATTTCGTGACGTAATTTTGACATCAGTGTTTGATGTCACATTGATGTTAAATTGACATCAAATGCCCACTGGGTTAGGCTTGTGCTTGTACTTACGTTAATGACAGATACCTACCGTTACAAGTTAGACTAACAGCTACTGTTCTAAAAATGTACTGTCACATACGAACTACATCTTTATGATTATATTTCGCTAATCGCCATTAGAAAATGTTTGCGATACATAATTACTTCGCAAAACATCTCTCATGAAGCATAAACATAATTAACAGAAAAAAAAAACAACTTGTGTAGGACTCGTCACTTGCCATGGAAGCTCCTTGTAGCAGCCTTCGTTCCTGCTGGATCCTGCAGCCTAACTGGCAACCTTGAGTCAGGGGGGAGGGGATACACCGCTTTACAGTAATTTGAAAGTGATTGCAGTACCAGTTTTGTCCACATTCTTACATATGGTTCCTTTAAGTCTATGTATTATCAAAGCATGTGTCAGTAATACAGTTATTTTGGGGGAAAATGTGAATAACTGCATTGCAAGGTGATTTAAGGTGTGCCCCTAAATTTTCTGCTTGCGCTCCTAAAATTTTAAGTCAGGGGCTACAGCGCTCCTAATAAACAAAGTTAGTCTGGAGCCCTGGCGTACCAGATTTGTTAAGTTCTGTTCCGAATTGTTGTTTTCCACCTCATTTTAAATTCTGAAAATTAAATGGTTCCCTCAATTCAATTCTGAATGACACACAGCACATGATTTTGTCGGATTTATCTTACTTCTGGTTAATTAGTATTTTGGCAATTATTTTTCATCAATTATATGTAGGTCAAACTCAGGAGTTGTTTACACGACTGCACAACTGATGTGGGAGTTGATGAGCAACTTGTGAATAAAAGCCTAAAGTAAATATTTTCCAGCATTTAAAGCGATAGTCTCTTCAGAAAATTTGGACTAAACCGCTCAATTAATATGGATTAGTTTTACGATCTCTTTATGAACTTTTTGAAGTGTCAAAGTGTTAGTTGCATAGCTGTCAATGGAGGAGAAAGCTCTCAGACTTCATCAAAAATATCTTAATTTGTAATCAGAAGATGAACAAAAGTCTTACGGGTTTGGAACGGCATGATGTTGAGTAAATGATGGCAGAATTTTTATTTTTTGGTGAACTAACCCTTTTAAGCCTTGCCTGTGAAACCGGGCACAAGTCTTTTATTTTTTTCTGATTGAATGTAAGTCATACCTGACATGTGGATTGTTGATGGTGTTGCAGGAAACTGGAAGAGACCCACTGGCAGTCCCAGACCCAGAGGTCCAGTGTAGTGGATGCTAGCCGTGGAAGTGACTCAGTGACTCAAGACTCAGCGCAGCCACTCAATTGGGTTATGAGGAGCCAGCTTTAAAGGGGTCCTGTTGTGCTTTTCCATTTTATATTTTATTATTTTATATTATGTTTAAATTTTATTTTACAGAGTCCACTTTTCAAGAACTGCAACGAATGGCTCGTTCAGGCTACAACGCGATTTTTCCAGATCTTATGAAATCATCATAATGTTTCTCATTTAATAATCTCCGCCCACGCAATACGCAAAAAAAGTTGGCGAGGCCTGGCTAAGCTGTGTTAGAGAAGATGAAGAGTCACGTTTGTAAATGATAAATCACGTTTGAGATTTGTGCTGGCTACTGTATACAGGCCACCAAGGGCACCATACAGACTTTATCAAAGAGTTTGCTGACTTTCTATCACTGGCTGCAGATAAAGTCCTAATTGGTGATTTTAATATACATGTAGATAACGAAAAATATGCAGTGGGATTGGCATTTAAAGACATTCTTAACTCTATTGGAGTTGACATTGTCGTAATCATTCTCTAGATTAGATCTAATATTATCACACGGAATCAATGTTGATGCCGTTGAAATTCTGCAGCAGAGCAATGACATCTTAGATCATTATCTAGTCTCCTGTAAACTTCATTTTGCCAAGGATGCAAAGCGGACTCTGTATTACAAATATGTTAGACCTATCACTTCTGCTACTAAATATTGCTTTATTAATAATCTTCCTCATCAGTTTCATCATCTCAGCATCCCAGATAGCTTAGAAGAACTCGATATTGCGACAGAAACTTTTAACTCTCTCTTTTGCAGACACAGTTGCTCCGTTGCGCTTAAAGAAGATTAAAGAAAATAGTCCAACGCCGTGGTACAACGAGCACACTCGGGCCCTTAAGAGAGCAGCCAGAAAAATGGTCCGCAACTGGAAGAAAACAAAACTAGAGGTATTTCGCGTTTCATGGAAAGAGACCTCGATTGCATACAGAGAGGCCTTAAAAGCTGCTAGATCTGCTTATTTTTCAACCCTATTAGAAGAAAATAAACAAAACCCTAGGTATTTATTTGAAACAGTGGCTAAACTAACGAAAAATAAAGCTTCAAGCCCAGAAGTTTCCAAGCAGCACAGCAGAAATGACTTTATGAACTTCTTCACAAAATTATAACTATGCAACCGTCTACTACAGTATCGCATCAGGCAGTGCATTGTAGTCTCCCTGAGGAAAAAAATTATTCATTCGTTGCTATAGAAGAGGAAGAATTCATTCAACTAGTTAAATCATCTAAATTGACAACATGTATGTTAGACCCTGTATCGACTAAGCTACTGAAAGAGACGCTTCCAGAGGTCATAGATCCTCGTCTTAATATCATTAATTAATCTTTGTCATTAGGATACGTACCAAAAACCTTTAAGCTGGCTATGATTTAACCGCTTGTTAAAAAAACGCAACTTGATCGTACAGAATTAGTCAATTACAGGCCGATCTCGATTCTACCTTTTCTGTCAAAGATACTAGAAAAGGCAGTTTCCTCACAACTATGTTCCTTTTTAGAAAGAAATGATATCTGCAAGGATTTTCAGTCAGGATTTAGACCGTACCATAGTACCGAGACTGCTCTCATCAGAGTCACAAATGATTTGCTCTTATCATCCGATCGTGGTTGTATCTCTCTATTAGTGTTACTCGATCTTAGTGCTGCATTTGATACTATTGACCTCAACATTCTTTTAAATAGACTCGAAAATTATGTTGGCATTAGTGGAATTGCATTAACATGGTTTAAATCATAATTATCTGACCATTATCAGTTTGTAGCAGTAAATGAAGAGATGTCTCATCGATCACAAGTTCAGTATGGCGTACCACAAGGCTCAGTACTAGGACCGCTGCTGTTCACTCTGTACATGCTACCCTTGGGGGATATCATTAGGAAGCATGGAATTAGTTTTCACTGTTATGCTGATGATACTCAGCTCTATTTTTCTTCATGCCCTGACAAAACTTACCAATTCACAAAATTAACGGAATGCATAGGTGATATAAAAAATTGGATGACTAGTAATTTCGTACTACTTAATTCTGAAAAACAGAGATTCTAATTATTGGACAAAAAACGTCCTCACGTAATAATCTAGAATACTGTCTAACACTTGATGGCTGCTCTGTCAAGTCTTCATCGTTGGTTAGGAACCTGGGTGTGCTCTTTGATACCAATCTTTCATTTAAAAGTCACGTGTCTAGTATCTGTAAAACCGAATTTTTCCATTAGAAAAAAATATTTATAAATTACGTCATATGCTCTCATTGACAAATGCGGAACAATTAGTCCATGTGTTCATGACATCAAGGCTAGATTATTGTAATGCTATTATGGGTGGTTGCCCTGCACGCTTAAAGGTATAGCGGAGGATTTTTTACTACCGGGTGGATCACCTATACTATTGGTCCTCCTAATTGTCAATCATTCTGGTGAATCAATCAAACTTTTCAAAAAGTGGAGAGGGCGGGTCTTATCTAAAATTCAGAAAGATCCTCCGCTATACCTTTAATAAACAAATTACAGCTGGTCCAAAACGCAGCAGCTAGAGTTCTTACCAGAACCAGGAAGTATGACTATATTAGCTCAGTTCTGTCAACACTGCACTGGCTCCCTATTAAACATTGTATAAGTTTTAAAATATTGCTGATTACTTACAGTCCTTCACGTCTATTGCGATCTCAAAATTCCGGCCAGTTGATAATACCTAGAATATCAAAATCGACTGCTGGTGGTAGATCCTTTTCCTATTTTGCACTAAAACTTTGAAACAGGCTTCCTAACATTATCCGAGAAGCAGACACACTCTGTTATTTCAAAGCTAGACTAAAAACAAATCTCTTTGACCTAGCATACACATAACACATTATAGACTTTTATAATTCAATGTTAGGCTGCATAGATTAGGTCAGCCGGAATCGGGAACACTTCCCATAAATCCTGATGTACTCGTTACATCATAAGAAGAATGGCATCTACGCTAATATTAGTCTCTCTGTTTATCCCGAGGTTTATCGCAGTCCGCCGGATCCAGGCCGTATCCAGATCTGATGAAGGACCTGCGCCTGGATGCGACGACAGCGCAGTCCTGCAATGTCAACTAGGCTCTTTCCTGTGAAGGCCTCCCTCCCCTCCCTTTATCTATCTACAGATAAAGCGTTGTCGGGATAATTCCGGTTCGCGTGGTTACATGGAAGCGATAAAAATTCTGTATTATTGACTGACTACACGCCTGCGCACATATATTCAAATGCGCATACCTATAGACTGAACTTGTAATATGCATGTGCACGCCATCGGCGTTCTCACTGGTTCGCGTTTTTGAAGTTTGCGCAGAAAGAACATAATACGCATGTGCACGTCATTGGCGTTCTCACTAGTTCGTGCTTTTTGAGGTTTACGTTGAAAGAACTTAAGAGTTTTCTGTTAAAACGTTGTCGTGTTAGCGGCCACAAAGTTAATAACTAATGATTGTTGCGACGCAAGTGAATCAATCAAACTAACTTATGCTGGACAATAACTTTATTCTAGAGCTGCTATAAAGCCAAAAACACTTTACTTTAATTTCCTATTATCAATGTAAAGCTGCTTTGGAACAATCTACATTGTTAAAAGCGCTATATAAATAAAGATGACTTGACTTGACAAGTCATTTCACTCGGCGGCCATCTTTGAGACCCATCTTGGGCATGCAAGTTCAGTTCCTATCTTTTTGAATAGGGAAACATCCAATTCTCCAAAACTGTTCGCCAAGGTTATGATATCACCTATGAAACCTGACAACTGTCTCATAAATTTTGTTTCTAAACGCTCAAATCATGACAGAAAACTACTTTGTTACTAACATAACCTCAGTTCCATGAGATGAGGTAACGAGTATTGCGTAAGGCTAGCTGCGCTGACCTCCGGAATAAGAAGCAACAAAACGCCTCTCAGGTAAAAGCTACTGAGGACGCTGGCTTCATTCGCCACCTTTGGCACGCTGTGTCACTGTGCCATCCGGTGTGCGTATCCTTTACTGCTTATTCTCGTGTGTTCGCCGCTGCATTCACACTCTAATGCCTGGTTCAGATTACACGATTTTACATTTACATTTACATTTAGTCATTTAGCAGACGCTTTTATCCAAAGCGACTTACAGATTAGTAAGCCGGAGTGCGTATCCTTTACTGCTTATTCTCGTGTGTTCGCCGCTGCATTCACACTCTAATGCCTGGTTCAGATTACACGATTTTACATTTACATTTACATTTACATTTAGTCATTTAGCAGACGCTTTTATCCAAAGCGACTTACAGATTAGGACTAAATTAAGCGAGTCATCATGAAGAGGCAAAAAACAACAACAACGCAAGAAGTGCTCAAAATACGAAGTTCAGTCATTATTCAGAGTAGCATAAGCCTGATAAGTGATGTTTCGAAGGGGAGGAATTTTTTTTTTATTTTTATTTTTTATTATGAGGTTAAGTGCTCACGGAAGAGATGGGTTTTCAGCTGTCTTTTGAATGTTGTCAGGGATTCTGCATTCCGGATGAGGGTGGGGAGAGCGTTCCACCAGCATGGAACTGTGAATGAGAACGTTCTGGAAAGTGATTTTGTGGCTTTCTGTGATGGAACCACGAGACGTCGCTCGTTGACCGATCGTAGGCGTCTGGTAGGGATGTAGACTCGTAGGAGTGAGTGAAAGTAGGAGGGAGCTAAGCCTGTGATAGATTTGTAAGCAAGCGTCAATGCCTTGAACTTGATGCGAGCAGCGAGAGGTAGCCAGTGCAGAGAGATGAACAGAGGAGTGATGTGGGCCCTCTTGGGCTCGTTGAAGACAAGACGAGCTGCAGCATTCTGGATCATCTGTAGGGGTTTGGTTGCACATGCTGGAAGTCCAGCCAGAAGAGCATTGCAGTAGTCAAGCCTAGAAATGACCAGGGCCTGGACGAGAAGTTGTGTTGCATGCTCAGTTAGGAAAGGCCTGATCTTCCTGATGTTGTGCAGTGCAAACCTGCATGATCGAGCTGTCTTTGAAATGTGATCTGTGAAGGTCAGCTGGTCATCAAGCGTTACTCCAAGATTTCTGACCGACCTTGATGGAGTGATTTATGCTGAGTCTAGCTGGATAGTGAAGTCGTGCTGTAGAGATGGATTGGCAGGGAGGACGAGAAGCTCGGTCTTTGCCAGGTTGAGCTGCAGGTGATGTTCCTTCATCCATGCCGAGATGTCCGCCAGACAGCTTGAGATCCGTGCAGCTACTGTGGGATCATCTGGTTGAAACGAGAGGAAGAGCTGTGTGTCATCAGCATAGCAGTAGTAGGAGAAGCCGTGTGCCTGTATGATGTGTCCCAGTGATGTGGTGTAGATGGAGAAGAGGAGGGGACCAAGAACTGAACCCTGGGGAACCCCTGTGGTCAGTTGATGTGCTCTGGATACCTCGCCTCTCCATGCGACCTTGAATGACCTACCTGTGAGATAGGACTCAAACCAGTGGAGTGAAGTTCCTGTGATGCCCAGTGATGAAAGGCTGGATAGAAGGATCTGATGATTCACAGTGTCGAAGGCAGCAGACAGATCCAGGAGAATGAGGACTGAAGATTTGGAAGCAGCTTTTGCGATCCGTAGGGCTTCTGTGACTGACAGTAATGCAGTCTCAGTTGAATGCCCTTTCTTGAAGCCGGATTGGTTGACATCCAGCTGGTTGTTTAGAGACAAAAAGGATGTTACTTGGTTGAAAACAGCTCTTTCAAGAGTTTTCGCAATGAATGGTAGGAGAGAGATAGGTCTGTAATTCTCTACAACTGATGTGTTTAGCGTTGTTTTTTTCAGCAGTGGAGTAACCCGAGCCTGCTTGAATGCTGTGGGGAAAGTGCCAGTATGGTGCCAGTATTTTAGGCCGATTTTGGCACGATCCATTTGACGCAGGGTGTCGTGGGGATTCGCAAACGACAACGGGCGTCGGGACGCAAGATTCGATCGTTTCATCTTGTATAGTGTGTCATGGTGTGCGACAACCTACGTCGTGTCTGCGATGCTTCACGACAAAAAGACTAGCATGTTTAATTTTTTAACGGTCCTCCACGATGACGGCGCGCTACTGAGTGAGTGAGGGAGAGTGAGTGAGTGAGAGTGTGTGTTCGCGAATGAGTGAGTGAGCGTGTGTGTGTGACTGTGTGTGTGCGCGATAGTGAGTGAGAGAGCATGTGTGTGTGTTTGTAAGAGAGAGAGAGAGAGAGAGTGTGTGTGAGTGAGTGCGTGTATGAGTGCGTGTAGGCTTTGTGAGTGAGAGTGTGTGTACGAGTGAATGAGTGTGTGAGACGGCTCGCGATGACTGGTTTGGAAAACAACGTGTAGTCTGACATGTTTCTTGTCCACAACATGACAAGATTTTTAGGAGTCAAAATCGTGTAATCTGACACAGTGACTATCGTAACAGACACACAAATTGTGTAATCCGGGTTCCTGCAAGGGTGCCGGCAAATCCCCCAGCAGAGGCCCGCCCCCTTCTTCCCCGAAGTTCACAATGAACTCACTAAATCGTGGAAGGCGCCACACTCGGCTCTTATCAAGCCCTCCTTTTCTTCAGCTCTCTCCAACGTCGACAGCGCTAAAGAGAAAGGCTACGAGGCGATGCCCCCCTCGAAGAGGCGGTGGGCGCTCACCTTTGCCCAACTACCGCCGCAGGATGGAAGACTAAGGCTTCACATCCCTCCAAGCCTTGCCGTGCTACATCCGCCCTCGCTGGCCGTACCGGCGCTCCATACGATGGCTGTACTACAAGTCTTCCAGGCCAAACTTCTCCATTCCCTGGACGAGTCTGGACCTGAATCTGGCCCTGCGAGGTACTAAGTCTGCAGCCCAGGCCATCGGCAGGAGCATGGCCAACCTAACGGTGCTCGAGCGGCACCTATGGTTGAACTTAATGGACATGAAAGAGGCAGATGGGGCGGCTTTCCTGGACTCTCCCATCACCACTTCTGGTCTCTTCGGCCCGGCTGTTAAGAGCTTTTCCGAGCGCTACACGGAGCCGCAGAAAGCATCGCAGGTGATGCGCCACTTCCTCCCCAAGCGCTCCAGCTCGGCTTCGTGTCGCCAGAAGAGGAGGAAGCCTCCTGCTCAACAGCCCAAGCCAGCGGCACCGGTCATCCAGCCCCGCCCAGCGGCTGAAGTCCATCGCCGTTCCCGCTCTACTAGATGCGCTCCGTTCCCTGAGAGGCGGGGACCCCGACCCAAGATTGTGTTGGACCCCGGACCTCTTAAGCTGTCCTAGCCACAGGGAGAAAAAGAGAGAATTCGAGTTCCGCCGAGGCCGGACCGATCTCTCAAAAATCCGCAGCAAACGAGCCTGCCACGAAGCACGCATGCCTGCAATCAAACGCCATTTTTAGGCGACATAAATAAAACAAGAAAAGAGCTCTTTTTTTCCTAAAAGAGCGTGAGCTGGCGGGTGGCTTGAGACTGTATGCACAGTGTTTGAGACTGTTTGCACAGTGTGTTTGTGTGTGGAGGTGCAGACCTTGTGGTGGGCACACCTTCTACATCTGTTAAATCTGTTTCGAAGGGGAGGAATTTTTTTTTTATTTTTATTTTTTATTATGAGGTTAAGTGCTCACGGAAGAGATGGGTTTTCAGCTGTCTTTTGAATGTTGTCAGGGATTCTGCATTCCGGATGAGGGTGGGGAGAGCGTTCCACCAGCATGGAACTGTGAATGAGAACGTTCTGGAAAGTGATTTTGTGGCTTTCTGTGATGGAACCACGAGACGTCGCTCGTTGACCGATCGTAGGCGTCTGGTAGGGATGTAGACTCGTAGGAGTGAGTGAAAGTAGGAGGGAGCTAAGCCTGTGATAGATTTGTAAGCAAGCGTCAATGCCTTGAACTTGATGCGAGCAGCGAGAGGTAGCCAGTGCAGAGAGATGAACAGAGGAGTGATGTGGGCCCTCTTGGGCTCGTTGAAGACAAGACGAGCTGCAGCATTCTGGATCATCTGTAGGGGTTTGGTTGCACATGCTGGAAGTCCAGCCAGAAGAGCATTGCAGTAGTCAAGCCTAGAAATGACCAGGGCCTGGACGAGAAGTTGTGTTGCATGCTCAGTTAGGAAAGGCCTGATCTTCCTGATGTTGTGCAGTGCAAACCTGCATGATCGAGCTGTCTTTGAAATGTGATCTGTGAAGGTCAGCTGGTCATCAAGCGTTACTCCAAGATTTCTGACCGACCTTGATGGAGTGATTGATGCTGAGTCTAGCTGGATAGTGAAGTCGTGCTGTAGAGATGGATTGGCAGGGAGGACGAGAAGCTCGGTCTTTGCCAGGTTGAGCTGCAGGTGATGTTCCTTCATCCATGCCGAGATGTCCGCCAGACAGCTTGAGATCCGTGCAGCTACTGTGGGATCATCTGGTTGAAACGAGAGGAAGAGCTGTGTGTCATCAGCATAGCAGTAGTAGGAGAAGCCGTGTGCCTGTATGATGTGTCCCAGTGATGTGGTGTAGATGGAGAAGAGGAGGGGACCAAGAACTGAACCCTGGGGAACCCCTGTGGTCAGTTGATGTGCTCTGGATACCTCGCCTCTCCATGCGACCTTGAATGACCTACCTGTGAGATAGGACTCAAACCAGTGGAGTGAAGTTCCTGTGATGCCCAGTGATGAAAGGCTGGATAGAAGGATCTGATGATTCACAGTGTCGAAGGCAGCAGACAGATCCAGGAGAATGAGGACTGAAGATTTGGAAGCAGCTTTTGCGATCCGTAGGGCTTCTGTGACTGACAGTAATGCAGTCTCAGTTGAATGCCCTTTCTTGAAGCCGGATTGGTTGACATCCAGCTGGTTGTTTAGAGACAAAAAGGATGTTACTTGGTTGAAAACAGCTCTTTCAAGAGTTTTCGCAATGAATGGTAGGAGAGAGATAGGTCTGTAATTCTCTACAACTGATGTGTTTAGCGTTGTTTTTTTCAGCAGTGGAGTAACCCGAGCCTGCTTGAATGCTGTGGGGAAAGTGCCAGTATGGTGCCAGTATTTTAGGCCGATTTTGGCACGATCCATTTGACGCAGGGTGTCGTGGGGATTCGCAAACGACAACGGGCGTCGGGACGCAAGATTCGATCGTTTCATCTTGTATAGTGTGTCATGGTGTGCGACAACCTACGTCGTGTCTGCGATGCTTCACGACAAAAAGACTAGCATGTTTAATTTTTTAACGGTCCTCCACGATGACGGCGCGCTACTGAGTGAGTGAGGGAGAGTGAGTGAGTGAGAGTGTGTGTTCGCGAATGAGTGAGTGAGCGTGTGTGTGTGACTGTGTGTGTGCGCGATAGTGAGTGAGAGAGCATGTGTGTGTGTTTGTAAGAGAGAGAGAGAGAGAGTGTGTGTGAGTGAGTGCGTGTATGAGTGCGTGTAGGCTTTGTGAGTGAGAGTGTGTGTACGAGTGAATGAGTGTGTGAGACGGCTCGCGATGACTGGTTTGGAAAACAACGTGTAGTCTGACATGTTTCTTGTCCACAACATGACAAGATTTTTAGGAGTCAAAATCGTGTAATCTGACACAGTGACTATCGTAACAGACACACAAATTGTGTAATCCGGGTTCCTGCAAGGGTGCCGGCAAATCCCCCAGCAGAGGCCCGCCCCCTTCTTCCCCGAAGTTCACAATGAACTCACTAAATCGTGGAAGGCGCCACACTCGGCTCTTATCAAGCCCTCCTTTTCTTCAGCTCTCTCCAACGTCGACAGCGCTAAAGAGAAAGGCTACGAGGCGATGCCCCCCTCGAAGAGGCGGTGGGCGCTCACCTTTGCCCAACTACCGCCGCAGGATGGAAGACTAAGGCTTCACATCCCTCCAAGCCTTGCCGTGCTACATCCGCCCTCGCTGGCCGTACCGGCGCTCCATACGATGGCTGTACTACAAGTCTTCCAGGCCAAACTTCTCCATTCCCTGGACGAGTCTGGACCTGAATCTGGCCCTGCGAGGTACTAAGTCTGCAGCCCAGGCCATCGGCAGGAGCATGGCCAACCTAACGGTGCTCGAGCGGCACCTATGGTTGAACTTAATGGACATGAAAGAGGCAGATGGGGCGGCTTTCCTGGACTCTCCCATCACCACTTCTGGTCTCTTCGGCCCGGCTGTTAAGAGCTTTTCCGAGCGCTACACGGAGCCGCAGAAAGCATCGCAGGTGATGCGCCACTTCCTCCCCAAGCGCTCCAGCTCGGCTTCGTGTCGCCAGAAGAGGAGGAAGCCTCCTGCTCAACAGCCCAAGCCAGCGGCACCGGTCATCCAGCCCCGCCCAGCGGCTGAAGTCCATCGCCGTTCCCGCTCTACTAGATGCGCTCCGTTCCCTGAGAGGCGGGGACCCCGACCCAAGATTGTGTTGGACCCCGGACCTCTTAAGCTGTCCTAGCCACAGGGAGAAAAAGAGAGAATTCGAGTTCCGCCGAGGCCGGACCGATCTCTCAAAAATCCGCAGCAAACGAGCCTGCCACGAAGCACGCATGCCTGCAATCAAACGCCATTTTTAGGCGACATAAATAAAACAAGAAAAGAGCTCTTTTTTTCCTAAAAGAGCGTGAGCTGGCGGGTGGCTTGAGACTGTATGCACAGTGTTTGAGACTGTTTGCACAGTGTGTTTGTGTGTGGAGGTGCAGACCTTGTGGTGGGCACACCTTCTACATCTGTTAAATTTGCAGCCTGTGATGGCGAATTGGTAACTGTGGGGACAGTGCTAGTGTGCAGTTGTGCAAACTTTATAGCGGGCACATGCCCTACATATGACACATGGAGAAAAGAGCTCTTTTCTTGTTTTATTTGTGTCGCCGTAAAAACGGCTTTTGATTGCAGGCGAGCGTGTTTCGAGGCAGACTCGTTTGCTGCGGATTTTACATTTCCAGCTGCCTGAGAGGGAACTGGAAAATGTGGAGGGATTTTCGAGAGATCGGTCCGGCCTTGTTGGTTTGGTGTGTTTAAGAAAAAAACTTTTTCAAAAAACATGTTTTTCAACATGGTCCTTAAAGCTACACTGTGTGATATTTCCCCCCATCTAGCGGTGAAATTGTATATGACTACCCAGTGAATATTAGTTTCTGTTCCTTTCAATTTCGAGGGCGTTTTAACTCCTACGGTGGCCGTATTATTCCAAGATTAACAAGGCTTCCAGTTCGACTTCGTCCAATTGCGCCTTTAAAACTATCACCTGTGATCCGTCGCAGCACAGATTTATGTTACAAGGTAAACAATACTTTTTCACCATTGACGTGAGGAAAAGTAACGCAAGTTAAACTAGAGGTCGTTCTGGCGTTATGCACAACCATGCTATGGTTAGACAAGCAACTATAAAACTTCGAATTTACACAAATAGGCTGGATTAACTGTCGAGAAGAAAGCAGGCAACTTCGGCGTCCGTTTTAAAATCTTTGCTCCTCATGAGCTCTTTCCATCTGGGAAAAGTATGAATTATCTAATCAACCAATCACATGGCAGTTGCTTCAATGCATTTAGGGGTGTGGTCCTGGTCAAGACAATCTCCTGAACTCCAAACTGAATGTCAGAATGGGAAAGAAAGGTGATTTAAGCAATTTTGAGCGTGGCATGGTTGTTGGTGCCAGACGGGCCGGTCTGAGTATTTCACAATCTGCTCAGTTACTGGGATTTTCACGCACAACCATTTCTAGGGTTTACAAAGAATGGTGTGAAAAGGGAAAAACATCCAGTATGCGGCAGTCCTGTGGGCGAAAATGCCTTGTTGATGCTAGAGGTCAGAGGAGAATGGGCCGACTGATTCAAGCTGATAGAAGAGCAACTTTGACTGAAATAACCACACGTTACAACCGAGGTATGCAGCAAAGCATTTGTGAAGCCACAACACGCACAACCTTGAGGCGGATGGGCTACAACAGCAGAACTCTCTATGGGCTTCTCCCTTGACTTTATCGGACTTCATGCCTCCACGTCCCCCCGATTGACTGCGAGCTTCTCCTCCTGTCTCTACGGTAATTTCCAGAGAGTCGCTTGGTTATGACGCAATCGTTAGCCTACTTTTACAAAAACTGCTTCTACGGGGCCATAACGTAAGATACAAGGTATTGGAGCCTTTTATACACTGTCGTGTTTCTTTAGAAATAAACCATGGACAAATAGAGTCTTTAAACGCCTCAGATGAAAAGTTATTCGCTGTCAAAGTGACGCCAAAATGAATGGGAGTCAATGGGATGCTAACAGCAGGTGAAGGCTTGTTAGCCAATGGCGGCTCCCGGGGGTACCTTCAAAATAATATGAAACGCTGCCCCCCTGGTACGTCTACGCCGATAAACGTCAGAGTGATTCCGCGTGTATGTGTATCTATGTTTTTTTTTCTCATACTAATGACACATGTACGTTTGTTTGTGTGGAAAGCCCGCTTTTATTAACCAACTGTAGGAAGGCATTCGGAAATGTCAACAGGATGGGTGCATCAGCGCGCACGGAGAAACAAGCGCACTAGACAGCAGGTGACTGCGATCCGGATCCGTCTTCACACCGGCAAATCCGCGTCACAGTCACCTCCGTTTCACTGCTCTAAAACGGATCCAGCCCGGGCCCGGTTTCAGTGGGCGAGAACAACAGTCGCAAAACAGATTCGGGCCGTATCCGTAGAAACGAGCGCGCGAAACATTTTTTTCTGGAGTTTAGAAGAGGAGGCTGCCACGGTCGGTACTCGGTATCCTACCTCAAACACTTCACCAAGGTAAGTCACACATGGTCAAACTTTTATTTATTAATACATTTCTTATTGATTATATTGTGTACTCGTTAGCTTTTAACTAACTAATTTTTAACTTAAGTTTTGGAGGTGGCATTGCTCCTTAGATCGGCACTGAATCGTTATGTTAGCTACTAGCTCATATTTATGTTTTAGAGGGCATATGCTAACACGAAGACGACCCAGAGGATTGTAATTATATGTAATTGACGAATTTTAACTGCTTTAATATATTTTCAAAATATTAATTACAATTAACTAACCATTAACAATACATTTGTTACTGTATTTGTTAATGTTAGTTACTATAAATACTAACAGTTGTTCATTGTTTGGTCATGTTACTTCACATTGTGCATTAACTAAGGTTAACAAACAGCCTGCAACATTTTATTTTAATAATGCATTAGTATATATACACATATATGTAGAAATTAACATTAAAAAAGATTAATAAATGATGTAGAAGTGCAGTTAATTTTTAGTTTGTCAACTAATGATGATATTCTCTTCTGCTCGCCAAGACTGGTTGTTTATTCAAAAATACAGCAATGTTGTGAAATATTATTACATTCTATAGTAAAATAGGCTAATTTATGATCAAAGCTATAATTTTCTGCATCATTTCTCCAGTCTTCGGTGTCACATGATCCTTCAGAAATTACTCTAATATGATGATTTGATGCTTAAGAAACATTTATGATTATTATGTTGAAAACAGTTGTACTGCTTCATATTTTTGTGGAAACAACTATACCGTTCAAAAATCTGTAGTAAGTTTAATACTTTTATTAACCAAGGATGTCTTAAATCGATCAAAATTAAGTCAATGACATTTAAAATGTAACAAAAGAATGTATATTTAGTAAATGCTTTAATAATCTTAATTAAATAAATGCAAATACATGCTGTTCAACTTGAACTTTACATTTATCAAAGAATCATGAAAAAATGATCACCATTTCCACAAAAATGTCAAGCAGCACAACCGTTTTCAGCATTGATAATAATAATAAGACATGTTACCTGAGTTCCAAATCAGCATATTAGAATGATTTCTGAAGGATCATGTGATATCTGATTCTGATCAATTTAAATGAATGTTTAAGTAATTGATATAGGCCTAACAGTTTATCCTTTAACTGATCTACGTTATAGAAGAACTATAAATCAGGACTCAGAAGCTTATTAGTTGGAGGTTGATGTTTTTTGCACATATATTTTTTTTCTCAACAGGAGCTTTAAGGAAAAACCAGCAGAAGATAGTGGAATAGTTTCTTGCGGCATCCGTTGATTTAACCTTTGACCCGTGATGGCGGCTGGAAGGAACGTTCAAGAGCCAAAGAGGCTTTAACTGAGGTAAATTTCAGATATAAGAAGCACAGCACAGTACAGAACAGCCGTCATATTTTTTATTTAGTGTGACAATTACATGAATATCTAAAATTCTGGTCTTTTTTTTTTCTTTTTCAGATGCCTCACGGGAATTAAACGGCACATATGAAGTGGTTTGTAATACCATGGCTTTCCTGTCCTGTCCTTGATGTGTTTACAGTTCATTCTATAAAATTATTTTGGTAACACTTTACAATAAGGTTGATTGGTTAACATTAGTTAACTACCTTAGTTAACATGAAATAAGAATGAAATGCACTTTTTCAGCATTTATTAATCTTAGTTAATATTAATTTCAACATTTACGTATACATTAAAATCAAAGGTGATTTGTTAGCATTAGTTAATGCGCTATGAATTAACATGAACAAAACAATGAACAGCTGGATTTTTATTAACTAACTTTAACAAACATGAATAAATACTGTAACAAATGTTTGGCTCGTTGTTTGTTCATGTTAATTTAAACATTAACTAATGAAACTTATTGTAAAGTGTTGCCATTATTTTTTGTATGTTTTTTCTTTGCAGCTTTTCACTGCCTCTGATCAATGCCATTTTTTAGGGATAAATAATGCATTCATGAGGCTTATGTCACTACACAACATGAATACCCATTTAAAACATTCTTTCAAATATACATTGAGAAAAGTTCTGAGATAGTGTCCCTGTTTTAAAGGGAAAGTTCACTGAGAAATGAAAATTTGCTCTTAATTCATTCACCCTCAAGCCATCCAAGATATAGGTGACTGTTTTTCAGTTAAACAGTAAAGAAGATTTTTAGCTGAAACTGGTCTTTGGTGATTCATATAATGCAATTCAATGGTTACTGTCACTTTGAGAGTAAAAAACAAACATATTACATGCAAAACAAGACTGCTGTGACAGGACTGTTTGCAGATGCTGTGGATTACAGGTAATAATGTTGTAAATAATGTTCAGTTTCTTTGACAGACCAATTGTTTTGCTTCATACTACCTCAATGAATCAGAGCCACAGGTATTAATTATGTTTTGCCTGTAATGTTTTTTTAACTCTCAAACTGACTGTAGCTATTGACTTGCATTATAAGAATCATCAAGGACCACATTTTCAGCTAAATATCTTCTTTACTGTTCAACTTGTAGTTGCTCAGCTGTCAATGGTGGGAAAGAAATCTTAGATTTCATTAAAAAGATCTCAATTAATTTGTGTTCAGAAGATGAATGAAAGTCTTATGGGTTTGGAACGACATGAAAGTGAGTAATTAATGACAGAATTTACATTTTTGTGTGAACTATCCCGTTAACGGCAAGTAGAGACTTAAAGGAGTCATAATGTTGTTTTAACTTTGGTACCCAATGCTCTATTATAGTCTTTCAGGCACTTCTAAAAAAGAAAAGTGGAAAAAAAATCAACACAGAGCCCCTCAGACCCTTATTTCTAAAGGCATTATTGTCTCGCGAGATCTGATGCGATGTTTTGGCTGTCGTGGACGGTCATTATAATAATGCAAATGAGGGGCGCGTTGATTGGTTGCAGGAAGGAGGGGGGTTGACACCGCAGGTAACTTCAGCATCATTACAAACTGACATCATGGCGCAAGTTGTCAATGAACCCGACCCGGCCGCGACCTATGGGATTCAACCATACATGTTTGAGCCGGACTCTGAACCAGAGCTGGAAAGTGAAGATGTAGAGTCGATGGAAGGACGTCTACATCAAGATGTCTCTGAATGGTAAAGACAATCATTTTGACTGAGACATACATTAACATCAGTAACGAGCAAAAACGTGTGTTGCTATTTTCTCCCACATAAATTAACCTTTTATTTAATGTAGATTACATTAACGGAGATGTAGTTTTTTTTTTTTTTATCAGCTTACAGTGGTTTTGAGATAGACGTTTACTATCATGTGGTGTTTTTGCCTTGTTTCACGTTGTGGTTATTTAAACATTCAATATTTTTCTTCTTTAGACATGCAACGTGATGTTTTTCTTTGTTTATTATTTATTAAAATACTGCAATAGCTCAATAAATGTGACGGTACTTGTTGTTAGTGAAATTGTAATCACAACCAAAGAAAAAATACACCATTGCCAGATACATTCTTACAGAAGCCCCTCTAACTGAAAGCTATTTTCAAACTGCATGTTTTGCATGAGTTTGGCTAATAATTTTTAGTGGTATATTGTTTTCATACTTGCATTTAAACAGTTTTAGCCACTGAGCATCCTGTACCGTCACTACTGTAGCTGCTAGTGTAAAACAAAGTGGAAAGATGTGGCTAGCATTCGTAGCTCCATTCCCCGTGTTTACCTCGAAGGTAACGTTACATACAATAGCCGCATTAGCAGTTAGCTGCTATTTGTTAACCACAGTAGAGCAATAAAAACACAGTCTTACCTTTTCAATTTCTGGCAAGTCCCTGATGGTTGGGATAGCACCTTTTCCCAAACGGAGCTTCGAGGCCATGTTCGCCTGATATTGCCAGTAGCACCTCAATGCAGTACACAAGATCCGAGGGGAGGAGTCGGATCTTATATAAGGGGTGGAGATTGGTAGGTTTAGGGGTGGAGATGGGTAGGTTTAGGGGTGGGTTTAGGGATCAGGGGGTGGAGACGGGTAGGTTTAGGTATATGTAAGGTGGGAGGAGTTGGATTTTATCCAACTCCTCCCCCTGGATTTTATGCTCTGCATTGAGGACCATCTCGATATTGCCCCAAATTTGTAAATGATTCCGGTGTAAAATGTTTAGCACACACACCTAACGATACGCCACTTGAAAGAGTTGTTGGGACAGCGTCATTAAAAATGAATTTCCTCCACTGTTCCATGATAGTTTCGTCCGTTTTTGGTAGATAAAACACATTTGCATGTTGTTTGTGGCAGTCACCCACAGAGCATCTCAGGTGTGCCTCGGTTTCTCCATCTTTCTCGAGTCGACTAAACTGAATCTGAGGGGGAGAGGGGCGGGCTTCCCGCGGCATAGGTTTGCGTTGTCCATATTTGGTATATCCTCCCCCGTCTTGACGTCAAGAGGGGGAAGAAATCAAAATCTCGTTTTTTCGTGCGCGTGCACGTGGCCTATTTTACAAACCCTGAGGTAAACAAACGGTTCACTTTTAAATATCGGCTTCCCGGCCAGTGTACAATCATTATGCAATCATAACATACATTGATTCTCGTGGAAAAGTGAAATTTCTACATTATGACTCCTTTAAGTGTTTTATATAAACTGAGTAGCCTACTTGTGCAAAAATGATCAACATAAAAAGAAAAGATGCACAGTGGCACTGTTTTGCATTGTTTTGTGAATTTGTTTTAATATGCGTAATAAATAAAAAATGTATCAAAAGATAAAGCCCTTGAATATGTCAAATTTATTGTCCAAATAATTAATCTTTGAATGCATGTTTACTGTAAAGTAGTGGCTGTGAGATAGTGCTGACACTAGATTATCAGGTGGTATTTTAGTGTAAAGAAGTACAGTATTTCAACTTTTTATTGCCTATTAAAGCATTTTGTGTTAAAAACAGGAAAAAATATCAGTGGCATAAGACCATAAGATTAGATCATGTAACTGAGAAGATTCATGAAATTCTAGATATGTATACTACTTAGAGCGAGTGTTTGTGTACTGTCAACAAAATGAGCTGGCCCTGATCCGGCATGATTCTGGATCAGATCCAGAACAGAGCTGGACCAGATCTGGCCCACAATTGGGCCAAATCGCCATAAAGGAATCCGGAGCTGGCCCAGTTCTGGTCCAGATGAGAAAAAACGGATCCGGGCCGGTGTTGGCCCGTTGTGCCAAAAGACACCGGCCCGTGTCCGTTGCGCGGATCTGGCCCAGAACTTACGAAGTGTCTGGGCCAGATATGGGCCAGATGATTTTTGCTATCTACACAGACGCGCATGCACGTGTTTCGTTGTCATGGCTACATAAACAAATTTCCGCACACAGGAAGACGTTATGGTAATACTATGGAAGCTTGTTTCCGCCACAAAATAAAAAAAATAAAAGATAATTGCGACTTTTTATCTCACAATTGCGAGTTTACATCTCGCAATTCTGACTTTATTTCTCAGAATAGCGAGATATAAAGTCAGAATTGCGTGAAATAAAGTCAGAATTCCGAGATATAAAGTCAGAATTCTGAGATATAAAGTCAGAATTCTGAGTTATAAAGTCAGAATTATGAGATATAAAGTCAGAATTGCGTGAAATAAAGTCACAATTGCGTGTTATAAAGTCAGAATTCTGACTTTTTTTCTCGCAATTGCGACTTTATATCTCAGAATTCTGATTTTATATCTCCCAATTGCGTGATATAAAGTCAGAATTGCATGATATAAAGTCGCAATTGCGTGTTATAAAGTCAGAATTGCGTGATATAAAGTCAGAATTGCATGATATAAAGTCGCAATTGCGTGTTATAAAGTCAGAATTGTGAGATATAAACTATTCTAAGGTAAAAAAAAAAAAAGTCCCGTCTTTTTTTCCCCTTAGAATTGGACTTTATATCTCACAATTCTGAGAAAATATGTCAGAATTGTGAGATATAAACTCGCAATTATGTGTTATAAAGTCAGAATTGCGTGATATAAAGTCAGAATTCTGAGATATAAAGTCAGAATTGCGTGATATAAAGGCGCAATTGCGAGAAAAAAAGTCCGAATTCTGACTTTATAAGACGCAATTGCGACTTTATATCTCGCAATTCTGACTTTATATCACGCAATTCTGACTTTATATCTCAGAATTTTGACTTTATATCACGCAATTCTGACTTTATATCTCAGAATTCTGACTTTATTTCACGCAATTCTGACTTTATATCTCGCAATTCTGAGAAATAAAGTCAGAATTGCGAGATGTAAACTCGCAATTGTGAGATAAAAAGTCGCAATTATCTTTTATTTTTTTTATTTTGTGGCGGTAACAAGCTTCCATATGTCTCTCCTCCTAAAACGGTCTGATGATTTACTGGTTATAAGAAGCCTCTCCCTCAGAAATACACAACGGGCTCTGATTGGTCAGCTTGGCCCAGTGTGTTGTGATTGGCTAACCGCCTAGTTCACGCTGTCCGGAAACGTCACGTCCGTTACCAGTTGCATGTGCTTCGGTGTATTGTAAACAAAGGCGTCAATATTGCCTTATCAATTTCAGCTCGAATCAGACTTAGAGAATATTTGTGGAGAGGAATCGAGCAGAACTTGTGCACGAACGGCTGTTACAGGACGTTTCAGAAAGGTATGATTTTTTTGTTCTGTGGTCTCATACTTTTTCTATACGCGGTTATTTAATGCTACTGATTTTTATGTTAAAACACGCAGAAATATCCATGCATTTTATACATTCGTTCTACCTCATAATATTACAATCCTCGAAGAGATCATTTGATCAGCACTCACACACACACTCACACACTTTCTCGCACACACACACAGTCACACACACACACTCCACAAAACGAATGTAGCCAAATATCTGTCGTCAGAACCATGACCACATTACGAGACTGCATGGTTTTACCACAGTAAAGAAAATGTTTAACACCATCATTCAACGATCGCTGGTGGGATTAAAATTAAGTTTGTATGTGTCTGAATCTGAAACAGCTTTGCTACAACATAAATAAAACGATATAGGGATGGAAAACTATGGAGTGAAAACAGTCTCAAAACCTTCCACAAATGCACACACGAGATCCACATGTGCGCGCAGCAATCCACAAATGCACAGAGAGATCTGATCCACACACGCAAAGCAATCCACAAATGCACAGAGAGATCCACACACGCAAAGCAATCCACAAATGCACAGAGAGATCCACACACGCAAAGCAATCCACAAATGCACAGAGAGATCTGATCCACACACGCAAAGCAATCCACAAATGCACAGAGAGATCTGATCCACACACGCAAAGCAATCCACAAATGCACAGAGAGATCCACACACACAAAGCAATCCACAAACTTCAGACTTCAGACTTCACTTGTCTGAAGTTTAAAATCATTGGTTACCCGTAAGCCAATCACATAACGTTTGGTTATGGCGTGTGTTATGCGCATGCACAGCCGCATCTAACTTCCACTGTAAACACATGTATGATGCGAAAACAAAACAATCGAGCGAAATACCGGAGTGAACATGGCTGTGAACGACTTATGCAGATTATGTGAAGTAAATCTACGCATCCACGGTACAATCAGTGTCTACATCACAGCTCTCAGCCCGCCCTCTGTTTGTTGATTGGCCCGGCCGTCCGAAGGCCGCTGGAAAACTGAAAGATAAGCTGCTATCTCAGACTGACGCACAGAAGCGAAATGAAATTGAGTAGGAAGTCTGACGTAGTCAGGCTAGCACTAGTCTCGCGTAGCCAGACCTTCAGACTGACGGCTGAAGGTCTGGAATTCATAGCAGCTTTCTTTGGCCAAGGCCCGCCCATAAGGCCGTTTGACCGACATGTCAAACAACCAATTACAGTTCGTTTCGTTCAGCGTCACGTTTCGGAGCGTGGAAATGTCCCCACAACAACAGACCGGCGTGCAACAAGTCAGTCAGCATGGAAAATCAAAGAAGGAGAAAAAAACAAGCAGTAAGTCATTGATCTGTTCGTGTACGTGTACTTTTGAGAATCCTACGTTTAGCTGATCTTGATAAATGCTCATTGTCACTCATGTAAACACAACAGTTTTTCTTCCGCAATCACACGTCTGCGCTTTGTTTCCCGGCTGACCGAAAATAAACGCGACACTCACGCCCCCCGGAAATCCGATAAAATTCAACCAATCAGATGACGACTTCGACATTCCTGAAGTGTTTCCAGTTAAGTGTACCATATGCATCAGACGTTTAGCCAACGTTCCGTGGGCGTGACGTCTGAGGCTGAGACTAGGCTAGCACTAACCGGCCTTTGAGCTGAATCTCCCAAAGGGCTGGATTCATTTCGTTTTCTGACTTGGCGAGACAGCTGAAATCTAAACATTTTTCACTAAATATCATATACTTACATGCAAATGTAGAGTAAAACCAGACCCCTTTTTTATTCTTCAAAGTGAAATCAGAATAGGCTATATAACCTATTAAAATACGATTCAGATAACAGGAAAGCTTTAAAGTATTTATGTAACTGTTGGCAAAGTACAAAGCTGTACGTTTTCTTTTGTTTATATTATTGTAGTTCTGAATGTACTTTGTGTAATGTAATAACCCCTCCCCTCACACACATATGGAAATTAATATATTTTCAGCAATTACCTGTATGTTTTGCTTTTCTTATTTTTAAAGAAAGGATGAATGCTTCAGCATAATTTAACCAACAAAGTAAAATATTTCTTTCTACAGAATCCACAAGTATTACCCTCAAGTAAACAATTCTCATGCAAACCACAGAGCTGCCAACTCTCATGCATTCACCGTGAGACACACGCAATTGACACTTACCACACGCTCTCACGCCACACATCCATTTTCTCACACACAGAAAAATCGCGAAGCAAAGAGGACACGGAGACCGACAGACTAGACAGAGCAGGTTACTTATGATATAAAAAAAAACTCAGCTCTCAGTTTCTGTCACTTTTATTACACTCTAAAAAGTGCATATGGCTTGTCATTAGTTTAAAGAACTTTTTATACTTAGTTGTCTTGAAGTAAAACAATTGTTTTGGGTGTAATTTAAACTAATTGCTTTAAATCAAATTACAATTTCACGTCCACGTCCAAACCATGTGACTACTGACGTCATCAAGCTTGAGTCGAGAATTTTCTGTTCGGCCGCCATCTTGTTTTGCTGTATGAAGGCCGTTGCGGATCCACAGTATTGGTGAGTAATCCTAAAAATAAGTTTTCATTAAGTTTTATCGCCGTTGATAAACATTTGTATAATATTAAAGTAGAATTCGATGCATTCATGCATGTGTTTGGTTGAATATCTGTTTTATTTTGGTCAGAGTCATCTGATATTTCAAGTGTACAGTTAATGTTAGCTATAACTGTTAGGCCTAGTAACGATGGATAGCCATTAATATGCTTAAGTAACGTTAGTAACGTTAGATAATTTGTGGACTTTTAATTACATTATTTATTTGGGTTTTTCCTGCATTGAGAAATACAAGGCGACCGCCTCCGTCAAATGGCGTGCCCTATCCAGCTGTCCTCAAAACCCAGACAGGCTCAGATTAGGCCTGTCGCGACAAATAATCAGAAATATTGTTACTCAATCATTCACAAATTCTAATATAATGATTTAAGTGGTGTAAAGCCATTTCATATCTTGTTGTGAGGGATAGAAGAAATTTTACATCGTTAAATTAAAGTTTACGCAAACTCGTCTTCCCTCCGCTGCAGCTGTCAATCATTTGATCCATTCAGCATTCAAACAGCGCGTCGCGGTAAAACTCCTTGTCTACCAAATTTAATAATCGTGACAGCCCAAGTTCAGATACCTATTTTCCAAGCAGGATTTTACCACCTTCAACTCATTTTGATCTAGGAAAAACCCTAAAATACTATTTTGTTACTATCGGTAGAGATTGTAACGTTATAATACATTGCGTATCTGCATTTCATTCATTGAGTAGATTGCATAAGTTTCTGACATTTGATTGATGTAGAAACATTGGTGAATGAGAAAAATAAAGTAGCAAGAGTGGTTAATACTTTAAAATGAGTCAAGCAACAGTTAAGTTGGTGTGACTATGCTTCAAATCAAATGACAAGTTTGCATTCTGTTTAAGCCACGTGACCACGGACGACCACGCACGGACAAAATTCTTCTCGACCATCATCTTCTTTTGCTGCAGGAAAACCTCATGGTGGACACAAAATTACATATGGTGAGTAATCTTACAAATTAAGTTAAGTTTGTTTCTATCATACATTTATAATCACATGAGGATCAGTTAACTGATTAATGCAAATAACGTGTTCCCAGATTTGGGAAGAACTGCAGCCGCGTCAACGCGAAGTCCTCAATAAAGAATAACTTCATGAACGTGATCCCCAACGTCTCCTGGTCTCTGCTTTGAAGAAAGAAAAAGTTTACAACAACATATTATTTATAAATATCTAAACTTGCAAAAATTTTGGCTCTTAGGTGCAAAAACATATCCATGCATTTTAATTTTCTTTATGAAAGTTGGTGATTGCTGTGTTTGTCTTTTTTTAAGATACAGATGTTGAAAGACAACAGTTTGGAGTCATTGTAGTCCAGTCAGAAGATAACGGTAAGTAATTGGTCTCTTTTTGGTAAGAGCAGTTGAATTTATGAATTAGCTCTCTGAGTAAGAATTGTTTCCTTTTTTTTTTTGCTTGTGTGTCTTTCAGATTGGCCAGAAAGATGAAGCACAGAGAGAACTTGAACAGTTTTTGTGCTCTGTGAAAGTGATGGTCTAAGCACTCCCCTGGACATCAGCATTGTCATTGGTGGTACTGAGGTTTTACATGAGTTGTCCTCAGTATCATCTGCTTGTGCCATGATGTTTGTAATCACGTACTGAGAACTTGAGGTATCCTGAAGTACTTAAATATACCTTTGTGGCCTTTAAAAAAAATTGTCATGGACATAGCGAAGATGCAAATGGATTTAAAAAGGGTTAATTCATTCAAAAATGAAAAAATTATACTCACCCTCAAGTTGTTCCATCCCCGTAAGACTTTCGTTCATCTTCTTGACGTGTTCACAAAAGCAACACAACACATGCACAAGAACTGAGAAGATGACGCAGATGGGTCTCGATGTAGTGTTTAAAATGGTTCTAAAGTGTGCATTTACTGGATGTCCAAATCGTGAAAAACCAACGAGAAAACGTATAAGTTCCTTGCCAATGATGCTAAATGAATGGCTTACCTTTCAGCCTTTCCCATCAAATGATTGTGAGCGTCATCTTCTCAGTTCTCGCGCATGTGTCGTGGCGCTCTCGTGAACTCACTCAGACCCAAACTCAAGAAAATTAATAGTTGAATAAAGTCGAAAGTTTTGTTTGTTTTTTTGTACACAAAAAGTATTCTCGTCGCTTGATAAACTTAAGGTTGAGCCACTGTAGTCACTTGGACTATTTTAATAATGTCTTTACTAACTTGTCTTGGCCGGCAGAATGAAATTACATAGCAACCTATGAAGGAGTGAGACAGCTCTCAGATCTCATTAAAAATATTTTAATTTGGTGAACTAACCCTTTAAATGTTCCTGCATGTCATGTCTTTTAAGGAGCTTTCAATGTTGATTTGTTTCAATGTTTTTTTGTTTGTTTTTGTTTTCAATGAATTGATGTTACACTGGATGATTAATCAATTCTCTGTTACATTCCTAAATTTAATGCAAGATAATCTGAAATGTCAAGTGACAATTTTACTATAGCAAATGGAATTGATGTATGCATTTATTGATGGATGTTGTTTTTGTTGTTGTACAAAATTACATTGTTGACGGTTTTATTATTGAATGTATTTTTTTTATTTATCAAGTCATGCACTAAAACGGTTTCAGTATTGACTTTTGTAAATCATTTGATTCTTCATCAAATGTTTTTAGAACAAGTGGAAATTCTGGTTTCTGTGAGTTTGTTGGAAGATTGCACTAAATAAACAGTTAAATGTTTGATTCCAGAGTGTGAAAGGCTTATTTTTTCAGACAAAAATTGTTTGTAATTTTGTTTTGTATTTATTTTGATATTTAATATATAAAAGTTTTAAAAATTAAGTTAATCCAAAAAATAATTTATAATTTAATGCTAATTAAACAAATCTCTTTGGTTGAAAGAGTATTTTTACTTTAAGTTGACAATGGAAATGTGATTTGAGTAAATTAACTTTTTTAAGTTGAGATAATGTAAACCGATTACTTGTAACAAGTTGAAGTAATTTTTTTACTTTGATCCAACGACTCATTTTTTTCAGTGTACGAAATGCAGACAATACAGTTTTGCTGCTTGTAAATGTGACGCGACAGATCCCTAGCGGCACGTGAACAGATCATCTCTAACTAATAGTAAATAAACACGAATTAACACTTTTGAAAGATACAGTAGGCTACAACTTACCGAAATGTATATTCCTCATACATCGACAAATCAAACAAACAAAGGGGTCAATAAAACAGCTGTAGAACAATGTCACATAACATTTACCTCAGGAAAGCATTTGATAAAACAACAATGTCAGTTTTTTTAATACAAAAGTACAAAAGAAAGTGCAACAGTAACTCATAAATGTCCATAAATATTTCAATTTTATCTGTTACTTTTGAGACATGTAAAAAGCCCTGCCCCAACACGACAAAACACTTAAATTCCATTCAATGATGTTTTTAATAATAATAAAGTTATACTAACTTTACAACTACATAATCATACATATGTGTACATAATGTACATGTGGTATAATCACACTTTATGTAAAAATGCACACGTATTCTCTTGAGATCACGTTGATTCAGAGTTGGTGTCATCTGAAGTCCTGTCAAGAGTTGGTCTCTTCACAGGTGTTGGGCATCTCAAGTCTTCATAAGAGGCTGGATCCAGACTGGAGCTGACGTACTCTCTAGTTACCTCAGGATGGGCATCCCGAGATAAATCAGAGAAGCAAAAGGAATATAACTAGCTAAGCTGCTGTTCGCAACATTAAGCAAAGATAATCATATAATTGTCATTGAAGATTGTCAGTCTCTGCACATAAAAACTGTTACGTGTTAGAGATCTAATTACCTTAATACAATGAATGTAGTTATCATAAAATCAAACCATGTTTCAGTTCATAGTTATGCAGCTGTAGTGGTTGAAGATGAGTGGCATTAGTGTTTATTTGTTGTAGTATTGGTGTTTTATCCATGTCATATTGAGAGAAATATCAGCATCATCTTTCAGTAGAGCAGTTTTATAGGCATTTATCATCTATCCTGACTCAAATAATGTGTTTCTAACAGCAAACACTCAGAATAAAGTGAGATGATCTGCTGATGATCCTGAATGGCTTGCTGAATGAGTGTTGATAGTCTGAGGCTCATCAATATTAACAGATCTGCTGAAAACTCTTTATTTCATGACAATAGTTCCTGTTTTCACCTCATTTATTATGCTGATGTCTTCAGATCTCCTGTAAATTGACACTTAAAGCTCATTTCTACAGAGCCCCTAAAGGGAGATGGTGGAAAATATTTGGGATGGGAGGGAAAAAGTACATTTACATTTGTTCATTTAGGAGACGCTTTTATCCAAAGCGACTTACAAATGAGAACAATAGAAGCAGTTAAACTAAGTTTAGTCTCAGTTTAATCTAACGCAGTACATGCTATTTTTTTTAAATTTTTTATTTTTTATTTTTAAATAGAACAGAATAGAATAGAACAGAAAGTTAGTAATACTGGATCAAGTGTTGTCGAAAAAGAAGTGTTTTCAGTCGTTTCTTTAAAGTGACTATGGACTCAGCTGCTCTGGTTGAGTTAGGCAGATCATTCCTCCAGCAGGGAACAGTCATGGTAAAGGTCAGAGAAAGAGATTTTGTGCCTCTTTGAGATGATGCACCACAAGACGTCGTTCACTTGCAGCGCGCAAGTTCCTGGATGGCACATAAGCCCGAAGTAATGATTTTAAGTAAAAGGGAGCAGAGCCAGTGGTTGTTCTGTTGGCAAACCTCAGTGACTTGAATTTGATGCGAGCGGCAACTGGCAACCAGTGCAATTTTGTGAGGAGAGGAGTGACACATGCTCTCTTTGGCTCATTTAAAGACCACTCTAGCTGCTGCATTCTGGATCAGTTGCAGAGGTTTGACTGTGCAAGCTGGAAGGCCAGCTGATTAGCTGAATGGTGAAGTTGTGGTGAAGTGTTGGGTTGGCCGGGACCACGAGTAGCTCTGTCTTTGCAAGGTTTAGTTGAAGGTGATGGTCCTTCATCCAGCCAGAAATGTCTGTCAGGCAGGCTGAGATACAGTCGGCTACCGTCGGATCGTCAGTCTGGAATGAGAGGTAGAGTTGTGTGTCATCAGTGTAGCAGTGATAGGAAAAGCCATGTTTTTGAATCACAGATCCTAGTGATGTCATATAGATGGAGAAGAGAAGCGGTCCCAGCACTGAGCCCTGAGGCACTCCAGTAGCTAGATGTTGCAGCGCCACAAACGTTGGCGCTGTAATGGCGACAGGTGGAGAGCGTCTTGTTGCGTGTTAAGTTTGTCTAGTTACTTAGTGTGTTCCCGAGTGCAAGTGTTTAAATTAGTAATATCACGTTTTTTATGAATGTCTGCCCTTCTGGACATCATCATAGTGAGATTAAATCAAAGCTTGTAAAGTACATTTTTCATGATGAGGAAGTGCAAGCTGGTGTTACTGCTTCTCTGGGCAGTCGAACTGCTAGTGGCATTACCTGGGAGTCATGGGGGCGAATTTTTGCGATATAACCGGGACGATTTGCTGCTTCTCCGAAACATGGATTATCCAGCACCGAACTTGGACAATTGGGGAGAGTTTATACCGAGACAATGCGGGCTGGGCCGTGTATACCGGCGGAAATCTCCGATGAGGAAGCGGGGAAGGAGAGGCGGAGTGAAGCAGAGGCTGAAAGGGCTCACCGGCACACAGAAGAGTCCGCCGCTACCTTCCATTATACTCGCCAATGTTCGCTCCCTACGTAACAAATTGGATGAGCTACAGGCAAACATATTATGCCAGTGGGCATATAAGGAGGCTAGTCTGGTCTGCCTCACGGAAACCTGGCTGGATAAAACGATCGTGGACTCTGAGCTCTCTCTGGACGGATTCGGCTCTCCACTCAGACTGGACCGGGACACTGTGAGTAGCATGAAAAAACACGGGGGTGGGTTGTGCGTGTATTTTAATAAAGACTGGAGTAGAACTGCTGATGTTAAAGACTCCTGCTGTACACCTGATCTAGAGCTGCTTGCTGTGTCATTCAGACCCAAATATCTCCCCCGGGAGTTTGGTCAGCTGGCTGTAGTACTTGTTTACATTCCCCCCTCTGGCAACGTCACACGCGCGGCAGAGGCTATAGCGACGCGTGTCCATCAGATTGAATTTACATCTCCAGATTCCCCCGTTCTCATTTTAGGGGATTTTAATGGCTGCAGGCTAAACAAGACACTTCCAAATTACCAACAATATGTGACATGCGCTACTAGAGGTGATAAAACAATTGACCTCTGTTATGGGAATGTAAAGAATGCATACAAAGCATACAAAAAAACACCTCTTAGCACTGCAGATCATAATGTGGTCCATCTGATCCCTGCTTATCGTACAAAACTGCAGAGAGAGGGTGTGACCAAGAAGCTGGTGAAAAGGTGGGATGATAATGCGGTTGAGTCTCTACAGGGCTGCTTTGACAGCACAGACTGGGAGGTGTTGACTCAGGGGAGCAGCCTTGAGGAAGCCACTGAAGTGGTTACCCACTATATCACCTTCTGTGAAAATATGATTGTCCTGCAAAAAACTGTGAAGGTATTTTCTAACAATAAACCCTGGATTACAAAAGCACTGAAAACCACTCTTAATGAAAAGAAAATAGCATTTAACTCGGGAAACAGAATTGAGTCCAAACTCATACAAAATAGACTGAACAAGGAAATAAAATCAGCAAAGAAAGGATATAAGGAGAAAATTGAGAAACTTTTTCGAGAAGGCAAAGCTAGGGATGCCTGGCAAGGCGTTAAAACACTGGCTGGCCTCCCCATTAATAACTCAGCATTATCCGGGACAAGAGACTCTGTCAACATGGCAGAGGACCTTAACCAATTTTACTCCAGGTTTGACCAGTTTGATTATTCACAAGAGAGGAAGGAGCTAATAGATGAGCTCACTCCTATGATATCTGCCCAAGCAAATCTGGAGTTGCGGCAGGAGGAAGTGGAACTCATGCTGAAGCGGATAAAACCTAACAAAGCACCAGGACCTGATCAGATCTGTGGCCGGTTGCTAAAGGCCTGTTGCAGCCAGCTGGCAGGTGTTTTCTGTTATCTGTTCAATCGCTCTCTCTCAGAACATTCAATTCCGTCAACCTGGAAATCTTCAGTCATCTGCCCAATAGCCAAAAAGAGCAACCCCACTTGCAACAATGATTACCGGCCTGTGGCATTAACATCTCTGGTGATGAAAGGCTTTGAAAGGCTTATTCTTTCCCAGCTTCAGGAGGAGGTCAGTTTGCATGTTGACCCCCTTCAGTTTGCATACAAACGGCACAGAGGTGTGGATGATGCCATATTAACACTACTACATGGCATTTATTCCCATCTTGAAAAGCCCAGGTCATTCATTAGACTGGTTTTTGTGGATTTCTCGAGTGCTTTTAATACAGTGCAACCTCACCTGATGGGACAAAAATTGCTCCAAATGGACGTGAACCCGCACCTTATTCTGTGGATCCTGTCTTTTCTGACAGATAGACACCAGAGGGTCCGAGTCAACGGTCACCTCAGTTCGTCTAGGATAGTATCCACTGGAGCCCCACAAGGCTCTGTAATCTCACCAGTTCTGTATACACTATACACTAATGACTGTAGGAGCATTAACCCAGGTATAATATATACTAAATATTCCGACGACACTGTGATCATGGACACTACTAATTCACTACGAGAGTTACAGGCTGAGATGGACATTTTTGCGGAGTGGTGCAAGCAGAGTTGTCTTGACCTCAATGCCTCTAAGACAAAGGAACTGGTTATTGACTTCCGTAAGGATGTTTCCATCATTCCCACTTTGTTAGTCAACAACCAGCTAATAGAAAGGGTTGAATCATATAGATATCTTGGGACAATACTTGATCACAAACTTACTTTCCAACTAAACAGTGAAAACATTTACTCTAAGTGTCAGCAGCGCCTCTTTTTTTTGAGGAAGCTCCGTAGACTTCAGGTTCATCAGTCAGTCCTGATAGCTTTCTACAAATGCTTCATTGAGTCTGTAATAACTTTCAACATATCAGCCTGGTTTGGATCACTATCCAACATTCATTGTAACACACTGAACAAAATCATAACATTAAGTAGTAAAATAATCGGACAGGCGCAGGAATCACTCACCAGTATCTATAACAGGAGGACAAAAATAAAAGGAACACAAATAGCCTTAGACACCACTCATACACTGCACAGCCACTATAGTCTTCTACCTTCAGGCCAGAGATACAGATCACTCATATTTAGGACCAAGAGAGCTATGACAAGTTTTGTGCCCACATCTATTAGAAACATGAATGGTTGATAAATTTAACCACCAATGTGTATGCTCGTGTGTGCAGACCTGGTGACTATTTCTCTTTATTTATCTATTTTTAACGCAAACCTTCTTAATGTTTACTGCTTATTTATCATGTATTTATTGTATTTTTCAAGCTTTATTTATTATTTATTAATTATTATTTTATGGAATTGTGTGTAATGTGTGTGTGTGTGTGTGTGTGTGTGTGTGTGGGTGTGTGTGTGCGTGCGTGTGCGTGCGTGCGTGTGTGTGTGTGTGTGTGTGTGTGTGTGTGTGTGTGTGTGTGTGTGTGTGTGTGTGGTATATTATGCTGTCTTTGTGAAACTGTACACGCATTGATGCTCAATACGAATGAAGTTCCTAACGGATAAATAAAGTTCTTTGAATTGAATTGAATTGGGTCTTAGACACCACACCCCTCCATAAAACCCTAAAGTACATACCTTAGAGGTAAGACTTGAACCATTGGAGTGCGGTTCCCGAGATGCCCTTCATCTTTAGGATTGATAGGAGGATCTGGTGGTTAACTGTGTCAAAGGCAGCAGAAGTTAAATCTTTTGCATTCCCTCGCAAAACATCTGCGTTCCCTCTCAAAACTTATATGCTCCTTCGCAAATAAATCTGCGTTCCCTCACTAAACCTATTGTGAGCTTGGACAAACACGTCCTGTTTAATGTCCCGCTGGCAGTGTTTCAGAGATCCGTACGTTAACAATGCGGTTCATGGAGTTCAGTAAAGTTGGCAATATATCACAGATCTGAACATCCTGTATCAATAACTCTTGAGCTAAACTTTGTTCAAACACAAATGCCAGCTATTTCCAAATTATCTCTAAGAGCAGGCAGCGGAGAGACACGTCCTGAGGGAAAGTCTGCAAAGTGCAAAACCCCAAAAAGTGTTACTACAAAAAAACTCATTAACTTCAATGTTAAACACTGTAGTGTGACCAAATTCAGTTTACACATCAATGGTCTCTTACTGGTCATACCACAACACTTAGTTTGATAAAATATGCTTTTGCATAGTATAGTCATAGTATAATACATAATATGTATTTGTAACACACCAAATTCAGTTTACACATCACTGCTCTAATGCTGGTTATACAACACCAGCGGCTGCCTATTTCAGGCTGGGATTGAAATGCTCAAACTTTGAGGTGTAGGCTATATTTTATGTTCGAGACTGGACTCTGGATTTGCTTGACTAATTTTATACATTTATTTTTTTGATACCCTACGATAACCTTTTATCATATATCCTGACTCTGTTTCTAACTCAAAAACTCATAATAAAGTCAGTTGATGATCCCTAATGGCTTGTTGAATGAGTGTTGATAGTCTGAGGCTCATCAATATTAACAGATCTGCTGAAAACACTCTTTATTTCATGATCATTATGCTGATGTCTTCAGATCTCCTGTAAATTGACACTTAAAGCTCATTTCATTGGTGTCAACAGACTTAGGGTATTTGTTGCTTACTAGCCTGTTTATGCTTTCTACTATTTTTCTTACTATTATATTTGGAAGAATTTAATATTAATATTCTGATATCTATGAGAAAAAAAAAAAAAAAAAAAACTTTGTTATTTATATATTTTAGATTTTGGCAGATCAGCTCCTCCCACAGCAATCACATCATCAGTGAAGCCCCTCCCACAGCAATCACATCATCAGTGAAGCTCCTCCTACAGTAGTCACATGGTCAGTGAAGCCCCTCCCACTCTAATTCTCCAATAAATGCTGGAATATTCCCATCAATCTACAAGTGAAGACGAGCAGCAAAGCGTCAGGAAGAGCTGAAATCTGCAAAGACTGAGTTTATTAAAGAGGACAGTGAGAACATGAGTGATCCAGAACCCTGCAGAATGAAACACACTGAAGATCCTGAAGAACAAAGAGGTTGGTGTTTATTCTTCATTTACTCATGATGCTGAAGAACATTCATGTTAGAAACATTCAAGCACTTCATCAGTTTTAGATAAACAATTCAACTGTGAAATGGTTCCTATAAAGTTTTTTTTTTTTTTAAACATGATCGTTAAAGGGAAGGTTTCATATTTGTTGTTAACAACAGGTCAAACTAAATTTAAATGTTTTATTTCATATTTATTTTATATATGCTTTACAATTTGTAACAATTTTACCTGAATTTTGACCTGAATTTTGTGTGTATTTTTACAAACATGTATAACAAACAATAATCATTCCAAAATGTACAAATTTACAATCTACTCCGCTTTACTGCAAACATTTGTGCTCTGAAATTCACTTGATCTTGTGTTTCTTGTGTCCCACAAGCATATGAAGTCACTGGAAGGAGAAGTTTAGTGTGAACGGCCCATAATAATTAAAGTCCACATGAAATCAAAATTGGCCATATTTACTTTGTTTGCCTAATTTGATCGTTTTGTGGTGAACACTTCATCCATGCAAGTCAATCCACACAAAAAAATTTTTTGGCTTCGTAATCTTTAATCAAAATCTGAAAATGCCCCTCCCCTCTGCATTGGAGGACATTCCCTGATGACGTATGTTTGACGGCTTGGTTTGGGAAACGCTTAACCACTCCCCTCAAACCGTTAACGTTGTCTGCTATGAGCAGAGATGGAGAGGAGGAGCGCTAGAGTAAAACCCTGCCCTCTGTTCAATATTCCTTTTCACGGGGAAATACGTCACAACACCGGAGAAAAGTCGTTCGCAACTTCCGGTTCACGTGGACTTTAACACCTTTTAGTAGTTTTTAACATAATTATGTATCAATCTAAAAGTTAGTGTCAAAATATGGTAGTATTGTATATTATTATGTTTATATCATGTTAGATAATTGTGTCATTGATCAAACATATTTAATAGTTCACTACAGAAACATGGGATTTGTGCCTAAAATAACTGGAAGATCAGAGTACCTCATTTATGGAAAGTTTCAGGGATGTTTAATTAATTTATAAAAAGTTTTAAATTATTGTAATATTTTTTAGCAGTTGTCTGTTAAATCTGGGATAATTTTTATCTCCACTCACTCCATATTTCTGTCTTTGAATTATTTTGATTATTTAGAAAATGTTATTTTTCTTTCATTTCAGAGCTAATGGAAGAGAGTGAGGAGAGTGAAGAACTGAGAGAAGTGAAGGAGGAGAGTGAAGAACTGAGAGAAGTGAAGGAGGAGAGTGAAGAACTGAGTGAAGTGAAGGAGGAGAGAGAAGAACTGAGTGAAGTGGAGGAGGAGAGTGAAGAACTGAGAGAAGTGAAGGAGGAGAGTGAAGAACTGAGTGAAGTGGAGGAGGAGAGTGAAGAACTGAGTGAAGTGAAGGAGGAGAGTGAAGAACTGAGTGAAGTGGAGGAGGAGAGTGAAGAACTGAGTGAAGTGGAGGAGGAGAGTGAAGAACTGAGTGAAGTGGAGGAGGAGAGTGAAGAACTGAGTGAAGTGGAGGAGGAACATCATGTCAAATCTGGAGAAAAACCTTTGAGTCGCTCAAAGACTAAACAGACATTTTTAAAGAAAAGAAGAGCCAATAAATCTTTCACCTGCACTCAGTATGGAAAGAGCTACACAGCCAAACATCATCTTGAGCGTCACATGAGAGTTCACACTGGAGAGAAGCCGTTCTCATGTGATCAGTGTAAGAAGAGATTCAGAAATAAACAAATTCTTGAGCGTCACATGAGAGTTCACACTGGAGAGAAGCCGTTCACATGTGATCAGTGTGGAAAGAGTTTCACACGCAAACATCATCTTGAGCGTCACATGAGAGTTCACACTGGAGAGAAGCCGTTCACATGTGATCAGTGTGGAAAGTTATTCGGCCGATCAACAAACCTTGAAAGTCACATGAGAATTCATACAGGAGAGAAGCCATATGTATGCAATCAATGTGGGAATAGTTTCGGTCAATCAGTAAACCTTAAAAGTCACATGAGGATCCACACTGGAGAGAAGCCGTTCTCATGTGATCAATGCGGGAAAACATTTCTTCAGGCATCAAACCTGAAGTCACACCTGACAGTTCATATGAAGGAGAAGCCACATTCATGTTCTGTGTGTGGAAAGAGTTTTTCATGGCTGCAATCTTTACATAGACATCAGAAAATACATACTGGTGTGAGAGAGTACATGTGCTTTGAGTGTGAGAAGACTTTTATTACAGCGAGCTGTTTAAAACTGCACCAGAGGATTCACACTGGAGAAAAACCTTACAAGTGTTCACACTGTGACAAGAGATTCAGTCTGTCATCACATCTGAAAACACATGAGAGGAGGATCCACAGCAGAGAGAAGCCGCACACGTGTGATCAGTGTGGAACAAGTTTCTCTTTTAAAAGTCAACTGAATATACACATGAAGATCCATAAAGTGCAGAAACCACATCACCACAGTCTGAAATCACGGTAAGAAGTTCTTCTTTATGTGCTGAGAAACAAAAGCTGCTTTTCCACTTTCGGAAAAGGTTCCAGTTGTGTTTCCACTTGAGCCTGGTATGGCACGGCACAATTTCAAACCATTCGTTCACTTTGAGATTCGTTCACTTTCAGTTTGTTCACCAAAATGATTCGTTCATTGATTTGTTCAGTATACATATTACATAAATACGCCCACAGGTGGTGAAAAATAGTGTCTTATGTCTTAAGTCAACGAACGTATTTACTTGTAACAAAAAAAATATTTGGCTTTATTAAAATGTTTCTAATTTACTCATTAAATTAATAAAATAAGTCAAAATAAGTGGTTCAGATGACCAAAGCACAAAGGTTTTCTTGCATGATTAACAATGTAATGGTTTTGGTCAGACATTTACACATTCATAAATCTGGGATTATGTTAAACGCTTTAAACGAGTTATGTTCCATGTTAAGTATGAATATATAAACAATCGTATGTGCACAGTACCTATAACTGTGCTTTGCATCTACGGATTAATGAATGAGATTGACTTGCATGCTAAATGACGACCTACCTGGTACTCTCTCAATCATTTCATTCACAAACAAAATGTACCAACGAGATCTCTCTCTCGCTCAGACTCTAAACAGAGCAACCTCATTCAGTGATGGGCGTTGTGGTGGCAAACAATTTTCTATTACATAATAAAAGACAAACATGTAACAATTGTCTTTAAAGATTATTTATTCCCTACCGTTTGTGTGTCCCAATCCGAAAACGTGTTGCAATTGCCATCTAGAAACTGGCCACGGGTGGTGAATACAGGACAATCAGCCATCTTTTTGGAGTTGGCCTCAGCACTGTGTTTAATTGTGTTCAGGAATTCTGCAACACAGTCATCTTCCCGTCCACAGGAGATTTCCTGATGCTGACAAGTTGTTAGAAATGGCCACTTTCTTTAATAATCGTTGGAGAGTTCCAGTGTGTGTCGGTGCAATTGATGGCAGTCACATTCCAGTATTGCGCCAGAGGACTATCCACAAGACTATCTCAGTCGGAAAGGCTGGCATTATATTGTTCTGCAAGCAGTTGTGGATGGCAAACGTCTTTTCTGGGATGTTGGTGTTGGCTATCCAGGGAGTGTGCATGACGCCAGAGTGCTACGACAGTCACATTTGTGGGAGGTCCTAAGTGACGGAGAATTAGTAGGGCAAAACGAAGTGACCATCTCTGGCTTTGATGTTGGACATTTCCTGATAGGTGATCCGGCGCATGAAGCCATGAAGCCCTTTTCAGACACTGGCAGACTGACCCCTGAACAACACATCTACAATTACAGGCTGAGCAGTGCACGATCGCTTGTGGAGATGTCTTTTGGGAGATTAAAAGGACGATGGAGGTGCCTCCTAAAAAGAAATGCAAGCTGGAGCTGAGCAAGAGAATGGCACTGACCCGGTGTGTGCTCCATGGTGATAATTTCACTGAAGAGCACCCAGACAGGACTGTAAACATTGAGCCTCCTGTTCAGACATTACCTGAGCATGCTCACGCAGAAGGGGCTGACATCAGAGCTGCATTAATGATGCGTTTAATGGCGGGAACGAGTGATTATTTGAATACACCAATGCCATATTTTTGTAACACTGTCGTTTGTGTTTTAAGGACATCTGAACTGTCATACATTTATTATATTCTCCTCCATTGAATAAACCCTTGTATCTCTAAAACTATGTATTCTGTGAATAATTTCATTACAGCATGTCATGTGAGCTTTAGAGAAGGCTGATAATATGCTAATGAAATATTGTATTGCCCTGTAAACCCCTGTTTGACTAATGTCTGGCCAGGAGCTCAATTCTTGCTTTATGGTCCTCAATCAAAGACCCTTTCACACTGCTGCCAACATGAGACATTCTTTTATAAATATTCTTTTGTTTGAATTCAGCCATTATAGCCTTTATTCAGGCATTATGGCTTGGCCATCAACTCCAGGCCCACTATTCACCTATTATCAGAAGTCTTTAAGACTTCTGATAGAAAAGACTTCTTTATAGAAAAGTCTTTATAGAAAAGACCCCCCCCCCCATTCTTTATTCATATGAAAATACATAAAAATCGTATGAAAATCACACACAAACCGTATACGATATTTGCCTGTTAAGGGGATAAACAAACTTTGCTAAATGTAAAGTGAAATAAATGTAAATGAAAATAAAATTGTAAATAGTTAATTTAGCAGCTTGGGTTCTCCCAAGGTTTATTTCTCAATTCTGTCACCTGATGGAGTTTTGGTTCCTTGCCACTGTTGCCTTGGCTTTTGGCTTGCTTAGTTGGGGACATTTAATATTCAACGGTATTATTGATCTGCCTAATTAGGGTGGACGATGCAATTTTCTTCTAGAAACAAACTTTGTTGTATTATTTTCATTTTATCAATGTGAAGCTGCTTTGATACAATCTGTATTGTAAAAAAGTGCTGTATAAATAAAGGTGACTTGACTTGACTTGATTTATTTGCAATAATTTTTGCACTTGAGCTTGTGTGTCCGCTCTCATGTCCCGCCGCAAGGCATCATCCATTTTTTTGCTGGAACCTCTCATCTGCCCTTTCCAAATACTGCACCAGCTCCGAAGTGCTGTCTCTTTTCCTTTTTCCTGTGTACAACAATAATAGCAGATGACAGATCATCAGTGTGTTGTCATAGCATTGTGAATAAGTGTTTTCTGCAGGGAATTACGCATCTGCATCTGCTACATGATAAAATATTATTTGTGACTGGTATATAGCATCATACTACATCACTATCACTTCATCTTTTGGTCATGTCCCATAATAGATCATCAACATTATATTGTATATAGCAAGTTAATGTCAGATTGACTTTATATTCTATTTTAAACTTCATTTTTTTTCTAGACTTTTACTTTGTTTTAGGTAGTGTAATCAAATTTAATTGTTATATATCAAAGCATTTTGTATTGCGGTTAATTAATTTAAATGAAGAATCAATATGAACATTATTTCAGTACCTGAAAGTAATATATACAGTATATACACACATCTCAATGTTTGCATAGTGTATGATGTGACCTTTTGCACACCAAGTCTTGCCCCGTTCTGAAGATGCGTCTCCAGAGCTGCTACACGACGGCGCGGGAGAGCTGCAGCCCAGCGGTGGCGGTAACTCAACGCTGTCATCACTGTCGTTCATGGCAGACAATTCTATAAACAAAAACACAAAGACAGTGTTTTTAACAAAGATTTTTGTCCACTACACTTTATACACTGTTCTGTGATAGCATACTGTATACAATGAAATCACAGATAATATCCTAGCTAGCAACATTGCAAACACTGATGTGAGAAATTAGTACCTCGCTGAACAGCTGAGAAACACAGGCTGGGAACAAGTAAAATAATGTAAAAACAGAACTTACCAGGATCAGTACAACTTTGCTGCAGCGAATCATCCACCATTGACCCGAGCATTATTGTTGCCGAGTTCAGTGCCCCGGTCACCTGGCATGCCGGTCTATCGCCGAGGACAGAGTCGAGAACGTCGAAATGTGGGTTTCGATCTGGGCGACCATTGCCGCTTCGACCGAGGTCTTATTTTTGGTCCCTATAATCCTTCTTTAGTTTTTTAAGTTTGTTGCTAATCTCTTTGACGCTCCTGTTGAACCCCGCTGCAGTCATCTCTCTCTCGCTGAATTTGCTGCAAAACCGGTTTCGTCCGTGAAGCCCCATCTAATTTACTCTGGACTTCTGCAGAGGACCAGAGTGCAAGAGAGCAGCTTGTTTCCTCCTCGGACCACTGTTGTTTTCGCTTAATTGCATCCATCGTTTTTAGCTGCTAATTCTAAAATGTCGGTCACAAGTTTCTGTTCGTCTTGTTGGTCAGGGTAGGCTACTTAAAGCTACTTAAAGATTTTTTTTTTTATCATATTTACTGAAACCGAAACTATGCTCCGACAGAACAACATAAATCAGATGGTTTTGGAAAAAACTCGCGCTTCTACCTCCACCTAGAGCAGAGGTCTTCAATCCTGCTCCTGGAGGGCCACTGTCCTGCACAGTTTAGTTCCAACCCTAATCAAACACACCTGAATCAGCTCATCAAGCTCTTCCAAATCCTTGAGTATCCAATGGCAGGTGTGCTGAAGCAAACTAAACTCTGCAGGACAGTGGCCCTCCAGGAGCAGGATTGAAGACCTCTGACCTAGAGCCTGTTATTTGTTTGGCAAAAATCCACTGCTCCCGGTTCTTCTAGTCCAGTCAGCGCAGGGCTGTGTGAAATCTGCCTGTCAATCACAGTTCGCGCACACGACACAGATCCCCCCCACCCACCCACCTCAAGCATGTGCTTACAATATCACATGCACAAGCTTGAAGTTTGCAGGAGTGTTGGATTGTACAAAGCATGATGGCGGAGAGAAAATCTACTAACAAGCTTCCAATTTCTCGGATAACAACCAGAGCTAGGAGGCTCTGTACAATCTCTGTACTATCTGTCTTAGCCCTAGTACTATCATGGGCTGAACAGGTGGCCTACTAGCTGACTACCTACCGACCTACAACTGATTTTGTAAATCTGCACCCGCCCATACCCGCAGTGCTTAAAACCGCATCCAAACCGTTTACCATCAGCAGCACTAATTAACCCGACACGACCCTTAAAATAGAACCGCCACCCGACCCGCACCCGAAATAAAATCAGTTTAGCATATCACATTATAGACACAATTACAACAATGTTTATTTCCAGGTCATACAGAAGTTATTTGTGGCGAGCAGGACGAGGTCGAGGGCCGTGAGAGAACGGCGCGAGACCGGTGGCATGATTGATGTGATCGGTCTCGTATCTCTCATGGAGGAGCGGAAGCTTAAAAGTAGGAGCGACGACAGTGAAGGACGAGAGAGGACAGGCCTGTGTTTGTGTTTTTGTTATTTGTGACAGCAGTCGTCCGTGAGGGGTTGCTATCTTTTACTTTTCGTTTTTTGTTCATTTTTATTATTAAAATAGTTGAACGTTCGCGGGTTCCTGCCTCCTTCTTCCCATAACATCTAACCTTGTTAGATTATTACACGACCATTAACACAAGGACAACTTCAGCCGAAGCTGTCAAAAGGCCATCCCTGTCGACAACTTCACAATAATCTCCACTAGCTATTCTTTTCGTCAACTCATCAGGATCCATATAAACGACTGCAGGCAGATCCCGCGCGGTTGTGATAGAAGTGAGAGACTCCTGGGAGGGCGCAGGCACAAATAAACTGATATGGATTTTAAATTATTGGATCAACTTGAAATACAGGCACCCGCAGGTACCCGAACCCGTGCAGGACTCTGCTGTAACTGTAACCTGCATGGATGAAAATTTGAGTTTAACTTTCACCTGTCCCCCTCTGTCTAGGTGCTGAGAGCTGCCAGTGGGAGCAGTGCCCCTTGCGGTGGTGGGTCCCTTGGGGTGTGCTGTGGCTGCGTGTTCACCAAGTGTGGTCATTCCCTTGCTGTGAAATCCAAACACTTTGTGGAGCGAATTATTGTGTGAGTGTTTCTTGAGTTTAAAAATAAAAATCTATTTTTGTACTGGGCCACTGTCTCTGGCTAATCCATCTACGAACTTGAGTGCCTTGCTAGAATAAAATCACTAATTTTGGGTGTAAATCCCATCGGGGCGTAGTCTGCTAATTGTCTGGGTTCAAGCCCTGCAAATTTGTATCCCACCTGCCACACATGGATGCATCAGGAAGGATTTTCTCTCCAACTATTCTGGATCGACTCTGAACGTAGTTTTAAAGCACACTCACACACACACCACTTGAAACTTCCATAAAATAATCTTTCACGGTCGGAAAGGTTGAAGCGAATTACAAGGACATTCACAGGCTTGATTGCACAGGATTTTGCACAGAAAAACGTAGCCACATATTTGTCACCAACAGATACCCTTAGTCTTAGACCAGTGAAATGAGCTTTAAGTGTCAATTTACAGGAGATCTGAAGACATCAGCATCAAAATGAGGTGAAAACAGGAACTATTGAGGTGAAATGGGTAGAACTATATACAGCCCTAGTAAGACAGTTATCAGTTTAGAAGTAGGCTATACATGTGAATTAAACGAGGGACAATGACCTTCATCATTACAGTATGCTAATGCTGTGAATCAGATGCGAGGGAATCGTCATTATGCAGATTGAGGACTGTGTCTCTTACACCTCTAATACACATCTGTGCCATTTGCTACACACACACACACACACACACACACACACACACACACACACACACACACACACACACTTATTCCCACTACATACTACTGATCTACTAGTGTGCTTATAAACTGAACAGAATTGTGCTGAACTTAATATTAAAGTATTCTAATGTAAAATCTAGATACTGAAACATATCTTAAAGAACAACAATAACTTCAATGGAGTCAGATTACTTATATTAGAGTCAGATAACTCAATGCTCATTCTCCCTCAGCTGTTTTTTTTTTTACCCTATTATTGGTTTAAAATAACAATGTCCAAGACTTACACAATAGAGTATTTTCAGCAGCTGTTAAATGGATGGTTGATCAGCTTTTTTCGAAGGCTTGATTGTGTTATACATGTGTTATACATGTGTTCATGCTTCATTAAAAAAAAAAAAAAAAAACGCATTATTTTTCATATCTACTTTTATTCTGCACCGCTGTGTCTCTCATAAAACGGTCTGATGGTTTACTGATTATAAGAAGGCTCTCCCTCAGAAATACACAACGGGCTCTGATTGGTCAGCTTGGCCCAGTGTGTTGTGATTCGCTTACCGCCTAGTTCACGCTGTCCGGAAACGTCACGTCCGTTACCAGTTGCATGTGCTTCGGTGTAATGTAAACACAGGCGTCAATATTGCCTTATCAATTAAAGCCCGAATCAGACTTAGAGAATAGTGGAGAGGAATCGAGCAGAACTTGTGCACGAACGGCCGTTACAGGACGTTTCAGAAAGGTATGTTTTTTTGTTTAGATATCTCTTTTTTTTCTATACGCGGTTATTTGTAAATGCTACTGCTGTTTATGTTAAAACACGCAGAAATATCCATGCATTTCATACAATCGTTCTACCTCATAATATTACAATCCTCGAAGGGATTATTTGGTCAGCACTCACACACACAGTCACACACACACACACACACACACACACACACTCCACAAAACGAATGTAGCCAAATATCTGTTGTCAGAACCATGAGCACATTACGAGACTAACCATGGTTTTACCACAGTAAAGAAAATGTTTAACACCATCATTCAACGGTCGCTGGTGGGATTTAAATAAAGTTTGTATGTGTTTGAAACAGCGTTGCTACAAAAACGATATAGCGATGGAAAACACATCAACAAAGGCAAAGCATAAAACGTGTTTTGACCCATAAACATCAGCTTCTGCTTTTAAAGTGGGAACTGCTCCATCTTTCAGGACAAACTTTTTTTGTGAATCCGGTGTGAACTCGCATAGATCCGTTATGACTCTAATGCAGCAACTCTTCCTCTTCTCAACACTGGTGTGTGTGTCTGTATGCAGCTGTATAGCCGCTACTAGCCCTGAGTGAATCATTAGAATTATTTCATGCCGTGTTTCAGACTTATCCCTTAATAAAACATGAACAAATACATACCATAAACTAGAGTATTTGTATTATCTGGCATACATTTGACAGTAATATATTATTTTGCCACAGCCACAAACATAACTTCAAACTGAAAATTGTATTTTAGTTTAGCAATAACTGTATAAGAAACAGTGCAACAAATACATCTGTAGGAATATAAAAAAGTATATATGAATAATATTTTAAAAACATATCTCTTTAAAACTTAATGTCCAGAAACAATTTTGTTAAATAAAAGGCATGTCAGTTTTTTTATACAAAAGTACAAAAGAAAGTGCAACAGTAACTCATAGTACTATAAATGTCCATAATATTTCAATTTTATCTGTTACTTTTGAGACATGTAAAAAGCCCTGCCCCAACACGACAAAACACTTAAATTACATTCAATGATGTTTTTTATAATAATAAAGTTATACTAACTTTACAACTACATAATCATACATATGTGTACGTAATGTACATGTGGTATAATCACACTTTATGTAAAAATGCACAGTATTCTGATGAGATCACGTTGATTCAGAGTTGGCATCATCTGAAGTCCTGTCAAGAGTTGGTCTCTTCACAGGTGTTGGGCATCTCAAGTCTTCATAAGAGGCTGGATCCAGACTGGAGCTGACGTACTCTCTAGTTACCTCAGGATGGGCATCCCGAGATAAATCACAGAAACAAAAGGAATATAACTAGCTAAGCTGCTGTTCGCAACATTAGGCAAAGATAATCATCTAATTGTCATTGAAGATTGTCAGTCTCTGCACATAAAAACTGTTATGTGTTAGAGATCTAATTAACTTAATACAATGAATGTAGTTATCATAAAATCAAACCATGTTTCAGTTCATAGTTATGTGGCTGTAGTGGTTGAAGATGAGTGGCATTAGTGTTTGTTTGTTGTAGTATTGGTGTTGTCATATTGAGAGAAATATCAGCTTCAGCATCATCTTTCAATAGAGCAGTTTTATAATCTTTTGTCATATATCCAGACTCAAATAATGTGTTTCTAACAGCAAACACTCAGAATAAAGTGAGATGATCTGCTGATGATCCTGAATGGCTTGTTGAATGAGTGTTGATAGTCTGAGGCTCATCAATATTAACAGATCTGCTGAAAACACTCTTTATTTCATGACAATAGTTCCTGTTTTCACCTCATTTATTATGCTGATGTCTTCAGATCTCCTGTAAATTGGCACTTAAAGCTCATTTCATTGGTGTCAACATTCTTGGGGTATTTGTTGCTTACTAGCCTGTTTATTTCTGTTTATGCTTTCTACTGTTTTTCTTACCATTATATTTGGAAGAAATTAAATTACAATATTCTGATATCTAGGCCTATGCAGTGTTTCCCACAGAATGGGCTTTATGCACAGCTGCCCCACTTCCTGAAACTCAGGCAGGTCCTTTGTTTCCTGTCTGCCTTTATTGGACAAACTGATTAATCCAGGTGTGCCTGACCACCTGGATTAATCAGTTGGTCCAATAATGGCAGACAGGAAACAAAGGACCTGCCTGAAGTTCAGGAAGTAGTGCAGCTGTGCATAAAGCCCATTAGATTCTATTTGCGTTGGTGTGGTGTTTGGGGACCGGGGAGGGGGTGATTAAGTTATATATATATATATATATATATATATATATATATATATATATATATATATATATATGTTTATATATATATCATATATTTTTATTGACAAGTACACATCCCCATTGCCAACACTTAGTGTCAGATAACTTAAAGACTTTTTGTGCCATTGCTACATTCTATGCTATGACTGCTCCACAGACTTTTTGTTGCAAATTTTGCTCACACACAAACCTGGAACTGGACACACACACACACACACACACACACACACACACACACACACACACACACACACACACACACACACACAACTCACAAACTTACTGACACACTCAAACACAGGCTCACACACTCAAACACAGGCTCACACACTCAAACACAGGCTCACACACACTCACACGTTCAAAAAGACTCACACACACAGATTCAAACACAGACACACACTCAGACCCAAACACAGACTCAGACACACACAGGCTCACACACACACACCAAACTGGACCTGGAGGTGGACACACACAGACTCAGACACACACACACGCACCCCTGGAGATTGAGGTGGACAAAAACCAACACACACCAACCTGAACCTGGAGATAATAATAATAATATAGCTGCGAGCAGCGATTACGGGCCCAAGCCGGTGGCACCGCAACCCCAGTGCCTTTACCTAAAGGCACCGGGGTGGCGGTACCGCCGGCTTTGGCCCGTAATCGCTGCTCGCAGCTATATTATATATATATATATATATATATATATATATATATATATATATATACAGTATATATATATATATACACACACATATATAAATATTACCTTAATTATCTGTATATATTACCTTAATTATCTGTATATATACAGTATATATATATATATATTTATATATATATATATACAGTATATATATATATACAGTATATATATATACACACACATATATAAATATTACCTTAATTATCTGTATATATTACCTTAATTATCTGTATATATATATATAAATACAGTATATATATATAGGCTATATATATATATATATATATATATATATATATATATATATATATACACACACATATATAAATATATAAAAGACAGAAAATATTACTTGACTTACCTTATTCTGATTTTACGATACACTCAAAATATTCCACAACAAATCCTTTAAATTTAATGTAAAAATAAAAATGAAAGTAAGCAGTGTTGGGTTCACGTAACCCTCTCATTAGAATCAAAATGTTTCAGCATTTGCGATGTATTTGGATGCTAAACTATTCTTTATTATAGGCTTTGTTCTTCACTCGTGTTCCAATATCGATGGAAAAAATCATCCTCTTCACACACGCAAAAATGTGCTTGAAACATCACAGTGGAGCGGTGCTTACTGTGAATGTACGAATTGTACTACTGACTATTTAGAGCAGTGTAATTTTTATATGTTAGGTTAACTATTTTATTATTATATTTTATTGCTATAATGAACAGGTTGCGATGTCAAGATTGCAATGCTGGAATGTGTGTTGTGTGTGTGTGTGTGTGTGTGTGTGTGTGTGTGTGTGTGTGTGTGTGTGTGTGTGTGTGTGTGTGTGTGTATATGTGTGTTCATGTTTTTCTATCCCGGTGGGGACTTCAACCTGAATGCACACAGACTCATGGGGACTCATGTCACAGTGGGGACCTAAATAGAGGTCCCCATGGGTAAACAAGCTTATAAATCATACAGAATGAGTTTTTTTCTGGGATAGGTAGGTTTAGGGGTAGGGTTAGTGTGAGGAGATAGAATATACAGTTAGTATAAAAACCATTAAGTCTATGGAGAGTCCCCACAAAGATAGTAAACTGTGTGTGTGTGTGTGTGTGTGTGTGTGTGTGTGTGTGTGTGTGTGTGTGTGTGTGTGGCGCAGTGGACACATAAAAACATACTACGTCATTATACAGTACGACATTCAAACTGCAAAGTGTTAACTTATATTTGTGTACAGTCGCAATAAAACACAACATTGTGCTTTTGTAAAATAATTTCAAGCAATCCACCCCCCGAAAGGCACTAATTTTAAAATGAAACTAAAATGCTCATGGCTGCACGGGCATTCATAACGGTGCGCATCCACGGCGAGGAAATAGCAGATCAGAGTGAACGTTTTTCAGTTAATTCCTACTTCCATAGGAATTCATTTGAAACGCTCGCTCAACCACTATCAATGTCAGTGCGGACGAGCATATTTTTTACTTTCGTTTTTAAGTTGGCGATTCAAAAGCCCCCAGCGGTGTCACACGTCGATTAACCGGTGGTAAAATATTCTCACCGTCACAAACCTAGTATATTTTTATGTAGATACAATAGGCCTACCTGATTTTGAACACAAGAGGGCAGTATAGCCCTATGTATGACTTGACTTTTATGTGACTAAATAGTACAATTACTATTTTTAAACTTATAAATAATTATTAAATTGAAAAAAAAAAGAATAAAATGGGTTTAGTTGTGATATTTGTATACTTTTATATAGAAATAAATGGTTTTTAATTACATTTTTAGAAGATGAGGCTTTTAGTTTCCTTTTTGTACATTACTTTAGTCCCTCACTATAGCAAAACCGTTTGAGATGTTTAATATCCGTTCACAATTTAGCATCTTTAATGTATTTTCATCATTTTGAAAAAGTTTGGTGTGAATAAAATAAACCAGTTAGGAAGAGTGGCTAAAAACTCGAGTCTGAAATATCCAAAAAATCCACATTCAAACCAAAATATCTGACTTCCTTTTGCTCTGAGCTAATAACTGTAAATTAGAAAGTTGTCCGGCTCGGTGAGACCAATATATATTCTGATTTTTATAACTGTTGGTAAAACTAACCCCCCCACTTTTGTCAAAAGCATGTTGAAAGTGACACACTTCCTGCTGCCAGTTGGTGGCGCTATAACTTTGACTCACAATAGTTACATCCATCTGATCGGCCTCTAACCACGAACACACTGCTGAAGTTCCATCAAGATCAGTTAATGTATGCAGAAGTTATTCCACTTCGTGTTTCTCTTTTCTCGCCATAAATTCGATTCCTCGCCACGGCCAAACCGTTCGAGATATCAAAAATCCGTCCGCAATTTAGCATTCTCAAAGTCTTGACTACATGCACACCGAGTTTGGAGGGGACACAGTGAATTTTCTAGGAGGAGTATTTCACATTCCTTAGCAAGCGTTTTCCAAACAACCCATAATAGCCGACTTCCTGTTGAGCTGGCGTAAAACTTGACCGGGGGAAAGTTGTTCGGCACAATGAGATCTATATGTGTACCGAGTTTCATATTAATTCATGCAAGCGTGTTTGATATATGGACCAAGTTTTAGAACCCCGTTCAAGGGGGCGCTGTTGAGCCCCCCAGCCACGCCCGGGTACCAGCTTCAGCCCGGCCCTGATGGCCGTGGGTTCTGACCTGTGTGCAAAGTTTCAAGAGTTTTCAAACATGTTAAGGGTCCCAAAAGCCCCTGAAACCTTGAAAACAAACATTAAACTCAACAGAAAAATCCCTCCCACCCCTCACACACACAGAGACAGACAGAGAGAGAGAAAATTCTCCAGAAAATCCACATTCAAACCAAAATATCTGAGTTCCTGGTGGTCTAAAGTTATGACTGTAAATTAGAAAGTTGTCCGTCTTGATGAGAACAATATACCTACCAAGTTTTGTGATTCTAGGAAAAACTAAGCCCCCATTTTTGACTAAAGGTGGCGCTACTGAGCCATTCCACCACGCCCGTTTCTGAAACTTTGCACATGTCTACTGGATAATAAATGTGATGTGTCTGTCGAGTTTCATGCATTTTCAAGTATGTTAAGAGTCTCAAAAGCATCAAAAAATAATATTAAAGTTTGATGCGTTGCCACGGCAACAGTATCTAAGATATCAATAATCCTTTCACAGGTTTACATCTGCCGTGTGTCTACATTGTACACATAAAGTTTGAAGCAAATCGGGTAAAAATAAGACACTGATTTCAAAGCATTTTGAAAGTGATGTACTTCCTGCTGCCTGTTGGTGGCGCTATAACTTTGACTCACAATAGTCACATCCATGTGATCGGCCTCTTACAACGAACACACTGCTGAAGTTTCATCAAGATCAGTTAATGTATGCAGAAGTTATAACACACTTCCTGTTTCATTTTTTCGCCATAAATTTGTTTCCTCGCCACGGCCAAACCGTTCGAGATATCAAAAATCCGTCCGCAATTTAGCATCCTCAATGTCTTGACTTCATGCACACCGAGTTTGGAGGCGAATCGATGAATTCCCTAGGAGGAGTACATTAAATTCCACAGCATGCGTTTCCAAACAACGCTAAATAGCCAACTTCCTGTTTGGCTGGCGTAAAACTTAGAGCACGAAAGTTGTTCGGCCCGATGAGATCTATATGTGTACCGAGTTTCATATTATTACATGCAAGCGTGTTTGATTTATGGACACGTGTTTGGATCCCGTTCCAGGTGGCGCTGTCGAGCCCCCCTGCCACGCCCGGGTACCAGCTTCAGTCCGGCCCTGATGGCCGCGGGTTCTGACGTGTGTGCAAAATTTCAAGAGTTTTCGAGCATGTTAAGGGCCCCAAAAGTGCCCGAAAGGTTGACAAAATAATAATAATAATAATAATAATAATAAATATAGCTGCGAGCAGCGATTACGGGCCCAAGCCGGTGGCACCGCAACCCCGGTGCCTTTAGTTACCTAAAGGCACCGGGGTGGCGGTACCGCCGGCTTTGGCCCTTCATCACTGCTCGCAGCTATATTTATATATATATATATATAAAAGACCAAAAATATTACTTGACTTACCTTATTCTGATTTTATGATACACTCAAAATATTCCACAACAAATCCTTTAAATTTAATGTAAAAATAAAAATGAAAGAAAGCAGTGTTGGGCTCACGTAACCCTCTTGTTTCAACATTTGCGATGTATTTGGATGCTAAACTATTCTTTATTATAGGCTTTGTTCTTCACTCATGTTCCTATATGGAAAAAAATCATCGTCTTCACAAGCGCAAAAATGTGCTTGGAAACATCACAGTGGAGCGGTGCTTACTGTGAATGTATGAATTTTACTACTGACTATTTAGAGCAGTGTAATTTTTATATGTTAGGTTGACTATTTTATTATTATATTTTATGAAGGCTATAATGAACAGGCTGCGATGTCAAGATTACAATGCTGGAGTGTGTGTGTGTGTGTGTGTGTGTGTGTGTGTGTGTGTGTTCATGTTTTTCTATCCCGGTGGGGACTTCAACCTGAATGCACACCGACTCATGGGGGCTCGTGTCACAGTGGGGACCTAAATAGAGGTCCCCATGGGTAAACAAGCTTATAAATCATACAGAATGAGTTTTTTTTGGAAATGTAAAAATGCAGAAAGTTTTCTGTGATAGGTAGGTTTAGGGCTAGGGTTTGTGTGAGGAGATAGAATATACAGTTTGTACAGTATAAAACCATTAAGTCTATGGAGAGTCCCAACAAAGATAGTAAACCGTGTGTGTGTGTGTGTGTGTGTGTGTGTGTGTGTGTGTGTGTGTGGCGTGGGTGCGATTGGAAAAAAAAAAACATACTCCGTCATTATACAGGACGACATTCAAACTGCAAAGTGTTAACTTATATTTGTGTACAGTCGCAATAAAACACAACATTGTGCTTTTGTAAAATAATTTCAAGCAATCCTCCCCCCAAAAGGTGCTAATTTTAAAATTAAACTAAAATGCTCATATTAGTGATTTAAAACGGTGCGCATCCACGGTGAGGAACGAGCAGAACAGGGTGAACGTTTTTCAGTTAATTCCTACTTCTATAGGAATTCATTTGAAACGCTCGCTCAACCACTATCAATGTCAGTGCAGACTAACATATTTTACTTTCGTTTTTAAGTTGGCAATTCAAAAGCCCCCAGCGGTGTTACACGTCGATTAACCGGTGGGAAAATATCCTCAGACACATACCTAATAAATGTATATTTAAATACAATATTGGCCTACCTGGTAAAAAGTTTTATATACTATTTTGTAGGGCTGTAACGATACGCGATATGAAATCGAAATCGCGACACTCGGATCCACGATCCTGTTTCGCGGTGTGAGAAGGCAAAATCGCGACACACCCCTTCCAACTCTCAGAGTAACGGCCGTTTCACACATACTCCGTATGCGGTGCATATTTTTTCCGTAGCCTACCCAGGTCACACACTGCACGCGGTTGCCGTCCGTCAACCCGTTCCAGTTGCCGTGCGTATACAGCAGTGCAGTGATCGTTTCCGCAACGAGTATTTCTTTTGTGCTGCACGCGCTGAATTAAAGTGACAGCGCATGGTTTGTGGTCAAAATGAAAACAGATTGACAATAAATGCGATTAATTAAATAAAATGTAGTAATCTCACCATAAATGTATTTAATTAAATACTACCTTTTTCACTTTAAGACTGGGGAAAAGCAAGAAAAAAACACAATTTACCTCAATTTGTAAGGTTTGATTGGTGTTTGCAGCACAGGCAGTAAGCCTCAGTTACCTCAGTGTGAAACAGTAGCCATTTAATTTAGCCTACTTTGTAAATGTAAGAGAACTTGATTGAATGAGAATTTTCAACATGCTCGAATCATCACCACAATGGAGTTTAGTTCTGTTTGTTTTTCAACAGTATTTTGTTACAAAGAAAACAGAAGTGTTATAGCTTTGGCTATTTATTTATTTTATATATGGCTTTTTATATTGTTAAAGTCCCCATGAAATCAAAATTGACCCTATTTACTTTGTTAGAGCATATTACTAGTCTTGTGGTGAACAATTAATCCGTGCAAGAAAATATTTTAAAAAAAAATTTTTTACCATAGTAATCTTTAATCAAAATCTGAAAATGCCCCTCCCCTCTGCATTGGAGGACCTTCTCTGATGACGTAGGTTTGAGGAATTGGTTTGGGCAACGCTTAACCACTCCCCTCAAACCGTTAGTCTGCTATGAGCAGAGATGGAGAGGAGGAGCGCTAGAGTAAAACCCTGCCCTCTGTTCAATATTCCGTTTCACTGGGAAATACGTCATAACACTGGAGAAAAGTCGTTTGCAAATTCCGGTTCACGGGGACTTTAATAATTTGCATAGTTAATCTTGTTCTTTGGTGTTCAGTTTGTATAGGTTTTACAAATGTTATTTAATAAAAAATATTGTTTTAATAAAAATCTTTTTTTTTTCTCCCCCCCCCCAAAAAAAAATCGTGATACGAACCGAATCGTGGGTCAAAAATCGTGATACGAACCGAATCGTGGGTTTGGTGTATCGTTACAGCCCTACTATTTTGATGTCCTTTTGGACACAAGAGGGCAGTATAGCCCTATGTTTGCTTTTTTGTTTAACCAAATAGCACTAAATAGCCTGTTTTTAACTTTTTCATTCTTCTTGAATTGCAAAAACAGAATAAAATGGGTTTAGTTGTGATATTTGTATACTTTTATATAGAAATAAATGGTATATAATTACATTTTTAGAAGATTTTTAGTGTTTCATTTTTGGACATTACTTTAATCCCTCGCCATAGCAAAACCGTTTAAGATATTTATTATCCATTCACAATTTAGCATATTTAATGTATTTTCATCATGTTGAAAAAGTTTGGTGGGAATAAAATAAATAGTTTAAGAGGAGTGGCTAAAAATTCAGAGGCTGATTTAGCAAAAAAAAATCCACATTCAGACCAAAATATCTGACTTCCTGATGGCTGGAGCTAATGAATGTAAATTAGAAAGTTGTCCGGCTTGATGAGAACAATATACAAACAATTTTTTTTTTTAATGTAGTTAAAACTAACCCCCCCACTTTTGTCAAAAGCATGTTGAAAGTGACACACTTCCTGCTGCCAGTTGGTGGCGCTATAACTTGACTCACAATAGCTACATCCATCTGATCGGCCTCTTACCACGAACACACTGCTGAAGTTTCATCAAGATCAGTTAATGTATGCAGAAGTTATTCCACTTCGTGTTTCTCTTTTCTCGCCATAAATTCGATTCCTCGCCACGGCCAAACCGTTCGAGATATCAAAAATCCGTCCGCAATTTAGCATCCTCAAAGTCTTGACTACATGCTGACTGAGTTTGGAGGTGATTGAATGAATTCTCTAGGAGGAGTACATCACATTCCACAGCAAGCGTTTTCCAAACAACCCATAATAGCCGACTTCCTGTTGGGCTGGCGTGAAACTTGACAGAGGGAAAGTTGTTCGGCCCGATGACATCTATATGTGTACCGAGTTTCATATTAATTCATGCAAACGTGTTTGATATATGGACCAAGTTTTCAGACCCCGTTCAAGGGGGCGCTGTTGAGCCCCCCTGCCACGCCCGTTTCTGAAACTTTTCACATGTCTACTGGCTAATAAGTGTTATGTGTCTGTCGAGTTTCATCCAATTTCAAGCATGCTAAGAGTCTCAAACGCATCCGAAAAGAACATTAAAGTTTGATGCGTTGCCACTGCAACAGTATCTAAGATATCAATAATCCTTTCACAGGTCTACATCTGCCGTGTATCTACATTATACACATAAAGTTTGAAGCAAATCGGGTAAAACTAAGAGGGTGATTTCAAAGCATTTTGAAAGTGACAAACTTCCTGCTGCCAGTTGGTGGCGCTATAACTTTGACTCACAATAATTACATCCATCTGATCGGCCTTTTACCACGAACACATTGCTGAAGTTTCATCAAGATCAGTTAATGTATGCAGAAGTTATAACACACTTCCTGTGTCCCATTATTCGCCATAAATTCGTTTCCTCGCCACGGCCAAACCGTTCGAGATATAAAAAATCCGTTCGCAATTTAGCATCCTCAATGTCTTGACTTCATTCACACCGAGTTTGGTGGCGATCGGATGAATTCCCTAGGAGGAGTATTTCACATTCCATTGTATGCGTTTTCTAAACAACGTATAATAACCGACTTCCTGTTGGGCTGGTGTAAAACTTAGAGCACGAAAGTTGTTCGGCCCGATGAGATCTATATGTGTACTGAGTTTCATATTATTACATGCAAGCGTGTTTGAATTATTGACCAAGTTTTCAGACACCATTCCAGGGGGCGCTGTCGAGCCCCCGTGCCACGCCCGGGTACCAGCTTCAGTCCGGCCCTGATGGCCGCAGGTTCTGACGTGTGTGCAAAATTTCAAGAGTTTTTGAGCATGTTAAGGGCCCCAAAAGTGCCCGAAAGGTTGACAGTTTTCCTACCGGAAACAATAGGGCCTTCGCCCTTTCAGGGCTTGGGCCCTAATAATAATAATAATAATCCTACCGGAAACAATAGGGCCTTCGCCCTTTCAGGGCTTGGGCCCTAATAATGTCTAGTCTGGTGGCTGTGATATGAACCTACCAACGTCCGTTGCAATGATTTTTGGAATGACTGATCGCGAGAGGAACAAATTACGTTTTAGTCGCATAACATCGGTTAATGGAAACGCCGTCATTTCGCAATAGTTGTAACGTTAATTGATATTTAGAAGAAAAAAAATCGCAAAAGTTTTGCGCGAATCTGTAATGAAACACGACCGCGCTTAACATCTTGACAACTTCTCAGAGTTATGTTGAGCAACAGTGTTCATTATACTAACCATTCAACTCCGGATTGATTCTGGAATCTTCGCTGGGGGAATAAGCATTAAGCACCGGCAACAATCCCCTCTCTACATGCTCATGTTTTGATTCAGATCGTGCGGTAAGAGAAGGAGGGGCTAGTCGTGCCTCCATTGTCAGTTTGTGAGAGAGAGGGGGAGCAAGCAGCGCGAATAAAATACAATTTTACCCATATTAAATATTTTAAAATATTAAAAAATCTGAATCAATCCGTGGCGGTCAGCGTTGATATGTGGCGGGCCGCCACAAATTAATGAATGTATGGGAAACCCTGATCTATGAGCAAAAAACAAACAAAACAAAACAAACTCTGTGATTTATATATTTTAGATTTTGGCAGATCAGCTCCTCCCACAGCAATCACATCATCAGTGAAGCCCCTCCCACAGCAGTCACATCATCAGTGAAGCTCCTCCTACAGTAGTCACATGGTCAGTGAAGCTCCTCCCACTGTAATTCTCCAATAAATGCTGGAATATTCCCATCAGCTACAAGTGAAGACGAGCAGCAATGCATCAGGAAGAGCTGAAATCTGCAAAGACTGAGTTTATTAAAGAGGACAGTGAGAACATAAGTGATCCAGAACCCTGCAGAATGAAACACACTGAAGATCCTGAAGAACAAAGAGGTTGGTGTTTATTCTTCATTCATTCATGATGCTGAAGAACATTCATGAAGAACATTCAAGCACTTCATCAGTTTTAGACAAACAATTCAACTGTGAAATGGTTGTAAAAGGTTTTTTTTTTTTTTAAACAAATGATCATTAAAGGGAAGGTTTCATATTTGTTGTTAACATCAGGTCAAACTAAATTTAAATATTTTCAATGTTTTATTTCATATTTATTTTATATATGGTTTACAATTTGTAACAATTTTACCTGAATTTTGACCTGAATTTTATGTGTATTTTTTTACAAACATGTATAACAAATAATAATCATTCCAAAATGTTCAAATTTACAATCTACTCCGCTTTACTGCAAGCATTTGTGTTCTTCTCGCAGTGAAATTCACTTGATCTCGTGTTTCTTGTGTCCCACATGCATGTGAAGTCAATGGAAGGAGAAGTTTAGTGTGAACGGACTATAATAATTAACACCTTTTAGTAGTTTTCAACATAATTATGTATCAATATAAAAGTTAGTGTCAAAATACGGTAGTACTGTGTATTTTAATGTTCATATCATGTTAGATAATTGTGTCATTGATCAACTATATTTAATAGTTCACTACAGAAACATGGGATTTGTGCCTATAATGTTAAAAAATAATGACTGGAAGATCAGTGTACCTCATTCATGGAAAGTTTCAGGGATGTTTAATTAATTTATACAAGTCTAAAATTATTATATTTTTTAGCAGTTGTCTTTTAAATCTGCGATAATTTTTTATCTCCACTCACTCCATATTTCTCTCTTTGAATTATTTTGATTATTTAGAAAATTTTATTTTTGTTTCATGTCAGACCTGATGGAAGTGAAGGAGGAGAGTGAAGAACTGAGTGAAGTGGAGAAGGAACATCATGTTAAACCTGGAGAAAATCCTTTGAGTCGCTCAAAGACTAAACAGACATTTTTAAAGAAAAGAAGAGCCAAGAAATCTTTCACCTGCACTCAGTGTGGAAAGAGTTTAACACGCAACCATCATCTTGAGCGTCACATGAGAATCCACACTGGAGAGAAGCCGTTCTCATGTGATCAGTGTAAGAAGAGATTCAGAAATAAACAAATTCTTGAGCGTCACATGAGAGTTCACACTGGAGAGAAGCCGTTCACATGTGATCATTGTGGAAAGAGTTTCACACGCAAACATCATCTTGAGCGTCACATGAGAGTTCACACTGGAGAGAAGCCGTTCACATGTGATCAGTGTGGAAAGTTATTTGGCCAATCAACACACCTTGAAAGTCACATGAGAATTCATACAGGAGAGAAGCCATATGTATGCAATCAATGTGGGAATAGTTTCGGTCAATCAGCACACCTTAAAAGTCACATGAGGATCCACACTGGAGAGAAGCCGTTCTCATGTGATCAATGCGGGAAAACATTTCTTCAGGCATCCAACCTGAAGACACACCTGACAGTTCATGTGAAGGAGAAGCCACATTCATGTTCTGTGTGTGGAAAGTGTTTTTCACTGCTGCAATCTTTACATAGACATCAGAAAACTCACACTGGTGTGAGAGAGTACATGTGCTTTGAGTGTGAGAAGACTTTTATTACAGCGAAATGTTTAAAACTGCACCAGAGTATCCACACTGGAGAAAAACCTTACAAGTGTTCACACTGTGACAAGAGATTCAGTCAGCCAACATCTTTGAAAACACACGAGAAGATCCACACTGGAGAAAAACCTTACAAGTGTTCACACTGTGACAAGAGATTCAGTGTGTCATCATCTCTAAAATCACATGAGAGGAGGATCCACAGCGGAGAGAAGCCGCACACGTGTGATCAGTGTGGAAAGAGTTTCTCTATTAAAAGTCACCTGAAGATACACATGAAGATCCATACAGTGGAGAAACCACATCATCACAGTCTGAAATCACGGTAAGAAGTTCATCTTTATGTGATGAGCAACAAAATCTGCTTTTCCACCTTCGGAAAAGGTTCCAGTTGTGTTTCCACTTGAGCCTGGCACGGCACGGCACAATTACAAACTGTTCTCGGCCCTGAACTCTCAGCACTCTTGGCTAACCATGCCGAACCGTGACGGAAGAATGTGTGTACTAGTGCTGGAAAATCTTTCAAATTCTAATGATTCTTTTCAGAGATTCGTTCACTTTCAGTTCGTTCACCAAAATGATTCGTTCATTGATTTGTTCAGTGACAATTTCTTCATATTAAATAAATATGCCCACAGGTGGTGAAAAATAGTGTCTTATGTCTCAAGTCAACGAACGTATTTACTGTTAACAAAAAAATGATTTGGCTTTATTAAAATGTGTTTCTAATTTACTCATTAAATTAATAAAATAAGTCAAAACTAGATGTACCACATGGCGGTACAAAATATGACCGCCGCTCAGGCCTGCACTGGCTTTCCACAAAAATAAATGACATGGAGCAATTTGGCTGTATTGCGTGTTTATGTATATAAGTTGTATATTTTAAAAGACTGTCTGGAGTATTCCTGTGGATCATGGATAATTTAGAGTTTGGGTTTGGGGGGGGGGGGGGGTTTCCGTAAAACTCTAGTGGGGCTACATGCTCACCAAATTTCATGTTCCCCGGTGTTTCGGTGTCCCTGGTATCGTTGACGAAAAATTCAGAAGATGAAAAAAAAAAAAAAAAACCTTTGACAATCCCTACATAATAAGTGGTTCAGATGACCAAAGCTACTAGCATAATTTTCTTGCATAATTAACATTTTAATTGTTTGGTCAGACATTTACACATTCATAAATCTGGGATTAAGTTAAATGTTAAGTTATGTTCTATGTTAAATATGAATATATAAACAATCGTATGTGCACAGTACCTATACCTGCACTTTGCACCTACCCGGTACTCTCTCATTCATTTCATTCACAAACAAAATGTACCAACGAGATCTCTCTCTCGTTCAGACTCTAAACAGAGCAATCTCATTTAGTGATGGACGTTGTGGTGGCAAACAATTTTCTATTACTTAATAAGAGACAAACATGTAGGCTAACAATTGTCTTTAAAGGGCACCTATTAGGGCTGGGCGATATATCGCACGATATTGTTATTAGGGCTGTGCCGGTAAACTTGACAACCGCACCACCGCGGTTGTAAAGCGCCACCGCGGTGGCTGAGTAGTACCGGCGGTGTTTTGTCTAAAAAAAATGTTTGTATATGAATGCTGTTTTACATTAATATTATGACACACAAAGCTTTGTTTACAAAAGAAATAATAGGTTTAGCAATTAAATGTTATATCGCAGCCATGGAAAAGTTTGAATTCATGACGAATGAGAGAGTTGTAGCCTACGTGAGCCCATAAACTTAAGCTTTGTCGGCTTTGAATTCTGGTTTGCGATCTGGTCACCCGATTATTAGCGAATTTAAAAATATTCCATTAGTTATTCCTTATAGAAAGCTTGAATTATCTACTTTTAAACAAAACAATTCAAAACGAAAATAAACCGACTAGCATTATGTTTTCCGTATGAAGTGTGCATTTCTCATCGTCAACTTCATCTTTGCAGCTCGACACTGACACACACACACGCACACAAAACACTTTATTAATAAACAATTCAAATGTCTCCTTGCTATATTTGACACGTTCATAATCATTACTTTTGCCGGTTCTTTGTGACAGCTGTTATGTGCGTTATTTGCAGCACTGCGTCACCCTCCGGTTACATGAACGCGTCACCACTGCATCAGCACCAGAACATGGAGATTTTATTTTAGAGAATGATCGCACAACAGACATTAGAACATTAGATATTCTATAATTAAATCAACTAATCGAATATTCAAAAATCGTGACTCATCCCTGCATGGAATCTCTTTTTTCTTTTCCCATATCTTCACTCGCGTCTCACCCAAAGACGCGTTAAACGTTTCTTCCTTTGTTCGCTTTTAGGTCGATTATTTTCGTATTCTTTACTGTGTTAAAGTAGAAAAACGCTGTAGGACAGATAGCCAACATTTTTACTTGTAAGTCAAATTATTTTTAACACAGTTTGTGCTTGTTAGACATATGATAATTGGTAAGGCGCGTCAAGTTCATTTTGTAAAGCGCGTTTCACACGCGCGGGTGATTTTAGTTTTGCTTTCTCTGGCAGCGCGCAAACAGCTTAAATGCCTTGCCCTTGTGGAAGATAAAATTCGCTCTTCATACCTTTTACAAGTAGAAAACATGTGGATATCAGAAACGAGATCGATGGTCTCTTTCCTGCTCGTGTCCACATCCCTCTCAAAGCGCAGAGCGGTAGGCTTTATCACGCGCCTTTGTGTGGAAAGTTTTTTTTTTTTTTTTAATAGATTCAACTTTATTATATTATGTAAGTTACCAGTATTTACTGATATTTATTTCAATGCTTTTCAGGCTTTAGAGTGTTGTTTCTTTTTTTTTTTTTTCAAAACACCCCCCCCCCCCAACCACCGCAACACCGCCGGTATTTGGGTCCATTACTACCGCGGTGATAAAAAACTGCCACCGTCACAGCCCTAATTGTTATGCGCCTCTCGTCAGTAAAGCCGGTTCCTTGATTAGTAGTAAATCACCATCACCTGCTTTCAGATGGAGCGGCATTTAGGGCTGATGAGATAATTAAGTGATTAATTTAGTGATGATTGAGCATTATTGAAGACACCTGATGATAACAAGCAGAATCACTGAAGGAGAAAATCGCAAATTGTAAGTTACCATTATGGCGATGGATGTTTGCTTTAGTTGGGCTCTTGACCATTATGTTTACTTTAATATTTGGGCAGATGACGTGACGCGTGTTTTTTCTGTAACTAAGTGTAAATGTTTACTGAACTGCATTTCTCAACTAAAACAACACATGCCAGTGGGGCATAGAACATAATTTTATTTTAATATTATGATTTTGGGATGTAAAATGTATTTGGTGTTGTTCATATTTCAAGGTGAATAGCAAAATGTCCTGCGGTGTGACTGTAACATTGATGACTCATCAAATGTAAATATCAGTAAAATAAAGCAGATATGTTTGGAGCAGCTAATAAATGCCTTGGCATTATTTTGTATGTATTTACTAAATTAACTTAAGTTTTCAAAATGCTAAAAGTACTAAAATAATATTTACAGTACATTTAGTTTTGTAACACAAATGCTGTCCTGCAGTGTGACATAGGATATTAGATTTTTGTACTGGCAGTTACATTGACAGCCATGGGGTTCTTTAGTCAAGACCCCTACCAGGAAGTCCCCCAGATGTTTGGATGTGCTAAGGAGGTTAAAAGATGAGTTTTAATCTCTTATTAATTTGATATATTTCATCATTTCTGTCAGACCATGAACGTGTCCATTTTTGATAGTCCTGTGGTGTGACTGATCTAGACTAATCTAGTTTGAGAAAATTTTTTAATATAAAATAAAATAAAATAAATCATATTCAGGTTTAAAACAATGAACTTATTCAGTTATTGTAATGCCAAAGGTCAGTCTTGTATAGCAATGACTCAAAATGGCTGCAAAGGTAAAGGAGTCCTGTGGTGTGACAACCTGTCCTGTAGTGTGACATAATTAAGTCAGATGTCTAGCTAGATTCTAGTCTGTTATGTTTGCAATATTAAACATAAATATAAATATATCTCTGTCTCTCTCTCTATATATATATTAAACAAATATTGCAAATATTAAATATAATATACCTATATTATACATATATTAAACATAAATATATATCTGTCTTCATTATACATAATATACCTATATTATACAGTCACTGATCATTGTTTTTAAAGTCAGTTTTAGGCATAAGCAAAGAAAGGACAAGGAGGTACAGGGAAAGGTTTGCACAGGATGAAGTCAAATTTCTCTTGTTTACTGGAATCTTTGTTCAAAGACCTGAACTGATGATTTTAACATGCTTTTAATTATTTCAGCATGATTTTAATTACTTTCTCCTGAGAAACAAGATATTTGTTTAGTCTTTTAAGTTAAAAATAGAAATTAATGGTCTTTATGAATGGGTCTGATTTGACGCCTCCAAAATGTTAATTATTCAGTATGTTTTTAGTTCAAATTCATACACCAAGTAATAAGATTGTACTGATATGTTGCATTTTCATTAATGTTCAAATAGAGATGCAAATTAATTTGTTTGTTACAAAAGCATTCAATAAATTTCACCATAAATGTTTAATTTCGTCCTGTGATGTGACAGGATGTCCTGTGGTGTGACAACACTTCAAACACAATTAAACGACTTTTACTATGTTAACTAGCTTAAATGATTATATGCATTTGAAAACATTGCATAATATAACTATATAAAAAAATAATAAACATTTTCAAATATTTTTTCTCATTTTACACAATATTTCCACTGGAGAGAGTGGTAAAAGATGGCACAACCAAAGAATATAATCTAAAAACAGCTGTGAAAAAAATATATATGCAGAATTTTAATGATCATTCTTTAAGAATACTTGTTAAACTTGAAACATACCTGATTTGTATTTGAAATTAATAATATTTCAATATTTGAATTTTATAGTAATGTCATGTCACAACGCATGACATATTTTGCCTGGAGCTGTGAGAAAAGCTTTCAGATAAATTCATTTAAAACACAGACATCAATAATCAGCCTGTGAATCTCAACAATGGTGACAATAATAAAGCATGTTGCAGTGGCTGCCACCAATCACAACTCATTAATGGCTCCCATCATGCATTGCGGTATGAAAAAATTATGATCTGAATTGTCTATGTAATTTACTTTTCCTAATTAAATATTCTGCTCGTCACCATTGTTGAGATGCATAGACTGAATCTTGACGTCTGTGTGTGCCTAAAAGAAATATTTTTTTAAACAACTTTTAAGAAATCCTTTATATTATATCAAAAATTCTGGGCATTTACACAGAATCACAGTTATGCTGTAACCAACAACATAAATCGAAATCAGAAAGTAGGATTTTAATGAGGTCATTGATCAAGTTCAAATGATGATTGTCATAATAAAACCAACACCATCAGATCACTTTTTTCTTTGTCCAACTGGCGATTATAATTCAGATACCTCAGACAAACAAAATCTTAAGTTAATAATATTTGGGTCAAGAGTCCAACTAAAGCAACCATTGATCGTCATAACGGTGGCTTACAATTTGAGATTTTCTCCTTCAGTGATTCTGCTTGTTAACATCAGGTGTCTTCAATAATGATCAATCATCACTAAATTAATCACTTAATTATCTCATTAACTTCAACACTCTTGAGTGTGGACTCATACACTCCCAGGAGTGTTAATTTAACACTGGAGTTTTTTGCTGTGTACAAAGAGCCGTACTTAACTGACAAGCTGAGCCATATCGCATCAATTATCGCTGGCGATATGTCCGCGATATTAATGCGATATGGCTCAGCTGGTCAGTTAACTACGGCTCTTTGTAGTAAATGCCGTTCCATCTGAAAGCAGGTGATGGCGATTTACTACTAATCAAGGAACCGGCTTTACTGACGAGATGCGCATAACAATATCGCGATTTAAATCGCCCAGCCCTAGCACCTATTATTATGAGTCTTTTCACAAGATGTAAAATAAGTCTCTGATGTCCCCAGAGTGTGTATGTTAAGTTTTAGCTCAAAATACCCAACAGATCATTTTTTACAGCATGTTTAAATTGTCATTTTTAGGGCTCAGGAAAACGCGCTGTTTTAGTGTGTATCCCTTTAAATGCAAATTAACTGCTGCTGCCGGCCCAGGGGGCAGGGCATCACAAGCTCGCACTCAGAACCAGGACAATCTCATCTGATAATATCAGAACAGAAACTCTCAGTTGCGGTGTTCATTTCGACTCGGAGTCAGACAATAATGCCCACAGAGCCAGAGACTTTATGCTGTATGGAGATAGAACAGATATAGTTTAGTTTAATTACGGTTATAACTTATTTGTCATCTGCTTTTATCCACTATTACAAGCCTGCTGTAGAAAACCCCGTCCGAATGATGACCAAAATATACTGATGAGTTCAATGAAATTCATTGTACATAATCACAGAGAATCACAGTAAGAGCTGAATAAACAGTATAAGAAGTGCGTATTAAAGCCTTATCCATAAACTCTCTCTCTCTCTCCCTTTCATTATCAACGACATAACGCACACAGCGAAGTACACAAAACACTTGTTACAACTAACAGTAAACGAATATGAACACACCTTTTCAGTGGGTGCTAAATAAACTGGTAAACCTTATATCCGTAAAATGACTCGATGAGCTGTAATAAAGTGTGCGCTCGCACTTTCATTTCTTCCGTGTCCAGTCACTTTAGGCCTGTCGCTCTGGAGATGGTAAGCTGGATCACCAACAGTACAGATCCATCCTTGAGTAACAACGAGTAGGCCTGTCACGATAACAAATTTTGCTGGACGATAAATTGTCCAAGAAATTATCGCGATAAACGATAATATTGTCGTACTGAGACCATTTTCATTTAATATAATTATAATGGCATAATAATGCAGGTACACCTTTTCAACGATCTATAAACTTTTATTTCTAAAGAATATTAAACATTGAAAACGGAAAACATTTTAAATATCCAAAAAAATGAACAAAACAACCAAAAACAATGAAAGCAATGGACTCTTAGTGTCTGTTAACAAAATAAATGTCTGTTAATAAAAAAAAAATGAAACAAAATTGCACTTCAAAAAATATTAAATATTAGGCTTTAGACATTATTAAATAGTGATACATTCCATAACAGGCAAAACTGACAGTTAGGACCTTTGTAAACAAATAAAAAAAGCCTCAACAAGCCATATCACCCAAATTTTGCACTGTTACTCCTGTTACTTTGTCAAGTGATTGTGTACTGTCGGGAAGACAGAGACGCACTTTATTGCGTGCATGCTACGCACTGAAAATACTTGGTTAGGATTAGGGGTGAGGAGTGCGTGCGTATTACACGCCATAAAGAGTGTATCATATGCACGCAAAAACTATTTTTGGCATATAAATGGCACGAGAAATAACATTTGTGGTATAGATATGCATTTTCATGTGATTGGGCTCGCTGTCGCAACTCACAACTAGCGTCTTCTCTCTCTCCCGGCAGTAGCCGCAAACAGTCCCGCGGCCGCCGGCGCTTTCCCATACAAAGACCATGTGACTGACAAGCGCCGCCTTCCCACACAAAGACCATGCAACTGACAACAAGAGGGTTCACTCCTCCTATACGCTAAAGAACCGAGCGAGAGTGGTCATCCAGTCTCTTTGGTAGAGAGAGAGAGACGAGGAAAACAAACAAGCATGCAAATGGAATTATCGCGGCCGGAAAAATGATCGAGCTCATTTTTTTTATCGTGCGATTAATCGACTTATCGACTATCGCGACAGGCCTAACAACGAGAGTAAATGAAGACTGCTATGTTCATTCTTACATCCAACAACAAAACACCTCAATTGCTTAGGAGACATTCTTGTCTACAGCGGCTCAAGCGTCGAAACAATGGCGGACTCTGTGTCCAGCTCCCTCAGGGTGGGTCTATGCTCAAACTGAAGTGTCACTCAACAGTCATGGGTGGGGCTTGTGCAATTCTACGTCACATTGCATAGAATCTTAGAACAGCTAATTCTGAGACAGTGCTTATGATTTATTTAGATTGTAAAAAAAAGTACTGGGTGGATTTTTATCATTCTAGGGTAGTTTTGCTCACACACTGCCAACACACATTTATGTTCAAACACCATGTAAAGGGGAATTTTGCATAATAGGTGCCCTTTAAAGATTATTTATTCCCTACCGTTTGTGTGTCCCAATCCGAAAACGTGTTGCAATTGCCATCTGGAAACTGGCCACGGGTGGTGAATACAGGACAATCAGCCATCTTTTTGGAGTAGGCTTCAGCACTGTGTTTAATTGTGTTCAGGAATTCTGCAACACAGTCATCTTCCCGTCCACAGGAGATTTCCTGACGCTGACAAGTTGTTAGAAATGGCCACTTTCTTTAAAATGTGTCGGTGCAATTGATGGCAGTCACATTCCAGTATTGCACCAGAGGACTATACACAAGACTATTTCTATGTCGGAAAGGCTGGCATTATATTGTTCTGCAAGCAGTTGTGGATGGCAAACGTCTTTTCTGGGATGTTGGTGTTGGCTATCCAGGGAGTGGGCATGACGCCAGAGTGCTACGACAGTCACATTTGTGGGAGGTCCTAAGTGGCGGAGAATTAGTAGGGCAAAACGAAGTGATCATCTCTGGCTGTGATGTTGGACATTTCCTGATAGGTGATCTGGCGCATGAAGCCCTTTTCAGACACTGGCGGACTGACCCCTGAACAACACACCTACAATTACAGGCTGAGCAGTGCATGATCGCTTGTGGAGATGTCTTTTGGGAGATTAAAAGGACGATGGAGGTGCCTCCTAAAAAGAAATGCAAGCTGGAGCTGAGCAAGAGAATGGCACTGACCCGGTGTGTGCTCCATGGTGATAATTTCACTGAAGAGCACCCAGACAGGACTGTAAACATTGAGCCTCCTGTTCAGACATTACCTGAGCATGCTAACGCAGAAGGGGCTGACATCAGAGCTGCATTAATGATGCGTTTTAACGGCGGGAACGACTGATTATTTGAATACACCAATGCCATATTTTTGTAACACTGTCGTTTGTGTTTGAGGACATCTGAACTGTCATACAATTATTATATTCTCCTCCATTGAATAAACTCTTGTATCTCTAAAACAATGTATTCTGTGAATAATTTCATTAGAGCGTGTCATATGAGTTTTAGAGACACACCTACTAATGTCTGGCCAGGAGCTCAATTCTTGCTTTATGGTCCTCAATCGATGACCCTTTCACACTGCTGCCAACATGAGACATTCTTTTATAAATATTCTTTTGTTTGAATTCAGCCATTATAGCCTTTATTCTGGCATTATGGCTTGGCCATCAACTCCAGGCCCACTATTCACCTATTAGTCTTTATAGAAAACAGACCCCCCAAAAAAAGGCATACAGTATTCTTGGGACCGTATGTCAATTCTTGTTACTAAATAGATTGTGAAATAGATATAGCTCCTGCACGACAGGTGGATTAGAGCTATAATTAGCATCAATCTACATAATTGAAAAGATAAAAGGGATAGTTCACCCAAAAATGAAAATTCTGTCATCATTTACTCACCCTCAAGTTGTTTCAAAAGAAGATATTTTGAAAAATGTCTGTAACCAAACAGTTGATGGACCCCATTGACTTCCATAGTATTTTTTTTCCTACTATGGAAGTCAATGGGGTCCATCAACTGTTTGTTTACAGACAATTTTCAAAATATCTTATTTTGTGTTTAGCAGAAAAAAGAAATTCCTACAGGTTTGAGACAACTTGAGGGTGAGAAAATGATGACAGAATTTTCATTTTTGGGTGAACTATCCCTTTAATATTACATTTTTACTCAAAAATCCCTTTAAACCACCAACAAGTTTTTTTTTTATTATTAACTTCCAATCACAATCTAATGTGGCTTTTAGTCATATAATGATGTTGAAATATGTTATATATAGCAGTTTATATGCATATATTTATGTTTTATGTACACATTCTTTATTCATATGAAAATACATAAAATCGTATGAAAATCACACACAAACCGTATACGATATTTGCCTGTTAATAAATAGGATAAACAGACTTTGCTAAATATTAAGTGAAATAAATGTAAATAGAAATAAAATTGTAAATGGTTAATTTAAATAAAAATTGTACATAAAAAGAAACAAACAAAAATACTATGGTGATTTATTTGCAATAATATTTGCGCTTGAGCATCCATTATTACAGCCATCATGCGCCCCGTGAGTCCAAGCAGAGAATGTGTGTCCGCTCTCATGTCCCGCCGCAAGGCATCATCCATTTCTTTGCTGGAACCTCTCATCTGCCCTTTCCAAATACTGCACCAGCTCCGAAGTGCTGTCTCTCTTCCTTTTTCCTGTGTACAGCAATAATAGCAGATGACAGATCATCAGTACGTTGTCATAGCATTGCAAATAAGTGTTTTCTGCAGGGAATTACGCGTCTGCATCTGCTACATGATTAAATATTATTTGTGACCGGTATATAGCATCATACTACATCACTATCACTTCATCTTTTGGTCATGTCCCATAATAGATCATCAACATTATATTGTATATAGCAAGTTAATGTCAGAATGACTTTACATTCTATTTTAAACTTAATTTTTTCCAGACTTTTACTTTGTTTTAGGTAGTGTAATCAAATGTAATTGTTACATATCAAAGCATTTTGTTTTGTGGTTCATTAATTTAAATGAAGAATCAATATGAACATTATTTAAGTACCTGATTGTTACGAACTTTAAGAGTATAAGGAATGTACAGTAACATTTATATATTAACATACTGCTGGATGTGAAGTAAGGTGGAAGGACATGACAGACAATCTTTGAAAGAGAAATCACTGGATTTTTATTCACATAAAGCCGAAGCCACTAGATCCAGTAACAACAACAACAATAATAATAATGTGTACTATGTACAATGTAATTGTCACGAACTGCAGCGGGAAACAGCCAGGTGATCCAAATGCAGGCTTTTATTTGAAGGACAATCCATCCATCCATCCATCTTCTACCGCTTATCCGGGGCCGGGTCGCGGGGGCAGCAGTCTAAGCAGGGATGCCCAGACTTCCCTCTCCCTCGACACTTCCTCCAGCTCTTCCGGGGGGACACCGAGGCGTTCCCAGGCCAGCCGGGAGAAATAGTCTCTCCAGCGTGTCCTAGGTCTTCCCCGGGGTCTCCTTCCGGTGGGACATGCCAGGAACGCCTTCCCAGGAAGGCGTCCAGGAGGCATCCGTAAAAGATGCCCGAGCCACCTCAACTGACCCCTCTCGATGTGGAGGAGCAGCGGCTCTACTCTGAGCTCCTCCCGAGTGACCGAGCTTCTCACCCTATCTCTAAGGGAGCGCCCAGCCACCCTGCGGAGAAAGCTCATTTCGGCCGCTTGTATCCGGCATCTTGTCCTTTAGGTCACGACCCAAAGCTCATGACCATAGGTGAGAGTAGGAACGTAGATTGACCGGTAAATCGAGAGCTTCGCCTTGCGGCTCAGCTCCTTTTTCACCACGACAGACCGGTACAGCGACCGCATTACTGCAGAAGCTGCACCGATCCGTCTGTCAATCTCCCGTTCCATCCTTCCCTCACTTGTGAACAAGACCCAGAGATACTTGAACTCCTCCACTTGAGGCAGGAACTCTCCACCAACCTGAAGCGGGCAAGCCACCCTTTTCCGACTGAGGACCATGGTCTCAGATTTGGAGGTGCTGATTCTCATCCCGGCCGCTTCACACTCGGCTGCAAACCGTCCCAGTGCATGCTGGAGGTCCTGGTTTGATGAGGCCAACACGACCACATCATCCGCAAAGAGCAGAGATGAAATCGTGTGGTCCCCAAACCTGACCCCCTCCGGCCCCTGGCTGCGCCTAGAAATTCTGTCCATAAAAATTATGAACAGAACCGGTGACAAAGGGCAGCCCTGCCGGAGTCCAACACGCACCGGGAACAAGTCTGACTTACTGCTGGCAATACGAACCAAGCTCCTGCTCCGGTCGTACAGGGACCGGATAGCCCTTAGCAAAGGGCCTCGGACCCCATACTCCCCGAGCACCCTCTACAGGCCGCCGCGAGGGACACAGTCGAATGCCTTCTCCAAATCCACAAAGCACATGTGGATTGGTTGGGCAAACTCCCATGAACCCTCCAGCACCCTGTAGAGGGTATAGAGCTGATCCAGTGTTCCACGACCGGGACGAAAACCACACTGTTCCTCCTGAATCCGAGGTTCTACTATCGGCCGGATTCTCCTCTCCAGTACCCTGGCGTAGACTTTCCCAGGGAGGCTGAGAAGTGTGATCCCCCTATAGTACTGTCCCCGACCACCACGCGATGTTGCAGAGGCGTGTCAGCCAAGACAGCCCCACAACATCCAGAGACTTGAGGTACTCAGGGCGGATCTCATCCACCCCCGGTGCCTTGCCACCGAGGAGTTTCTTGACTACCTCGGTGACTTCAGCTTGGGTGATGGACGAGTCCGCCTCCGAGCCCTCAGCCTCTGCTTCCTCAATGGAAGACGTGACGGCGGGATTGAGGAGATCCTCGAAGTATTCCTTCCACCGTCCGGTGATATCCCCAGTCGAGGTCAACAGCTGCCCACCTCCACTGTAAACAGCATTGGTAGGGCACTGCTTCCCCCTCCTGAGGCGCCAGACGGTTTGCCAGAATCTCTTCGAGGCCGACCGATAGTCCTTCTCCATGGCCTCACCGAACTCCTCCCAGGCCCGAGTTTTTGCCTCCACAACCACACGGGCTGCAGTCCGCTTGGCCCGTCGGTACCCATCAGCTGCCTCAGGAGTCCCACAAGCCAGCCAGGCCCGATAGGACTCCTTCTTCAGCTTGACGGCATCTCTTACTTCCGGTGTCCACCACCGGGTTCGGGGATTGCCGCCTCGGCAGGCACCGGAGACCTTACGGCCACAGCTCAGAGTGGCCGCGTTGACAATGGAGGCGGAGAACATGGTCCACTCGGACTCAATATCTCCAACCTCCCTCGGGATCTGGTCGAAGCTCTGTCGGAGGTGGGAGTTGAAGATCTCTCTGACAGGGGATTCGGCCAAGCGTTCCCAACAGAGCCTCACAGTACGTTTGGGTCTGCCGAGTCTGTCCAGCTTCCTCCCCTGCCATCGGATCCAACTCACCACCAGGTGGTGATCAGTTGACAGCTCCGCCCCTCTCTTCACCCGAGTGTCCAAGACATACGGCCGGAGGTCGGATAAAACGACTACAAAGTCGATCATCGACCACTGGCCTAGGGTGTCCTGGTGCCATGTGCACTGATGGACACCCTTATGCTTGAACATGGTGTTCATTATGGACAAGCTGTAACTAGCACAGAAGTCCAATAACAGAACACCACTCGGGTTCAGATCAGGGGGGCTGTTCCTCCCAATCACGCCCCTCCAGGTGTCACTGTCGCTGCCCACGTGGGCGTTGAAGTCCCCCAGTAGACTGATGGAGTCCCCAGTCGGAGCACTTTCCAGCACCCCTCCCAGAGACTCCAAGAAGGCCGGGTACTCTGCACTGCCGTTCGGCCCGTAAGCACAAACGACAGTGAGAGACCTATCCCTGACCCGAAGGCTCAGGGAAGCGACCCTCTCGTTCACCGGGGTAAACTCCAACACATGGCGGCTGAGCTGGGGGGCTATAAGCAAACCCACACCAGCCCGCCGCCTCTCACCATGGGCAACTCCAGAGTGGTGAAGAGTCCATCCTCTCCGAGGAGTGTGGTTCCAGAGCCCAAGCCGTGCATAGAGGTGATCCCAACTATCTCTAGTCGGAATCTCTGAACCTCACGCACAACCTCAGGCTCCTTCCCTGCCAGAGAGGTGATATTCCATGTCCCTAGAGCTAGATTCCGTGTCCAGGGATCGGGTTATCTAGGCCCCCGCCTTCGACCGCCTTCGACTGAGCACCGGCCCCTTACGGTCCCTCCTGCAGGTGGTGGGTCCATGGGAGGGTGGCCCCACGTCACTCCTTCGGGCTGAGCCCGGCCGGACCCCATGGGGGGAGGCCCGACCACCAGGTGCTCGCATACGAGCCCCAACCCCGGGCCTGGCTCCAGGGTGGGGCCCCGGCTGCGCCATACCGGGCGACGTCACGGTCCTCTTTTTCTTTGGCATCATAGGGGGTTTTGAAGGACAATCCAAAGAGCACAAACGGGGAAACAGACAATAATCAGAGTCCAGGTAAGCAATCCAAATCAGCAGCAGTACAATCAGGGAACAGGCAGTCGGGTAATCAAAAACAGGCAGGCAAGAGGTCCGAGACACGGAGACTAAATTACTAGATAACTTTGAAACTAGAAACAAAGCTAGATAATGCAGTGTGACACCTACAATCCTGAACACTGAACAAAGGAAACATACAGGTTTAAATAAGGATACTAACAAGCATAATTATCAAACAGGTGCAAGACATAAAGCATAATGAGTCCAGGGTCAAAATATAAAATGAAACCATAAACTAGGAAGGGGCGCCCTCCAGTGGCTCACAAGGGCACTCTAGGTACTGAATGTCACATAACCCCTCCTCTAATGAGCGGCTTCCAGACGCTCCTAAGAGCTCTGGAGGGAGGACAACAGGGGATGGGATGGAGGGCCAGGCCCGTGGAGAGGCAGTAGGCCAGGTGCATGGAGAGACCTGGGGCCTGGAGACCAGAGCAGAACATGAGTCCACAGGAAAGCACGCTCCCCAGGCAGCCAGGGCAGAGTACATTTAGCAAAGCTGGAAGGGACCAGTAACATGGGAAGCTCAGGCATAATCAACAGTGGGATAAAGGTCCATGTAGGCGCCACCTCCATGACCCCCTCAGGAGTAGGCAGTGGTGTAGTGGTCCATGTCGCCCTCGCCTCCATGGCCCTTTTCGGACCCCTACTGCCCCCCCCCAAAAGTATTTGGGAAATTTTAAGGTTCCAGCCTCCGGGCTGGAAACGAGCTCTAAAACAACCTCACGGAGCTTAAGAGGTGGAGCCGGCAGAGCTAGGCACAGAGGCGGGACCGGCAGCGCGAGGAGAAGAGGCGGCGCCGGCAGCACGAGGAAAAGAGGCGGGGCCGGCAGCGCGAGGAGAAGAGGGGCCGGCAACGCGAGGAGAAGAGGCGGGGCCGGCAGCGCGAGGAGAAGAGGCGGGGGCCGGCAGCGCGAGGAGCCTGGGAACGCCCTCTGGAGTCCGGCGAGCCGTGCGAGTCCTCCTCTTTCTCCTGCGTCGGTGAGGGGTTGCTGCAGGGCATGGTGGCTCTGGGTCAGTAGAGTTGAATACAGTCAGCTTGGCTTGGCTTGATCCAAACGATTCACTTATCTCAGGACTTGACTCACTCACGGGACTTGATTCACTACAGACAGGAAGTGACTCAATTGACTCACTCGGTTCGATGGCAGACTCAGCAGACTTACTTGACTCCTTAGATTCGGCCATGGGACTTGACTCCTTAGATTCGGCCGCGGGACTTGACTCAATGCTTTCTGGAAGCGCCGGCTCGGCGGAGCTGACTAGATGCGCAGAATCGGCGAGACCCTCTTGAAGCGGTGTCTTAACGGAATTCACCTGGGGTGCTGGCGCGGCGGAGCGCATGTGAGACGCCAGAGCAATAAAGCCCACATGAAGCAGTCGTGGTGGAGGTTTGACGGACCTTTCACAAAACACCGGTTCAACGGGGCTGTTGAGTGGCGTGAACTTGGCGGAGCTCGAGTGAAGCGCTGGTTCAATGAAGCTTTCCTGATGCGCTTGTTCCTCTCTCGGAGAGCCCACAGAAAACGTAGAACCGCTCATGGAAAGAGCGCACTCAATATACTGGACTAACTTGCTGTACGAACCATGAGTGGGCATATACGAATACAGTGGTTCCGACAGACCTCCACGGAAGAATATCATTAGACATTCCTCGTCCAGGGGAGTTTGGGGAGCCAGTTCCAGAAAGTCCACCACGTACTCTTCAGTGGAACGATCTCCCTGACGGAGACACATTATCTTTGCCACAGGATGCATCCCGAGGACCGGGACCTTCTCAGCCGCTGGATCTGTATAGGTTCAGGATTCTGTCACGAACTGCAGCGGGAAACAGCCAGGTGATCCAAATGCAGGCTTTTATTTGAAGGACAATCCAAAGAGCACAAATGGGGAAACAGGCAATAATCAGAGTCCAGGTAAGCAATCCAAATCAGCAGCAGTACAATCAGGGAACAGGCAGTCGGGTAATCAAAAACAGGCAGGCAAGAGGTCCGAGACACGGAGACTAAAATACTAGATAACTTTGAAACTAGAAACAAAGCTAGATAATGCAGTGTGACACCTACAATCCTGAACACTGAACAAAGGAAACATACAGGTTTAAATAAGGATACTAACAAGCATAATTATCAAACAGGTTTAAGACATAAAGCATAATGAGTTCAGGGTCAAAATATAAAATGAAACCATAAACTAGGAAGGGGCGCCCTCCAGTGGCTCACACGGGCACTCTAGGCACTGAATGTCACAGTAATAATGTAAACAAACAATAAATGGGAAAAGAACAAAAGTGGCGCCAAAGAAAAGAACAGAATATAACAAAACAATCCTTAATCTAAACCTAATCTAACCAAAAAAAAAAAGGTAGAAAATAAACCGAAATCTTCGGTGCATCCGGCACACTAACTAAACTACTTAACAAAACAGAAATACAATGAGTGGCGCTAACTTCTTACCTAGTGTGTCTAGACAGTCATCTGCTACGGGTGCAGTGTATATCGCGATATACAGTCGTGGCCAAAAGTTTTGAGAATTACATAAATATTGGAAATCGGAAAAGTGAATGGACTGCTGAGAACTGGGGCAAAGTCATATTCTCCGATGAAGCCCGTTTCCGATTGTTTGGGGCATCTGGAAAAAGGCTTGTCCGGAGAAGAAAAGGTGAGCGTTACCATCAGTCCTGTGTCATGCCATCAGTAAAGCATCCTGAGACCATTCATGTGTGGGGTTGCTTCTCATCCAAGGGAGTGGGCTCACTTACAATTTTGCCCAAAAACACAGCCATGAATAAAGAATGGTACCAAAACCAGTTGACAAACTGGTACCAAAACCAGTTGACAGGGGAGTTGACAAACAAAAACCCACTAATTCTGACAAACTCCAAGAAGTGATTATGAAAGAATGGGTTGCTATCAGTCAGGATTTGGCCCAGAAGTTGATTGAGAGCATGCCCAGTCGAATTGCAGAGATCCTGAAAAAGAAGGGCCAACACTGCAAATACTGACTCTTTGCATAAATGTCATGTAATTGTCAATAAAAGCCTTTGAAATGTATAAAGTGCTTGTAATTCTATTTCAGTACATCACAGAAACAACTGAAAAAAATATCTAAAAGTAGTTTAACAGAAAACTTTGTGAAAACTAATATTTGTGTCATTCTCAAAACTTTTGACCACGACTGTACTGACCTACGTTCTCTTCCCACTATATCAGCTGTTGACCAATGTCTCAGAGCAAACGAAAAGGTAGACAACACATAACACGTACAAGAGACGTACACAAGAACTCGATTCACTACAGAAAACTCATTGCGCTACAAAAGAGCTCAGTTTGCTACAGAAAACTCATTCCACTACAAAGAGATCAATTCGAGATCGAGAGAGAAAGCATGAATGAACACGCCATTAAACCAGCTGGGTGGCCTCCGATTGGCTCTCAAGCGCCGCCTTAGTGATGACTTACGTCCAACTCGGCCAATCACAGCAACATGCGAGCAGAGAGAGTGAGCTAGAGAGCTGGTAAGTCCCGCCCCTTCCGCAAAACCCCGCTGGACCTCAAAGTTGAAAAACCGTCAATGCAAGTGAATGGGAGAAAATAATTATTTTCTGGTCCCGTTTGAATTGTGCCATGAATGTGAACATATGTTGTCTGTGAATTTTTTTATATAACTTTTCGTGTAAAGAATGATACAATTTAGCGGGTAGAAGTTTGATACGGTTAGACTTTGTGTGAGAGCACTTTGTGGACTACAACTCTCGACACGTTTGAAACGTCACCAGCACTCTCACACGGACACTAGCTCACGGATCCCGCTAAACATGGCTGTGTCTTTGGTGCACTTCACCGCCTTCTTTCAGGGAGAGGACAAAATCGTTGAAGTTGGCGAAAACCACGGGTAAGTCAACTTTATGGGGTGACGTCACATAGGCGACATGTAGTCTTTCTCGCTATGTCTTTTCCACAACTGCTAGCCGAAGAATCATAACATATACTGTCAAACTTGTAACATGAAAAGTTATATAAAAAATTCACAGACAACATATGTTCACATTCATGGCACAATTCAAACGGGACCAGGAAATAATTATTTTCTCCCATTCACTTGCATTGACGGTTTTTCAACTTTGAGGTCCAGCAGGGTTTTACGGAAGGGGCGGGACTTACCAGCTCTAGAGACAAAGAGAAAATAATGAGCACAACAGCCAACACGTGTGAAGTACACTAACGTGCACAGATCAATGAAAACAAAACGCGTGGAACACTTCCCCCCTTAAGAACCAACTATATGGGATAGGTCGAACATATAGTTGTTCAAATGTTTTTACGTTTGCACGTGACTGTTTTAAAACCGTGTTTAGACCTGTGTTTCCCCCTTGTCCGACCCACACCCGTATAGGGTGACCAGATGAGATTGGTTGATTGGGGGGGGGGTAATGAATACTAAAGATAATGAATTTCAAACGAAAGTGACTGAACCAATCATGTTTTTATTAATATAAGTAGCCTACATACATATAATTTGATATAATATAGAGTAACGTTAGGCTATTTTTATACTTCAAACTGAAGTTAATGAACCAATCATATTTTTAACAAGTACATATGCATATAAATTGATATAGCCTAATACTTCCTGTTTCGAATGCGCATGCGTCGCGTCTGAGCGCGTTGTTGTCTTTGGAGCTCCATCGATTGATTTATAATTCTTGATTTCTCTTTAAACTCACTTACAACGAACATTTTCTACTTTTCCTCACCTCATAGTTATAACGCGGATTGTTGAGCAGACGCGTCTCAAGCCTTGTGATCCAACGCTGGATACTCTTATAGGTTACGTCCGTGGATCACGGCTGAACGCGTCTTCTCCGCACTCATTTAAGTTACAAACAAACATTTTTCACCTATCGTGCGTCTACTCTACACCCGTACCACTGAAAAGACGGATTATATCCAAGACTTAAGCCATAAATTAGTATTAATATTGATAGCACCACTGGTAGCGTCGTTGCTAACTTAACTTACTGTCCATCTGTTAAAATGGCGAATATATCAAATGTAAGTAGTCTACCTTTTGGTGCAGGTGAAGACACATTTGAGCTGCACGCGGTGCAGTCTGAGCTGGAAGCTGTTGAGAAACAGATCCACGACCTTTTAGTAAGAAAAGCCGAGCTGATAGACCGGCGTTTGGCTCTCGAAACATCGCGCGCCGAGGCACACAAATCAGAGATTAATGTTACTAACCCGCTGACTCCGACCTCGTCTACTCCGTGCGTTCCTCAACATCGGTCCCGAACGTCGAGGTCGCGATCAGCCATGGTCTCGTTCACTCCGGCTCCAACATGCCATCACGAAGCCTGGATTTTTCCGCAGCGGAAGTCGCGAGTCAGGTCTAGACCAAGAAAACTCTCTCCGACCCTCCCGGTTTTCGAGATATCCACACAAAACCGCTTCTCCCCTCTTCGCGAAACAGAACGCGATGCTGTGATCATCGGCGATTCCATCGTTCGACACGTACACGTTACGTTAAATAAAAGTAAGGTGCATAGTCACTGCTTTCCTGGTGCTCGTGTTTCCGAAGTCGCTGCTCACGTTCCCGAGATTCTGAACGAGCGCGTCGGAACCGTTGTCCTGCACGCGGGAGGGGCCGACATCAGACTGCGCCAGACGGAAGTTTTGAAGAAAGACTTCAGGAATCTGATCGATACGGTACGCAGCACATCGCCTGATATAACGATTATTGTGTCAGGACCGCTTCCCACGTACCGACTAGGTCATGAAAAGTTTAGTAGATTATTTGCGCTTAATGAATGGTTAATGTCATGGTGCAATGAGCAGAAACTTCTCTTTGTAAATAATTGGAATCTGTTTTGGGAGCGTCCTAGGCTTTACCGTGCTGATGGCTTACACCCAAACAGATTCGGATCGGATCTTCTGTCAGATAACATCTCCAAAATGTTAAATACCTTTTGACTAGTAAACAAAAGTCCAAATCATAGTCTCTGCTGCACCAATTTAACTGATATAAATAGTGTAGAACATTGCATAGAAACTGTGTCTATTCCTCGTTTAGTGAGATCAAATCATAAATCTACTGCAGGATCTAGAAAAAATCTAATTGTTATTAAACCAGAAAATGTTGCTATTGGTAATCAAAAACAATTTTTAAAGCTAGGTCTTTTAAACATTAGATCACTCACACCTAAGGCAGTTATTGTAAATGAAATAGTCACAGATAATAGCTTCGATGTACTTTGCCTTACTGAAACCTGGCTTAAACCAAATGATTATTTCGGTTTAAATGAGTCTACTCCTCCTGGATACTTCTATAAGCATGAGCCCCGTCTGAATGGTCGTGGCGGCGGTGTTGCAACAATCTATAGAGATTTTCTCAATGTTACTCAGAAAACGGGTTATAAGTTTATTTCATTTGAAGTACTTGTACTAAATGTTACGCTCTTAGATGATAGAAAAACATCCCTATTATCTCTAGCCTTGGCTACCGTATATAGACCGCCTGGGCCTTACGCTGATTTCCTAAAAGAGTTTGCAGATTTTCTCTCAGACCTATTAGTTAACTTCGATAAAGCATTAATTGTTGGAGACTTTAATATCCATGTAGATAATCAAAATGATGCGTTAGGGGCTGCGTTTACTGATTTATTAAACTCCTTTGGGGTCAAGCAAAACATTACCGGACCGACTCATCGATTTAATCATACACTCGATTTAATTATATCACATGGAACCGATCCAACCGATATAGATATCATTCCACAAAGTGACGATGTCACTGACCATTACATGGTAACTTGCATATTACGTACTCCTGTAATATATCATGCTGCGCCGCGTTATCGATTAGGCAGAACAATCCTTCCATCCACCATAGATAATTTTTCAAACAGCTTATCGGATCTGTCTCAGCTGCTCAGTGAACCCAAACAAACAGATGAACTTGAGGAATTAACTAGCACTATGAGCACCATTCTCTCTGGATCATTGGATATTGTTGCGCCCATTAGATTAAAAAAGGTCAGAGAGAAAAGTAAAGCACCATGGTACAACAGTACTACGCGTGTTCTAAAGAGAGAAACCCGTAATTTAGAGCGTAAATGGAAACAAACCAACTTAGAGGTCTTTAGAATCGCATGGAAAGACAGTATGTCACGTTATAAAAAGGCCCTAAAAGCGGCCAGGGCTGAGCATCTACGCAAACTAATAGAAAACAACCATAACAATCCTAAGTTCTTATTTAACACCGTGGCGAGACTAACAAATAAACAGATGTCTCCTGAACAAAGTATTCCATTACAGTTTAGTAGTAATGATTTCATGAAGTTCTTCACTGAGAAAATAGAAAACATCAGAACCACAATTGTAAACGTTCAATCCTCAATCGCGCCTTATAATTCAGCCTCAATTATCACGCCGCAAGAACAATTACAGTGCTTTTCAACTATAGAACAAAAAGAGTTAAATAAATTTATCATTTCCTCTAAAACAACAACATGTTTATTAGATCCCATACCAACTAAACTATTGAAAGAAGTGTTACCTGTAGTGGAAGAGCCTCTCCTCAATATTATTAACTCGTCTTTATCTTTAGGTCATGTTCCAAGAACATTTAAATTGGCAGTTATAAAACCTCTCATTAAGAAACCACAATTAGATCCGAATAATCTAGTAAATTATAGACCCATTTCAAATCTACCTTTTATGTCTAAAATACTAGAAAAAGTTGTGTCCGCTCAACTGGGCTCTTTCTTACAAGAAAATGACACCTATGAAAAGTTTCAGTCTGGATTCAGGCCGCATCATAGCACTGAAACTGCGCTCGTTAAAATCACAAATGATTTACTCTTAGCTTCTGACCAAGGCTGTATCTCAATATTAGTTTTACTTGATCTTAGTGCTGCGTTCGATACTATAGATCATACAATACTCTTAGATCGACTACAAAATTATACTGGTGTTCAAGGACAAGCATTAAGCTGGTTTAGATCGTATTTATCTGACCGCTACCATTTTGTTTATTTAAATGGAGAAAAATCTATCATAACTCCAGTAAACTATGGAGTGCCGCAGGGATCTGTGTTAGGCCCTCTATTATTCTCAATATATATGCTGCCACTTGGAAATATTATAAGGAAACATGGAATTAGTTTCCATTGTTATGCTGATGACACTCAAATCTATATTTCATCACGGCCAGATGAAAACGCTAAATTATCCAAATTGACAGAGTGTGTTAAAGATATAAAAGATTGGATGACGCATAATTTTCTTTTATTAAATCCAGACAAGACAGAGGTACTACTTATCGGTTCAAAAAACCACCCACAAAACCTCTCACAATACAACTTTAACATAGTAGGATGTCCTGTTACTTCATCCTCTACAATAAAAGACCTGGGTGTTATATTAGACTGCAACCTGTCTTTTGAAAATCATATTTCATATGTTACAAGAACAGCCTTTTTCCACCTTAGAAACATTGCTAAGCTACGTAATATGCTATCAGTTTCTGACGCAGAAAAGTTAGTTCATGCATTCATGACCTCGAGACTAGATTACTGTAATGCGTTATTAGCCGGTTGTCCTGCATCCTTAATAAACAAGCTACAGTTAGTCCAAAATGCCGCCGCTAGAGTTCTAACTAGATCAAGAAAATATGATCATATAACACCGATTTTATCATCCCTACATTGGTTACCTATAAAGTCCCGTATTAATTACAAGGTATTGCTACTGACTTATAAAGCCCTAAACGGCTTAGCTCCAGTCTATTTAACCGATCTTCTATCGCCCTATAATCCATCGCGCTCTTTAAGATCACTAAATTCGAGGCTTTTGGTCATACCTAGGATATCCAGATCCACCAAAGGAGGGAGAGCATTTTCACATTTAGCACCAAAACTCTGGAATAGTCTTCCGGATACTGTTCGTTGCTCAGACTCACTCTCCCAGTTTAAAACTAGATTAAAGACGCATCTCTTCAGCCAGGCATTCATATAATACTTCTAATCCTACAGTTAAATCCGACCTCTAGTTCATAAACGCCAGAGGAGAACTGGCCCCCGACTGAGCCCGGGTTCTCCCAAGGTTTTTTTTTTCTCCATTAGGTCACCTGATGGAGTTTTTCGGTTCCTTGCCACTGTTGCCTTTGGCTTGCTCAGTTGGGGATATTTGGGGATATTTAATTGAATTAATCAATCAACGATACTATTGATCAGCATTACCGAACGTAGACGTTCCACTAGAAACAAACATTGATGTATTGTTCTAATTTATTACTGTGAAGCTGCTTTGATACAACCTGTGTTGTGAAAAGCGCTATATAAATAAACTTGACTTGACTTGACTTGACTTAATACGTAGGCTATAGAAGTATTATTTTGAACACGGTGCCTCGCCCTCGACCGGTCTGACTTCTTCACGCGACTTCTGCCTGCACTTTCAACTGTCCTCCTAACGGCTGCTGCAACTTGCGTTCTCTTCATCTACTCTATAAAGCAAAAAGGGGACAAAAAGTTTGTATTGTCTTTGTGCATATAGCCTAGATGAATTAGATAAATTAATAGAAACAATATAACTTTAAATTCACACTTAAGCAATATAGCCTACCGAGGTTGTGGAGGCTCGACATCAGCATATTTTGCAGAACTTTTCACTGCTGCCAGCACTCCCGTCTTTCCCAGGATGTATTTATGGAACTCTGCACAAGTCATCATTAAATTCATTTTTACTTTGATTTCGCTGCGGAACAGGTTAAATGAGCACCTGTTTCTCACATCGGTCCAGGCACCTTTCATTATTGAAAACACTCGTTCCGAGTAAGCATTGATCATGGGGATGCTCAAAATGAAAGACAGTAGCTTGGCATACTGTGGGAACGCAGACGTGCTCCTGAGTGCTTGGGCCCAAAGCGCACCTACAGGGTGACTATGTATTTCCAGATGAGGCAATATCTCTTTCAGAACACAGCTCTCATTGTAGAACTCATCCAGGTCGAGTTCATCATGCATCTGAAGGGCGGATACAGCGGCCATTAATTCCCTGTAGCTGATTTCTTGCTTTTCCTTAAGATTGAAACACTGGATGTTGAACAGGTGCCCGGATTCTGAGAAGTTGAACCATTTCTCAAGGTATTGCTCCGCGATATCATAAAAATTTGTGAATTCTCTCTTGAGCCTGTCAACCCTAAGATTAACGAAGGAGAGGAGGACGCTGTCAACTTTTGCTCCGAAAAAAGCATCTTTTTTGCGCTGCTGGAGTTTGGTTCGGAGGCCGCTCATAAGTGCATATACTTCAACTGAGGTGAGACTGTCACTCGCAAGACTCAGCACAGCACCAGTGAAAAGCTTTAAAGTGTTTTGCAAGAAGAAGTGTGTGACCTCCAGCTCGCTGCATTCATCTTCCTCTCCATGCTCGTTACCCTGGAGCGCATCTCAGAGGACACGGGGGCACTCCTCCTGTCCCAGTGACAAGAAGTAGCTGCGCACCGCTGGCCAGGTGTTGACAAGTCTGTCAATTGCAGGGTGCAGGCTCAACCAGCGTGTCGGGACGCGACGCAACAGTGTTTGGTACTCCATGTCAGCAAATTCAAACATTTCTTTGAGGGTGGAAACTCTCTTTGCAGAACAGCTGAAATGGTTGAATGATTTTATGACGATAGTCTCCACATCTATTTGCAGTGCATTGCTGGCACGTTTTACTGCATTGTGTATTATGTGAGCTGGGCAGTTTGCGGGAAGGATCTTGCTGTTGATTTTTTTTAGATTTTGGTAAATGGAGTGTTTTCTGCCGAAATTCACTGCCGCATTGTCAGCCGAGTAAGCCGAGATGTTATTGATGCTGAGTTTGTGTTCCTTTAATTTATTCAGTAAAGTGTCAGTGACGGCATCTGCGCTCTCAGCTGCTTGTTCAAAGAAATCAAGAACTCTGTTCTGGATGCCCTGCTCAGGAGTCCAGAATCTCACAGAGATCTGGAATGTTTTCACATTGCCTTTATTAGAGGCATTGGTTGAAATGGAAAATAATATATCTTTTGACTCGAGGCATTGGGAGAAGTCAGATGCGAGGGGTGCCAGGACGTTTGTGACCAGTGCTTCAGCTTTTGTGCGACTGCAGCTAACGAGTTTAGCTATGCCCGAATCCGAGTACAGTTTTGGTGTTAACTTCATCGCACAGTCAAGCGATCTGTATGATTGTTGGTGGGCCACACAGTGGAACACGGAGGTCAGCTCAGCAGCAGCTATTTTATTATACATGGAATCATCCTACTTCTTAAAGAAGGACGAGACCAACGTGTTGGTCTGTACTGTCACGGTGTTGGTACAGTGTAATTTGCTGCTAGCATGCAGCCTAACATCTGCCTCCCCCCGTGAGAGACACCAAACTCTTTCCTACACACTTTGCAGAACGCTTTACTTTCAGTTTCATCATGTAGGGCTTTTGCAATCCATGGATACCTGCCCACCCATTCCTCCCGGTACCTGCAGAGACGTTTTATCTTTTTTGCAGCGTGTTGGGGTTCCGGTACACCAGCCATGTCAATTTCATGAATGAAAATTTGCTTATCAGTGCATATCTTAATGCGCGCCTACGGTATATATATGAAAAAAAAAAAAGATGCTGCAGCCAACGAGCAACCGGCGGGGGCATAATTTAGATTGTAAATGAAAAAAAAAAAAACTAATTTAGAGGTCTTTAGAATTGCATGGAAAGACAGTAAAAGCGGCCAGGGCTGAGCACCTCCGCAAACTAATAGAAAACAACCAAAACAATCCTAGGTTCTCATTTAACACCGTGGCTAGACTAACAAACAGATGTCACCTGAACAAAATATTCAATTACAGTAGACAATTACATTAAGTTACAATTAGACAATTACAGTGCTTTACAACTATAGAACAAAAAGAGTTAAATAAATTTATCACTTCATCTAAAACAACAACATGTTTATTAGATCCTATACCAACTAAACTACTGAAAGAAGTGTTACCTGTAGTGAAAGAGCATCTCCTCAATATTATTAACTCATCTTTATCGTTAGGTCATGTTCCAAGAACATTTAAACTGGCAGTTATAAAACCTCTCATTAAGAAACCACAATTAGACCCACATAATCTAGCAAATTATAGACCCATTTCAAATCTACCTTTTATGTCTAAAATACTAGAAAAAGCTGTGTCCGCTCAACTGGGCTCTTTCTTGCATGAAAATGGCATCTATGAAAAGTTTCAGTTGGGATTCAGACCGCATCATAGCACTGAAACTGCGCTCGTTAAAATCACAAATGATTTACTTTTAGCTTCTGACCAAGGCTGTATCTCAATACTAGTTTTACTTGATCTTAGTGCTGCGTTCGATACTATAAATCACACAATACTCTTAGATCGACTACAAAATTATACTGGTGTTCAAGGAAGCTGGTTTAGATCGTACTTATCTCACCGCTACCATTTTGTCTATTTAAATGGAGAAAAAATCGATCATAACTCCAGTAAACTATGGAGTGCCGCAAGGATCTGTGTTAGGCCCTCTGTTATTCTCAATATATATGCTGCCACTTGGAAATATTATAAGGAAACATGCAATTAGTTTACATTGTTATGCTGATGACACTCAAATCTATATTTCATCACGGCCAGATGAAAACGCTAAATTATCCAAATTGGCAGAGTGTGTTAAAGATATAAAAGATTGGATGATGCGCAATTTTCTTTTATTAAATCCAGACAAGACAGAGGTACTAATCATCGGTTCAAAAAACCACCCACAAAACCTCTCACAATACAACTTTAACATAGTAGGATGTCCTGTTACTTTATCCTCTACAGTAAAAGACCTGGGTGTTATATTAGACTGCAACCTGTCTTTTGAAAATCATATTTCATATGTTACAAGAACAGCCTTTTTCCACCATCAAAGGAGGGAGAGCATTTTCACATTTAGCTCCAAAACTCTGGAATAGTCTTCCTGATACTGTCCGTTGCTCAGACTCGCTCTCCCAGTTTAAAACTAGATCAAAGACGCATCTCTTCAGCCAGGCATTCATATAATACTTTTAAACTTACAGTTAAATCCGACCTCTAGTTCATAAACGCCAGAGGAGAACTGGCCCCCGACTGAGCCCGGGTTCTCCCAAGGTTTTTTTTTCTCCATTAGGTCACCTGATGGAGTTTTTTGGTTCCTTGCCACTGTTGCCTTTGGCTTGCTCAGTTGTGGATATTTAATTTAATTAATCAATCAACAATACTATTGATCAGCATTACCAAACGTGGACATTTTCCATTAGAAACAAACATTGATGTATTGTTTTAATTTAATACTGTGAAGCTGCTTTAATACAATCTATGTTGTGAAAAGCGCTATATAAATAAACTTGACTTGACTCACACACACACACCACTTGAACCTTCCATAAAATGATCTTTCATGAAGGTCGGAAAGGTTGAAGCGAATTACAAGGACATTTGAAGGCTTGATTGCACAGGATTTTGCTCATAACTCCTAGACCATATGTCGTAGCCTCAAGTGTCTTATATCATTGGAAAGCTGGAACCCTGAAGAACAAAACGTATATCTCCGATTTCATTTCCGGTATGCAAATTTTTCCGCCATTTTGAATTTTGTCAAAAACCTACTTTTGCGAACTAGTCCTAGGTTTTTCGTCCGATCGGAACCAAACCAGTGCAGAAATGTTCTCTGGAGTCTGAATATCAATAATTATCAAAAAAAAGTTGAAATTTCGATTCACAGTCGCTAAGGGGCGCAAAACTAATGTTGTGGGAGGAGCCTATTTTACTAAAAGGGCTATAACGCAAGATGTAAATGAGGTATCTTCACCAAACTCGGCCCACATGTGTAGGAGTTCAATCTTGGGTCACAGTAAAAAAATCGCGACGATTAACCTCTAGGTGGCGCTATAACATGAAAAAAACATGAAAAGGGCTATGACGACCTGACCGTTAGTCCGATTGACTTGAAAATTGGTATACAGTGTCTTGGTCCAAGGTGCCTTGTATGTCTATGAGGACATTGGCGTATCTCAAAAAACATGGCCGCCATCGGCCAATGAAATTTGAGCACCTATTAGACAAGGTTGACGGAGGCTGATCGGAACAAAACTCGGTAGGCATGTTCGACTCATGGCCCTAGAGGTCTGTAAGAATTTTGAAAGAAATCAGCCACTAGTTGGCGCTAACGAGTTTTACAGCTCCGTAATCACGTGGTGTTACAAATATCCACACAATATGCATATCATTTGATAGACCTTCTCATGGAGAACAACTTTGCCTCAAGAACCATTGCTGTCAATCAAACCGTTAATTATATATTCGTAATTATGTTAAAAACCTACTTTTGCGAACTAGTCCCTGGTTTTTCGCCCGATCGGAACCAAACGAGTCTAAGACAATTCTATGGACTCTCTAGATAAATAATTATCAAAAAAAAGTCGAACTTTTGCATTTTTCGCATGGGTATATTGGGTCATAAAGAAAATGGGCGTGGCAAAATGCACTCAAAAGCCTATAAATCCTAAACGAAAACACAGAACTTCACAAAAATTGATGCGCATATGTGTCATAACATGCTAAAGAAGCCTGGAAATTTGTATGGAGATCGGACCAAAGGTGGCGCTATAACTGTTAAAACGCTTTAAAACCATATATTTCCTATGGTAAATTGCCTGTATTGGCTGTGAATGGTCTTTTCCTAGGAAAAATTCCTATTCCTATCTATGTTCATATAATTCTCATATAATAATGTTCATGACTCTTAATAAGCATGAAAAATTTCAGACAGATCAGACAAAATTTGCCTCTATAACAGTTAAAAAGGTAAAAATTATATAACATGTCATTAAGCCAATAAGTGGTATTTTACTGCCCCCTGCTGCCATTTCATCATACTGCTCCCTAATATTGTCATATAATTCATATTTAGACTTTATAAAATCATTATTTTAACATTTTAAATCATATTTTGTATCTATTCTCTATTGGAGTATTACTTGACAATTGTGTCACACTGAGATATGGAAATGGACTAAAGTAAATTAATGAAATGAAACGAAAGTAAAACGGGCATTTAAGCCACGCCCCCAAATACAAATTCACTCATAACTCGAAAACGGGAAGTCGTTTCGCGCTCAAATTTTGATGGTAAGGTCTTCTCCAGGCTCTTGATCGAAACGTGTCGTCGCGGGCCTCGGGAGCGCGCCCCCCGCGCGGATCTAGTTCGCGGGACCCCCGATTTTGAACGGCCGTAACTCCCGATCCAGACCACCCTGAACCTTGTGTGAGAGCTCGTTGGAAAGGGCCCATCCTTGGCTAGCTTCGATTCAAATGTGGTGTAATTTGTCCTGCGCATTCCAGAGATAAAAGCCCCCAAATATTTGCATTTGAACAGTCATAACTTCCAGCATCAATCGCCCAAAAACACATTGATGGTCTCATTTAACAGGGCTCCTCAAGCACTATATATGCTTTTTCGCCTTCTGGTTCCCGAGATATAAATTCCCATTCATTAATTCATTAAATCACTTCAATTGTAAAATGCAAGCTTTAATACCACTTTTGTCCACTCGAGGGAGCAGCAGGATTGCACATTACCTTTTCATTAGCTTTCAGTATTGGGAAACAAACAAATGCTTTAAAAAGCAATCTTTTTTATTATGATAGGGCTGTAGCTATCGATTATTTTAGTATTTTAGTATTTAGTATTTCAGTATTCTATTCAAGTAATCGGATAAAAAAAATTGTGGTAAAAAATAGATTCAAGTTAACAACAGCCTTTAAAATGACTTAAAATAGAAATATATAATAACAAGCAACAATAATTGGTTCAAGTAAAGTATCAAAGTAAGTAATTATATTGGTTTTATTGAAGAACACTGTTAAAATATACCCATGTAAAATAAATTATATAAACTAATATAAATATAACTTATGTACATAAATAACAAATGCCTGCAGAGGGCGCCAGCTGCCTGGTTGTTACACTAAGCCTGGCATTATCAAATCCTTGTTTAATATTGTCCAAACAATTAATTCAAATGTCAACTTAAACTTTAATATTTGACCACTTCTGTACGATAGAAATGCTACAGTCACTGTAATTTCTTGAACGAGAACATGTGCACATCAAAACATGCAAATTCAGAGCAAGAGTTTAAACTTTTATTTTGAAATCGCGATGGACAGCAGTTTGAGAAACCCAGATGTGCTCCACAAATGATAACAGTGCAATTATGAAACACAAATTGCGTCCGACTTGCGTTCCCATATTTGCACGTTATTGGAAACCTAAACAAACAGTATGGGATCAAATTCCCGCCAAATATATAGCGGTCGCGTATAAAAAAATAATAAGCGTGAATCAAAAATTTAAAAACACATGTAAAAATATATTGCACAAACTGAAAAAAATAATGCAAAATGATCAGAATAGCAAACAACGTGGTCACGGATCAAAATATAATAAGCGTGAATAAAGAAATAACAAGCATGAATAAAAACTTTAAACACATTAAAAGTTATTTTGCACAAAACTTAAACTTATGGTCATGCTTTGTTAAAAAGTATGGTTTTATTACTGTGTACTTTGTGCTTTCTTGCATTTTCTGCCCATATTTTACTCTTTTGTACGCTTGTGATGTTTTTCTCTTCGCTCTTCTTTCTATGTTCTGCGCTTGCTCTTCCAAATGTTGCAGTTCGAGTTTCATGTAAATTAGGGCGGGCTTAAGCGTCACCATTGGTCCACTAGTTCTAGATTGACAGATACTCCTCTAGCCAATCAATCGAAGAGGGGAGTTGACGTCACACCAATGCGACTCGTGGTGGCTACTGATGCTTACTTGTTATACAGGGGAAGACGACCATCAACAGGACACCTTTAAACTGCATGTGTGCCTGCAACTCAAACTGTTGCCGGTATACGTATACCTGGCAATATGGTATGGTTAAATTCGTCATCCTAACAACGACCTGTTACAGTTATGCCTGTCTGATGATCCATCATTCACCTCTAATGCACTTGACCTGGCACCGCGAGCGTCGATCTTCTCCGAGCAGCCACCACCACCTACTGGCCGTTTTACTTTCATATTTAATCAATAACAAGGATGTGTAATGTCGGTCCTGGGTGCAGAGTTTAGCTCCTTCAACCCTAATCAAACACACCTGAACCTAATCATCGTCTTTAGGATATTTAAGACAGGTGAGGTTTTTAATCGGAGTTGACGCTAAACTCTGCTGGACAGCGGCACTCTAGAAACAACGTTACCTATCGCTGATGGAGATGTTGCTGTATTCAAATTTTAAGCTATATTTAAAACATTAATTCTAAAGTAATATGCAATTATGTAGCTATGTATGTAAACACAGTAAGTTTGTAATAAATCACTGTATTAAATTCAACTGGTTTCTCTATATCTTCTCTGTAACACAATCATTTTCAATAATCTTGTCAAATTTGGCGAGGTTAATAAAAAAAAGGTAGGCAATGCGTCGACAGGTCAAAGTCCTAAAGTCTTCAGACAATGGCCGTTTTTAACTTAGTTTTTGCAACGAATTGTAGTGTTTCATAATTGCAGGATGTTTCGCTTACAAGCAGCCTTAACATATTGACATCATGAGCCAAGTAATATTGTTTAACACCAATTACCAGTGTGCACATTAACATTCTCATGTATCTAAAAAAAAATGAATTTAATTATTTATGTCCAGAGATCAGATAGCTTTACTGCTTGAAAGTCTTTGTAAAGTTAAATTGAACTGCCGTCTTCCCTTGTAAGTGTAGCACTCCTGAAAAGGAGTATAATGGTTAAAGAAAAATGAAATAAAAGAGAGTGCAGCAGTGCTTCTTTGTTGTTATATTTACTCAGAATGAAGTGCATCACGGGCGCGCACCACCCACTGAAGTGTGCGGTGACGTAATCACGCTGGTATGCCAAGCGAAAATAATTAATTTAATAAATGCACATATCAAAGCACAAATAAGAAATTTAACAGTATATAATAGTATTAGAAAAATAACATTTTAGTATATTATAATGGAATTGAAGAAATTGTACAAACATAAACAGCTTGTACCACGAGTCGCATTAGTGTGACGTCAACTCCCCTCTTCGATTGATGGGCTTGATGGAGTATCTGTCAATCTAGAACTAGTGGACCAATGGTGACGCTTAAGCCCGCCCTAATTTACATGAAACTCGAACTGCAACATTTGGAAGAGCAAGCGCAGAACATAGAAAGAAGAGCGAAGAGAAAAACATCACAAGCGTACAAAAGAGTAAAATATGAGCAGAAAATGCAAGAAAGCACAAAGTACACAGTAATAAAACCATACTTTTTAACAAAGCATGACCATAAGTTTAAGTTTTGTGCAAAATAACTTTTAATGTGTTTAAAGTTTTTATTCATGCTTGTTATTTCTTTATTCACGCTTATTATATTTTGATCCGTGACCACGTTGTTTGCTATTCTGATCATTTTGCATTATTTTTTTCAGTTTGTGCAATATATTTTTACATGTGTTTTTAAATTTTTGATTCACGCTTATTATTTTTTTATACACGACCGCTATATATTTGGCGGGAATTTGATCCCATACTACAGCACTGCAGAGACTGAGTTTGCTTGGAGCAGCGTTTACTGTGGATGGAGCTGAGGTAATTTTAACATGTAGGCTAATCTGCACCCATGTGTCTTCTGTGTGAAAAAAAAAAAAAAAACAAGCAAAAAACAGAAGATATATTTATTTAACTGAATCACAGACTTTGTGATTTCACAATGGCACTATGCTATACTATGACTGTAAATGGTTTTAAATATCGCGTTGTCCTAGAAAACTGTAATTCTGCGGTTGTTTGATTCTCGTCTGTGGAATGCACCACTTTTGGTATTTTGACAATTACTCTAGGGGTAAATTGCAATCAAGGATTTTTTTAAATCGAGTACTTGACTATAATTGAGGAATCGTTACAGCCCTATACTGGTAACATAGTTTTATATTATTAGATCACAAAGAAATGCCTATAGACAAATAAATATATTTTCTCAATAGCATATCCAAAAAACGTGTGTGTGTGCGTGTGTGTGTGTGTGTGTGTGCGTGTGTGTGTGCGTGTGTGTGTGTGTGTGTGTGTGTGTGTGTGTGTGTGTGTGTGAGCATGCATTATTGAGTTGACATGGAAAAACTGGTTTGATTTAGTGCAGAAAACTGGTGCAAATCATTAAGTTTAAAGTGAAAGTGAGCCAATAAGTGGTCTTCTTCTGCTGGCCATTCTACTTATTAATGAAGTCTTTTCACATGTGCTTTTGGATTAATTCATATTTAGGGTAGACACTAAAAAAATCACTTGTATAACAATAACTATTATAACACAATCATATTTCGTCAGTGTTTATCCCTTTATTTGCACTGACACTTCACATAATTGCTAGTAATGTGGTAAATCATGGTAAATCACGCTAGAAACATGGTAAGTCATAGTAAATAATAGTAGAATGTGGTGTATTAAGGTAAATCAGTAAGAATCCTGTTAAATCTTTCTAGAACGTGGTTTATCATGCTAGAACATGGTAAATCATGGTAAACTATGCTAGAACAGGGTAAATCATGGTAAACCATGATAAATCATGATGAACTATGGTAAATAATTTTAGAATGTGGTATATCATGGTAAATCATGCTAGAACAAGATCTTTTCCATCTATGATGTCAGTGGTTAAATGCTTGCTAAATAAAACTTAATAACTTTTTATGCTTTTGTGCTTTGAGGCCTTAAAGGCCTTAATTGCTTGAACCCCGATAAATGCTGCTTGCAGCTTTAATTCTTTTTGCTATTGACATGAAATTTTCACCAGATGTTGGTAACAACCCAAGGAATCACTACATACAAAGAAACCAAAACAAATAAGCTCAGAAATTAAGTTATGTGTAATAATGTGAAATGACACAGGGAAAAAGCATTGAACACATGAAGAAAAGGAGGTGCAAAAAGGCATTGAAAGCCAAGACAACAGCTTAAAACTATTAGTAATTAAAAAGCAATCCAGCCCCCTGTCCAAAAATAACAGTTGGTTCAGTCCCAACGGATGGCCTACAAAAAGGTCTCATTGCCAAGGTGTCACACAAGACACATCTCATGATGGGTAAAAGCAAAGAGCTGTCTCAAGACCTTCGCAACCTAATTGTTCCAACACATAATGATGGCATTGGTTATAGGCGCCATTCTAAGCTTCTGAATGGTCCAGTGAGCACTATTGGGGCCATAATACGGAAGTGGAAAGACAATCATTTCACCATAAATTTGCCTCGACCAGTGCTCCTCGCAAGATTTCTGACAGAGGAGTGAAAATAATAATCAGAAGAGAATAATCAGATGATGTTTTAGCAAACTGTATTGCTATACTGAGATGAGTAAAAATCGACTGAAATATGTTTAAATAAAATGTAGTCTATTTGTATAAGCAACGTATTAAACTGCAAATTAACATTTATATGCCCTAATATTTCATAAAAACAACGTTACAGTCAGGCGAAATATGAAAGACAACATTTTGTTGACTAGATTTGGGTACAGTTTTTACTGTAGAATACACATCAAATAAGCTTTTGTTTAGCAATTTCTATATATAAAATACTATTTTTGTTGTATTTGTGTATTAGTTTTAAGATGTTAGCTGTTCCAATGTTGGCTATATTCAAACTAATGAATACATAGATAAAATGTAGGCCTATAATAATTTTTTTTTATTTACAAAGAAAGAGTACACTTGAAATATTGTTGAAATTGTAATTATTGTTGTAATTGTAACCTTTTTACAACATGTTAATTACTTGTTCAGATCACATTTTCCGGTAAAAATTATTATGTTGGTCATACTTCCAAAAAGTATAATCTGTGATTGCGAATGACAGTATCCACACCGGCGCGGTGATTGACAGCTGCACATTCTCCTCAAAACATTGGATTATTCCGCACTGTGCCGCGTCGAAGCACAACTCACGCAAAGTTGATAATTCTGCGAATAACTGCAATTGCAGATTTTGAACAGAGATGATTTTCAGCAGATTTTCCAAAGAGGAAAAACTCCAGACTGAAGTTTTAATTGCAATTTAATAAATTTAGCTCTCTGCTCCTTGCTCCCTGAAACAATTAAACAATTAAAGGGGACCGTATTATGCCCCTTTTCACAAGATGTAAAATAAGTCTCTCATGTCCCCAGAGTGTGTATGTGAAGTTTTAGCTCAAAATACCCAACAGATCATTTTTACAGCGTGTTTAAATTGTCATTTTTTGGGGCACAGAAAAACGCGCTGTTTTAGTGTGTGCCCTTTAAATGCAAATAAGCTGCTGCTGCACGGCCCAGGGGGCGGAGCTTCGTGAGCTCGCGCTCAGTCTCTCAGGACAATTTCATCTCACGGAATGATGATAATATCAGAAACTCTCAGTAACGGTGTTCATTTCAAGTTGGACAATAATGCCTACAGAGTCAGAGTGCTGTATAGAGATGGAACAGGTATAGTTTAGTAGTTTAATTACGGTTATAACGTATTTGTCATCTGCTTGTATGTATCCACTAATAGCCTACAAGTCTGCTGTTTAGGACCAGGTCCGAATGATGATCAAACATGATGATCAAACATATACTGATGAGTTTAATAAAGTTTATTGTACATCACACAAAAGATGAAGCGTCAGTTTTACTCTAGAAAATCACCATAAGAGCTGAGTAAACACAGTAGGCTAAATTTTACGAAGTGCGCAAGTAGGCTACATAAACAAATATCGGTAGAATTGAGGGAGCATTTCTTTGAAAACAAAAATAATTTCACCTCGTCTTCAGCGGCTGCCTCAGATTTCGGGAGTAAATAGAGAGAGCTATGTGGATTAATACATCCAGCCACACAACACCTACAACGCTTGGGAGACATTCTCGTCAGTGCAGCAGCTGTGAACTCGATCAAGGCGGGTCTATGTTAGAACGGCAGTGTCTGTCAACACTCGTGGGCGGGGCCTGTTTTAGTGACGTCACTAAAGCCGCATTCTGAAAACAGGTCGTTGGGAGACAGTGCTGATGATTTATGGGGATTAATAAAAAAGGAGTGAGTGGATTTGTATCACTATTGGGTGGTTGTGTACGCACTATACACATTCATGCAAAAGTGAATTTTGCATAATAGGTCCCCTTTAAACTAATATTGGCACAAATTTTGCTTCAAACCACCTGACAAATGAAGCCACGCAATGGTGACGATGGAGTTAAGACGAAGTTTAAATAAGAAAGAAAAAAACGTGTGGTTTTTAACTGTGGTTTCGCTAGTTATTTGTTATGGGTGTGACGAGATGCTTACTCCACGAGACGAGACACGAGATTGGGTTCACGAGAACGAGACAAGACGAGATTTTTAAACTATTTTTAAGAAATCCTCAATGATGAAATATATGAATGGTAAATAGTCTTTTATTCAACTGAAAATCACAAAATGCAAAACAATTTAGGTGCATTTTGAAATCAACTTGTAATGAATGTTATTTTTAGGGATGCACCGATGCATCGGCTGAACATCGGTAACGGCCGATATTTGCCTCGTTAACTGCCATCGGCCATCGGGAAATAAAAATGACATTCGCCGATGTCACATGGGCGTCAGTTTGGTTTGATATGCTGGGGACAGAGACGCATTCGGAAGTGCATTTTCAGAAGTGCTGGGTACAATGACGCATTTATTTATTTATTTTTCTATGAGAAAACTCCTTTTCTCGAGAAAAGAACGACCATGGTGTGTAGCAGAAGAAGCGGCGGAGTATGCACGATCCGCGAGTGCTGAAGACGTTCTGAAATTTAATATGAACATTCACCCGTGTTTTTTCCCTCATAAATGCGAACACGAAAAATAAAATGAATATTATAATGTTTTTTTTGTTGGGTCAGACAATGATTACCAAATTTCTCTCTCATATTGCTCCTCATAACAACTGAAAAAGAACTTATAAATAAGGTTATAACTGTCAACCAGAAAGTGACATTAAAGGTTTTTTTTGTTTCATAAATTGCTTGGTCTGATTGAATTTGTGCTCATTCTAGGATAGTGTGATCAAGAGCCGAAAGACTTGTATGTTTCAGTGGCACAAAAGAAGGAATAAATAACAAAAAGAAAAAACATCGGCATCGGCATCGGCCATCGGCCAAGTTGTTATGTTAAACATCGGTATCGGTATCGGCCCAGAATTTCCCAATCGGTGCATCCCTAGTTATTTTACTTCTATTTTAAAGAGTTCTATGCAGTAAAGGATGCAAACACTGCTAAATGTTTTGCTATAAACTCTACCGTCTGGCTTCTCCCCTGTACGATTTCACATGAGAAATCTAACTCCTTTCCACAAATCGAACATAAAAAAATAAAACAGTATAAATAAAATAAATATTAATAACTGAAATAACACTTTAAATGCAAACAGTAAGTGTGTATCCATAATCAAAGTAGGCTACTGCTCTCTCAAAACTACAAGTTCAAACAGAAACAATTATTTTTTTCTTCAAGCATGAAAAAGAGATAAATTAACTACACAGAACAGCCTAAGATAATGGTCATGTTCTTTTTCAAGAATATAAGCATGTCAACGATTTCTGGCAGCAGTTGAGACCTTTGGGCAGTACTAGTAGTGCTGCACGATATGAGGAAAAGCTGCGATGTGCGATCATTGTTTAATATTGCGATGTCGATATGACTTGTGATATGTGAATGTTATTTATACTGTTCTCATGTCAATGTACTTTAATAGGTTCTTTGCGCGATAGGTCAAATGTTTATTACCATGCCTGGTTCAGATTACACTATTTTAGCGCGATTTTGGCACGATCCGTTTCGTGGAGATTCGTGAAGGACAACGGGCGTCGGGACGCAAGATTCGATCGTTTCATTTCGTGTGTCATAGTGGGCGACGACAAGCTACGCGTCTGCAATGCTTCAGGACATCACGACAGAAAAACTAGCATGTTTAACTTTAACGGTCCTCCACGACGGGTTGAGAGTGAGTGAGAGTGCGAGCAACAGTGTGCGTGTGTTTGCGCGCGCGCATGAGTGAGTGAGTGAGCGAGGGACAGTGTGTGTGTGTGTGTGTGTGTGTGTGTGTGTGTGTGCATGGAGTGTGTGTGTGATTGGCCCGGCACACAAATTATTTAAAAGTGGCAGGGGCATCTTCAATACTAATTTCACCCTCATGCTCCATCACGCTGACATCAAAACAACTCACGAGACAAAGTTTCACCTCGACGAGAAATCTCGACGCATTTTAATCTCGCGAGATCTCGTCATACGATTCACAGTGTCGAAGACAGCAGACAGATCCAGGAGGATGAGGACTGAGGATTTGGAAGCAGCTTTTGCGATCCGTAAGGCTTCTGTGACAGACAGTAATGCAGTCTCAGTAGAATGCCCTTTCTTGAAGCCGGATTGGTTGACATCCAGCTGGTTGTTGAGAGACAGAAAGGATGTTACTTGGTTGAAAACAGCTCTTTCAAGTGTCTTCGCAATGAATGGTAGGAGAGAGATAGGTCTGTAATGTTCTACAAATGATGTGTTTAGCGTTGGTTTTTTAAGCAGTGGAGTAACCCGAGCCTGCTTGAATGCTGTAGGGAAAATGCCAGTATGGAGGGATGAGTTGATGATGTGTGTGAGTGCTGGTAGAAGTGTGGGAGCGATGGCTTGTAGAAGGTGTGAGGGGATGGGGTCAAGTTTTGTAAATGAAAACTTGATGAGTTGAATCAGGTGTGTTTGATTAGGGAGACAAAGACAATGTGCAGTGTTGGGGTGCCGGCAGGACAGGTTTGGGAACCACTGACTAAATGTGACACGCAGTGATTTTTTTTTTTTCATTTCAGACCTGATGGAAGAGAGCGAGGAGAGTGAAGAACTGAGTGAAGTGGAGGAGGAGAGTGAAAAAATGAGTGAAGTGAAGGAGGAGAGTGAAGAACTGAGTGAAGTGGAGGAGGAGAGAGAAGAACTGAGTGAAGTGGAGGAGGAGAGTGAAGAACTGAGTGAAGTGGAGGAGGAGAGTAAAGAACTGAGTGAAGTGGAGGAGGAACATCATGTTAAACCTGAAGACAAACCCTTGAGTCGCTCCAAGACTAAAAAGACATTTTTAAAGAAAAGAAGAGCCAATAAATCTTCCACCTGCACTCAGTGTGGAAAGAGTTTCACAACCAAACATAGTCTTGAGATTCACTTGAGAATCCACACTGGAGAGAAGCCGTTCTCATGTGATCAGTGTGGGAAGAGATTCACAGCCAAACAAAGACTTGAGCGTCACATGAGAGTTCACACTGGAGAGAAGCCGTTCACTTGTGTTCAGTGTGGAAAAACATTTCGTAGGGCATCAGTCCTGAAGAGACACTTGACAGTTCATGCGAAGGAGAAGCCGCATTCATGTTCTGTGTGTGGAAAGAGGTTTTCACTGCTGACATCTTTACATGCACATCAGAAAATACACACTGGTGTGAGAGAGTACATGTGCTTTGAGTGTGAGAAGACTTTTATGACAGCAAATTGTTTAAAACTGCACGAGAGGATCCACACTGGAGAAAAACCTTACAAATGTTCACACTGTGACAACAGATTCAGTCAGTCATCTCATCTGAAAACACATGAGAAGATCCACAGCAGAGAAAAACCTTACAAGTGTTCACACTGTGAAAAGAGATTCAGTCAGTCATCTCATCTGAAAACACATGAGAGGATCCACACTGGAGAAAACCCTTACAAGTGTTCACACTGTGACAAGAGATTCAGTCAGTCATCAAATCTGAAAACACATGAGAGGATCCACAGCGGAGAGAAGCCGCACACGTGTGATCAGTGTGGAAAGAGTTTCAGATACAAACACAATCGGGAGATTCACATGAGAGTTCACACAGGAGAAAAGCCATTTACATGTGATCAATGTGGGAAGAGTTTCACAATCAAACAAAGTCTTGGGATTCACATGAGAATCCACACTGGAGAGAAGCCGCACTCATGCCATCAATGTGGGAAGATATTCAGCCGATCAACACACCTTAAAAGTCACATGAGAGTTCACACTGGAGAGAAGCCGTTCATATGTGATCATTGCGGCAAAGCATTTCCCCGGGCATCACACCTTAAGGCACACCTGACAGTTCATACAAAGGAGAAGCCATATTCATGTTCTGTGTGTGGAAAGAGTTTTTCACACCAGCAATCTTTACATACACATCAAAAAATACATACTGGTGTGAGAGAGTACATGTGCTTTGAGTGTGAGAAGACTTTTATGACAGCGAAATGTTTAAAACTGCACCAGATGATCCACACTGGAGAAAAACCTTACAAGTGTTCACACTGTGACAAGAGATTCAGTCGATCAACACATCTGAAATCACATGAGAGGATCCACAGCGGAGAAAAACCTTACAAGTGTTTACACTGCAAAAAGAGATTCAGTCAGTCATCACATCTGAAAACACATGAGAGGATCCACAGCGGAGAAAAACCTTACAAGTGTTCACACTGTGACAAGAGATTCAGTCAGTCACAACATCTGAAATCACATGAGAGGATCCACAGCGAAGAGAAGCCACTCACGTGTGATCAGTGTGGAAAGAGTTTCTCTATTAAAAGTCACCTGAAGATACACATGAAGATCCATACAGTGGAGAAACCACATCACCACAGTCTGAGATCACGGTAAGTAGTTCATCTTTATGTGCTGAGAAACAAAATCTCTTCTGTGTAAGTTAGTCAGTCAAATCTCTCCTCTCCACCTATAGCTGGCGCTGTTTCACTGTGGCTGCTGTTGAATCATCCAGGTTGTGAATGAGGCAGACACCTGATGTGATTTTAAAGTGCTTGGTGTGTACACTGCCGTGCAAAGGCAAAAGACCGTAAGACCGTTTTGGTCGAAAATTATGCCGTGTTTCCACCGCAGGAACTTTCCCCAGGAACTAGGAACTTTGGGGTGATACTCGTTGTGTTTACACCGCAGGAACCAGGGTCTAAATGAAGTTCCGGGTAAATATTTCCCCCTTCGAAAGTCCCTGCTCGTGAGGTAGTACTTTTTCAAAGTTCCGGAACTTTCAGGGGTGGGACTTGGGCGCTGAACATGCTGATTGGTTGAGTTCATGCCGCATTTTGATTGGTCGACTCCACGCAGCATTTTATTCAACCACCATCTGTTGCGGTGCATGCAGTAACAGTCGTCTGCTATTCGAATCAACAATGGAGTTTAAAAAAATGCCACCGATGGACCGACGACGAGGTTCAGGCTTTATTAAGCTTAAATTCAAAGGATGAAATCCAGTGGGAAATGTAAAGTCGCACGCTGTTCTACGTCACCAGCCTATTTGTCTAATCTTCACAGTACTTTAGCCCGCGGTGGAAACGCGGCTAGGAACAGGTCTACAAGTTCCTGGTAAAAAAGTTCCTGGGACAAATTGTTCCGGGTAATTTCGGTGGAAACACGGCATATGTTAATGATATTTTTGGCACATTCAATATCTCCTTTATCATGTGGATAAAAGTCTTGAGTCAATTCCGCTTTTTTTTTCGAGTAATAGGTTGTCTTAAAAGTAACTTCCAAAAGCCAAAGAGAAACCAAGGCAGAACACCGTAACACCAGTAATACCGCCAAAGAGCGGTAGGCTTTGTTTTGGAACGTTCAAATTAAGTTACGGTAATCTACCTTTGTTTAGCCGCGCATCAATATGTAGTTACTGTACCGGTGTTCTATCAAATAATGCGACCTATCAGATTGTACATTGTTCTGCGTTTGTTTTACTGTCAATTAAAATTGAAATTACGGTGTAGCCTACTTTGTACAACTTCCATCAGTCCCTTAACTTCTGATGCGTTGTCCTGCACAAACGCGGTCATGCTGTAGCAGATGAATACAACAAAGAACTAAAGCCCTATGGCGTCATTTTTTAGTCAAATGTTATGAGCGTGTAAGACATGCTCACGAGCACATTATGTTATTTCACACGCGCAAAAATGAACCTTCAGCTGGCATGATAAAAGTACTCGCGCACAAATTCAACAACCGAGAGGTGTACAGGTAGCTGCGAGCGAGCGCCTGGCATACTCTCATGCTTGTACAGTGGAATCCTGCTCGCGCGCAGCGGGCTTCTGCTCGCGGAGTGCTGTTTTGCTCGCGCAGTGGATTTCTGCTCGCTCGAGTCTACATGACTTTTGACAATTTGGGGGCGGAAACCAAGGAGGGCACTGACCCTCTTATGATTGGTCACTTTCATCATGGAAAATCTTGGGAAATCCTAACCCCGCCCACCTTCAGACGCAGCGCGAGTCACTCAGCTCGCTCTGCTATTCCGGCTATCTCTGTATATTTTAGACAACGAAAAATGTGATAAAACACCATACTAACTCTTTTCGTTTTCATTTAAAGAAATCTTAAACATGATAGCCACACAAATGTGGTTCAGGCAACGCGTATTGATTATATTCACTGCACATAACGTTTGCCTATTTATAAAAAAAAAAATATATATATATATAAAACACAAACCTGCCTCTTTTCGTTTTAAATATAATATAAAAACATTAAACATTTTAATATGGCCCAGGCAATATGTGCATTTGTACTAAACAACAGATTTTGCAGTAAACAACATTACAGTTTTTAAATTTTTAAATACAATTATTACAATTTAAAATGACAAAACTCAACCCAGTCTCTTTTTGTTAAATTTCAGTTTTATCAATATTAGCCATTATAAAAAAGTAAAAGGTATAAGAAGCTATACAAATAAAGCAAACAATTCAGTCAAACACACAAAGTCAGCGCTCTATAAAACCATACAAAGGTAATGTTAAATAGCTTATAAAGTTATGAAACTTCCCCTCAGCCAAAACGATTGGCCAGGGAATAAATTATAGATTCACGAGACCAAAAATCGCCCGTTAGATATACACAAGACGAATTATATCTCATGTTTAACCACTACAGAGACGCCAGCGAAAGCGGCGAACGTCAGAAAGACTATAACCGAGGAAAGGCTGTTCCAGGCGGGGTACATGAGCGCCGAGCGCCCGGTCATCGTTGTATGGTTAGACAAGCGCTGACTTTGTATGTTTGACTGAATTTTTTGCTTTATTTGTATAGCTTCTTATACCTTTTACTTATACTTTTATCATGGCTAATATTGATAAAACTGAAATTTAACAAAAAGAGACTGGGTTGAGTTTTGTCATTTTAAATTGTAGGCTAATAATTGTATTTAAAAATTTTAAAACTGTAATGTTGTTTACTGCAAAATCTGTTGTTTAGTACAAATGCACATATTGCCTGGGCCATATTAAAATGTTTAATGTTTTTATATTATATTTAAAACGAAAAGAGGCAGGTTTGTGTTTTATATTTTGTTTTGTTTTTATAAATAGGCAAACGTTATGTGCAGTGAATATAATCAATACGCGTTGCCTGAACCACATTTGTGTGGCTATCATGTTTAAGATTTCTTTAAATGAAAACGAAAATAGTTAGTAAGGTGTTTTATCACATATTTCGTTGTAGGGTGACCAGATGAGATTGGCTGAAATTCGGGACGGGGGGGGTGGGGGGGGGTGTTGTTTGGGGAGGTTTTGGGGTAGTCCTACTATGATATTAGACTACATAGCCTATAATAAAATGAATTTTCAAACCTGAACCAAACATATTTTTATTCAAAGATCAACAATCTGTCATTAATATTTAGTCTGCCACAAAAAAAACAATATTAAAATCATGAACTCAAATGTCATTGTGACCAAAAAAAAAAAAAAAAGACTGTTGTAACAGTGCGTAAATCAGACATTTCAGGCTATAAGTCTAACGCTAATAAGCCTTAAATGCCAAAATTATTATTATGACGAAATTGTCGGTCATTAAATAAGAAAACTAAATAATTGTGTAGATGATTTGCTTTGTGTAACCCAACATCAGACATTAGGCCGAAGTTTTTTTTTGCACACAGTGCCGCGACCAATCAATCACTCCTTTACTGGCTGCCTGCACATTCACTGTCCTCGCGGCTGCGGCAACTCGCGCTCGCTTATCAATGCATTTTAATTCGCGCCTACGGTATCTTTGTTGAACTTCAAAAAAAGAAAAAGAAAAAGAAAAAGATGCTGCAGCCAATAAGCAGCCGGCGGGGCTGGCTGCAGGACGACTCCACCTCCACGGACAGTTTTTAATGTTTTATCAGACAATATAAGAATTTGCTTTAGTATAATTTTAGGGACAATTAGGGCCGGATTCGGGATTCGGGACAACAGCTTAGATTTCGGGACTGTCCCGAATTTTTCGGGACGTCTGGTCACCCTATTTCGTTGCCTAAAATATACAGAGATAGCCGGAATAGCAGAGCGAGCTGAGTGACTCGCGCTGCGTCTGAAGGTGGGCGGGGTTAGGATTTCCCAAGATTTTCCATGATGAAAGTGACCAATCATAAGAGGGTCAGTGCCCTCCTTGGTTTCCGCCCCCAAATTGTCAAAAGTCATGTAGACTCGAGCGAGCAGAAATCAGCTGAGCGAGCAGAAATCCACTGCGCGAGCAAAACAGCACTCCGCGAGCAGAAGCCCGCTGCGCGCGAGCAGGATTCCACTGTACAAGCATGAGAGTATGCCAGGCGCTCGCTCGCAGCTACCTGTACACCTCTCGGTTGTTGAATTTGTGCGCGAGTACTTTTATCATGCCAGCTGAAGGTTCATTTTTGCGCGTGTGAAATAACATAATGTGCTCGTGAGCATGTCTTACACGCTCATAACATTTGACAAAAAAATGACGCCATAAAGCCCCACCTCACCCAGTTTGTGTACTGGACCTGGTTGAAACACTCATGCATCTAGCTGGCAGAGTGCCAAAACTTCGCCGGCTCCTTCAGCACCGACCTAAACACGGTTGAGTCGGCGCGGGAATAATATAATTACAGGCAGTGTTTATAATGAAGCAACAAGTGTACTGGTGCATACGACATCAGACCAGCTGTTACAAGCGGGTTATACCTATCACAGTGTCCGGAATAAATACGCAGGACGAGCGAAGTGCACAAGCACAATAATAGGGTAGACAGCTGAAACCACCGCATAATGAAAAGACACAGAACACAGAATGTTGTGCTATAAATGCATTAGTTGTCGAGGTAGTCCAGAATGCGCTCCCCACTCCCCACTCTCCACTCCCCACTCAAAAAGCACTGTTTTTCATGACCGTGAATGTGAGGAGCACGACACATTTGAACATGAATCTCAGGAAGCGCCTGTGATGAGGGCTATCTGAATGTGAAAGTATGCGTCTTTCAGATTCACCGCTATAAACCAATCCCCGGGTCGAATGTGCACGAGGATCTGTTTTATATCGTGATAATTTTGAACGCGTTCTTAGCAAGTCACTCGGTTCCAATGGAAGATAGACTGGAGCTATTTTCACATGTCTTTTACAGGTCTATTTATAATGGTCTATAATGATTTTGTTAATGGTGATCAGCAACCAAATATTGATAATGTGAAAGTTACTGCCTTTTGCCTTGGCATGGCTTCTTACTTTTTGCTGACAATACACAAAGGCAGAGTACAGTAACTTTAAAATAGTGGTCAAAAGTCAAGTTTGAGCTCAATATTTTGTATTGTAAATAATTGTCATTACTAAAACATCAAATTGCCAGATTTCCAGTGTCCTATCTATAATTAATTTGGAGGGACAACTAAAAATCTTTAGTCATTTTTCTCACTTCCACACTCTAGCGAGTTAAGGCCTTTGTAGGGCAGTATAACAGTATAACACTTTTGACCTCTATTTTAGAGTTACTGTACTCTGCATTTGTATTGTCAGCAAAATATGAGAAGTCATGCCAAGGCAAAAGGGAGTAACTTCCACATTATCAATAGTTGGTTGGTGATCATCATAAAAAAAAATCATTATAGTAACACCTGTATAAAATCTAGTGATCATGGCATTTATTTTGTACTATACCATACCATCTTCTTCTGCTTATCCGGGGCCGGGTCGCGGGGGCAGCAGTCTAAGCAGAGATGGCCAGACTTCCCTCTCCTTAGACACTTCCTCCAGCTCTTCCGGGGGGACACCGAGGCATTCCCAGGCCAGCCAGGAGACATAGTCCCTCCAGCGTGTCCTAGGTCTTCCCCAGGGTCTCATCCCAGTGGGACGCGCTCGGAACACCTTCCCGGGAAGGCGTCCAGGAGGCATCTGGAACAGATGCCCGAGCCACTTCAGCTGACCCCTCTCGATGTGGAGGAGCAGCGGCTCTACTCTGAGCTCCTCCCAAGTGACCGAGCTTCTCACCCTATCTCTAAGGGATCGCCCAGCCACCCTGCGGAGAAAGCTCATTTCGGCCGCCTGTATCCGGGATCTTGCCATTTCTGTCATGACCATAGGTTAGAGTAGGAACGTAGATTGACCGTTAAATCGAGAGGTTCGCCTTTCTTCACCACAACAGACCGGTACATCGACCACATTACTGCAGAAGCAGCAAATCCATCTGTCCGTACTGCAGAAAAAGCAAATCGTCCATCTGTCAAATCCGTCTTGATCCGTCTGTCAACCTCCCGTTCCATTCTTCCCTCACTCGTGAACAAGACCCCAAGATACTTGAACTCCTCCACTTGAGGCAGGAACTCTCCACCAACGTGAAGTGGACAAGCCACCCTTTTCCGACTGAGAACCATGGCCTCGGATTTGGAGGTGCTGATTCTCATCCCAGCCGCTTCCCACTCGGCTGCAAACCGTCTCAGTGAATGCTGAAGGTCCTGGTCTGATGGTGCCAGCATGACAACGTCATCTGCAAAAAGCAGAGACGAAATCGTGTGGTCCTCAAACCTGACACCCTCCGACCTAGCAATTCTGTCCATAAAAATTATGAACAGAACCGGCGACAAAGGGCAGCCCTGCCGGAGTCCAACATGCACCCGGAAACAGTCTGACCTATTGCCGGCAATGCGAACCAAGCACCTGCTGCGGTCATACAGGGAGCGGACAGCCCTTAGGAAAGGGCCCCTGACCCCATACTCCTAGAGCACCCTCCACAGGACACCACGAGGGACACGGTCAAATGCCTTCTCCAAATCCACAAAGCACATGTGGACTGGTTGGGCAAACTGTAAACAGTGTTGGTAGGGCACTGCTTCCCTATCCTGAGGCACCGGACGGTTTGCCAGAATCTCTTCGAGGCCAACCGATAGTCCTTCTCCTTGGCCTCACCGAACTCTTCCCAAGCCCCATTTTTTGCCTCCACAACCACCCGGGCTGCAGTCTGCTTGTCAGCTGCCTCAGGAGTCCCACAAGCCAGCCAGGCTCGATAGGACTACTTCTTCAGTTTGACGGCATCCCTTACTTCCGGTGTCCACCACCGGGTTCGGGGATTACCACCTCAACAGGCACCTTACGGACACCTTACGGCCACAACTCCAAGTGGCCGCGTCGACAATGGAGGTGGAGAACATGGTCCATTTGGACTCAATATCTCCAGACTCCCTCTGGATTCGGTCGAAGCTCCGGAGGTGGAAGTTGAAAATCTCTCTGACAGGGGACTCTGCCAAACGTTCCCAACAGACACTTATAGTACGTTTGGGTCTGCCGAGTCTGTCCCGCTTCCTCCCCGGCCATTGGATCCAATTCACCATCAGGTGGTGATCGGTTGACGGCTCCGCCCCACTCTTCACCTGAGTGTCCAAGCCATACGGCCGGAGGCCAGATGAAACGACCACAAAGTCAATCATCGACCTCCCGTCTAGGGTGTCCTGGTGCCACGTGCACTGATGGACACCCTTATGCTTGAACATGGTGTTTGTTATGGACAAGCTGTAACTAGCACAGAAGTCCAATAACAGAACACCACTTGGGTTCAGATCAGGGGGGCCGTTCCCCCCAATCAAGTTCCTCCAGGTGTTACTGTTGCTGCCCACGTGTATGTTGAAGTCCCCCAGTAGAACGACAGAGTCCCCAGTTTGAGCACTTTCCAGCACCCCTACTATGGACCCCAAGAAGGCCGGGTACTCTACACTGCCGTTTGGTCCGTAGGCGCAGACGACAGTGAGAGACCTATCCCCGACCTGAAGGCGCAGAAAAGCAACCCTCTCATTCACCGGGGTGAACTACAACACATGGTGGATGAGCTGGGGGGCTATAAGCAAACCCACACCAGCCCGCCGCCTCTCACCATGGGCAACTCCAGAGTGGTAAAGAGTCCATCCTCTCTCCAGGAGTGTGGTTCCAGAGCCCAAGCCGTACATGGAGGTGATCCCAACTATCTCTAGTCGGTACCGCTCAACCTCACGCACAATCTCAGGCTCCTTCCTTGCCAGCGAGGTGACACTCCACATCCCTAGAGCTAGTTTCCGTGTCCAGGGATTGGGTCGTCGCCTTCAACTGCCGCCCGATCCTCTAAGCACCGGTCCCTTATGGTCCCTCCTACAGGTGATGAGCCCACGGGAGGGCGGCCCCACGTCGCTCCTTCGGGCTGAGCTTGGCCGGACCCCATGGGGGGAGACCCGGCCACCAAGCGCTCTCATGCGAACCCCAAACCTGGGCCTGGCTCCAGGGTGGGGTCCCGGCTGCGCCATGCCGTGCGACGTCATGGTCCTCAATCTTATTTCCATCATAAGGGTTTTTGTACTGCTCTTAGTCTGACCCATCACCTAGGACCTGTTTGCCTTGGGAGACCCTACCAAGGGCATATAGCCCCGGACAACATAGCTCCTAGGGTCAGTCGAGTACTAAAACTCCTCCACCACAGTAAGGTGGCAGTTCAAGGAAGGGGCATTTATTTTGAATTACAGTACTCTGCATTTATTTTGTATGATTTACAATTACTTATAACCGTCTAATTATTGCTATCCTGTGATTTGGTTGCATTCTGATGGCATTATTAATACATTAGACATGACAAAATACCTCCAGTGGTAAAGAGTGGGCTATCTTCAATTGGTACAGAGTGGCATAAGACTTGCTAAGCGCGCTTTCAAAATGATCACGATAAAACAGAATATCATGCACATTCGACCTGGTTTATAGTGGTAAATCTGAAAGATACTTTCACATTTAGCTAGCCCTCATCACAAGTGCTTCCTGAGATTTGTGTTTGAATATGTCGCGTCCCTCACGTTCACGGTCACGAAAAACAGTGCTTTTTGAGACTATCAGAGGGGAGCACGTTCTGGACTACCTCAACGACTAATGCATTTATAGCACAACCTTCTGTGTTCTGCGTCTTTTCATTATGCGGTGGTTTCAGCTGTCTTCCCTATTATTGTGCTTGTGCACTTCGCTTGTCCCGTGTATTTATTCCGGACGCTGTGATAGGTATAACCCGCTTGTAACAGCTGGTCTGATGTTGTATGCACAAGTACACTTGTTGCTTCATTATTGACATTCCCTGTGATATATTATTCCCGCGTCGGCACGACCGTGTTTAGGGCGGTGCTGAAGGAGCCAGCAAAGTTTTGGCACTCTGCCAGCTAGATGCATGCATTAGTGTTTCAACCAGGTCAGGTACCCGAACTGGGTGAGGCGGGGCTTTAGTTCTTTGTTGTATTCATCTTCTATGGCATGACTGCGTTTGTGCAGGACAAAGCTCTTGGGACATCAGAAGTTACAGGGACTAATGGAAGCTGTACAAAGTAGGTAACACAGGCTACACCGTAATTTCAATTTTAATTGACAGTAAAACAGGCAGAAAACCATACAATCTGATAAGGTAGCAATATGTGATAGAACACCATCACAGTAACTTCATATTGACACGCGGCTAAACAAAGGCAGAGTACCGTAATTCAATTTGAGCGTTCCAAAACAAAGCCAAAGTTCTGTCTTGGTTTCCATTATTTTCTCTGAAAAAACAACGGAATTGACTCTCTTGACTCCTTTCTTATCCACATTACAAAGGAGTCTTGAATGTGCCAAAAATATCAATAACTAATTTTCGACCAAAAGCAACGTTACCGTCTTTGGCCTTTGCACGGCAGAGTAGTACATAGTGAAACGCTATTTAAATGCCTCATTCATTCATTAGTTTCATTAGTTGATTGGTTTCTATTAACTTGTGTTCAACCCAACATGAATGTGTGATAGAAATAAAATCTGTCTGATTTTGATGTGATTTTTCTGTTCAGAGCACTGCAAAATCACTCTCTGACAATATACATGGCAGCGCTGTGCAACTTTCTCTTTCTGACACTGCTTATTATGGTATAGATAAAACGTCAAACAGTATTTTCATGTTTTCTAACAGCAGTTCATGTTTTAGTATTTGCTCTGGTGCTTATCAAGAATACAGAGATGAGAAGCTTCCAGATTCTTCCTCTGTTAATGTTAGAAAGGTGTTGGAAATGATGTGATTGCTTACAGATCTAGAGTTCCATGACCAAACTAGTGATTTATAACCAGAGCCGGACAGTAACTGAGTACATTTACTTGAGTACAGTACTTAAGTACAGTTTTGAGGGATCTGTACTTTACTCGAGTATCATTTTTGGGGAGTACTCATGACTTTACTCAAGTACATTTGAGGGGCAAATATTGTACTCTTTACTCCACTACATTTCTATCCATAACTGTGAGTACCCGTTACTACTTATATTAAAAAAAAAAAAAAAAAAAAAGGAAAAAAGAAACATCTCGGAAACCCTCTCAAATGTGATTGGATTGTGCAGGCGCCACTGATTGGGACAGCCTATCAGCAATCACCTTCAGCTTTCCGCCAAAGTCAACTCCATGGTCAGATTTAGATAAGAGACGAAACCATGGACGAAACAATGGATGAAGGTCCATCCCGGGAGCAATATTTTTTTCCCCAGGATGATAGGGGAAGACTCATTCATTAGGGAAGTCATCCCTGATTGGTCTTAACCCCAGTGACGGGTAGGTTTAGGGGCGGGGTTATGGGGGTCATAAGACCCCTAGTGACGGGTAGGTTTAGGGGTGGGGTTAGGGGTAGGTCATCAGACCAATCAGGGATGACTTCCCTAATGAATATTCATGAGTCTTCCCCTACCATCCTGGGGAAAAAAAATCGCATCCCGGGAATGTGCCAAGCCATGGCCCCACCTCGCCAGACTATTTCAATTTTCTGAACAAGTAAATGATAGTTTTCGCTTCAAGTGTTTGCTGTGTTTACCAGTGTAAGCACTGTGGCAGTAGTAATGCAATATTTAGAAAATGTACTCTTGTACTCTTGATACTCAAGTACTTTTAAAAACAAGTACTTTAGTACTTTTACTTAAGTAGACATCTGACTGTATTACTTTTACTTGTACTTGAGTAAAATTTAGCAAGGGGTATCTGCACTTTTACTCAAGTAATGTAGCTGTGTACTCTGTCTGCCTCTTTTTATAACACAAATTATCTTCATGATATTAAAATAGATCATAATTATGCCACAGCATAACCACAGCAGTTGTTGACCAGATTTGATGGGGTTGAAATGACTATTGAACTCATCATTGATCTTGACTTTGGGCTTCACTTTTCATTTCAAGTTTGTCTTTCATTTGAAATCTCACTTGATTTAATGTTTCTTTTAGACTTGATGGACGTGAACAAGAAAGGAAAAACAAAAGCCAAAAAAGTCTCCTGCCCTCAGTGTAAAAAACGCTTCACATGAAAATCAAGTCTGAAGATTCACAGGAGAGTTCACACTGGGAAGAAGCGGCTCAGGCTTTCTCTCTGAAATCACATCTACTCTCATTCTGAAAAAAGACCATTTAACTGTGATCAGTGTGGTAAACAGTTTCTTTGAGCATCAGTCCTGAAGAAACACCTGAAGATTCACACAAAGGAGAAGATTCATTAGTAATATTACAGCAGAAAAGACACGGTGGTGTGTGTTTCAGTGCAGGAAGGCCTTTACTGCGAATGATAGAAAGAGGTGAACTGAAAAAGCATCAGAAAATTCACCCTGGAAAAACCTTTGGAGGCAAAGTTCAGGAGCTGAAGAAGAGGCCTTAACACTTTTAATAGAGACATGAATCTGATATAATTTTTTAACTCGTTCATTTATTGTTTTTCATTAGAACATCTAGTTTCACTTCTTCTCTTCCATGGAAATGCAAGATATACGTTCATGTATCTTTCAAACTGGACTCTTTTCTTCTCTTCTTCTCTTGAGATGCTTTGGCTCTTATAAGTCAGTAAAGAGAGAGAGATCTGTCTAAATCGCTTTCACTTTTTCTTAATGTTTGTATTTGCTTCATGTAATATTGATTAAACTCTTTACTCATTTTATCAATATCTCATTGTTATTTTCCTTTTTTAATTTTCTTCATTCTAGTTCTGAAATTCATGAAGTATCCTGATATGATTGCTTTTTGAGCTTTCCGTGTTTTAAACTTCCCAACAGAGCTTTTAAATGCTTAACTAAATTATCTTTCACTGCACACATGACTGGCATTGAATGAGATTGCTGTCTGTCTACATTATTAACCGTTTCACCCTTGATATCCAGTATCATATAGGCTGTATTTCAAAGAGTTTGTTCTAGTCAGTTTGAGGTTTCATTCACACCATGAGGCTTAAAAGGCCTAAAATGAAGAAATTGCTCTTAATTCAAGCAGAATCAGCAGAAAATTAAAAACAGCATTACCAGCTTCACTTATCACTAACCAGACTGACTTTATTTCATTTCTGTTTTAATGAAATCAATAGTTGTATTTTAAAGTCACCATGATGGTGGTTAGCGTTTGCTTTAGTTGGATTCTTGACCCTTGACAAAATGAGGCTTCCTGAACCACTGAGACCTCACAGCCAAAGGTTCATTACTCGAAGCTTCATTCAGCATTGCTCACTAGTGACACCTAGCTACTGTGCAAAGAAATAGCAGACAAATTAATTCATTCTGAACCATTGTCGCTCCCTCCCTAATTTTATATAAAAAAAAAATTATAAAAAAATGTGTTTTATAAAAATACTTTTATAAATAAAAATATTTATTTGTAATGTAAATATACAAATACATATTTATATTTATTTGTATATTTATATTTAAATGTATATTTTATAAAAAATATTTTTATAAATAAAATTATTTATTTATTTATTTGTGCACTGTTGATGTCTGTAACCTTTCATTTGCAATAATAAAAAGACGTGATCAGACATTTGTCCATTACTGTGTATAATATAAAATATGTATCTTCCTCTGTCTGAATTTACTTGTGCAGTCACACACACAGTTAATTAATTATTCATAAATTGTTTGGATAGTGACAGTATGAACAACAACAGTGACACTGTGTTGAGTGCAGTGCTTATGTTAGAGGGAGTGTAATAAAGTACATTTATTCATTTAGCAGATTATAGATAACATTAAAGTAAACTGCAACAGAATAGTCCAGAAGGAAGGATTACAATAGATTTTTTTTATTGAGAAACAAAAAACAATTATTTCAAGTGTGTTGGGGTTTAGACGATTCCTCTTCTTGGACAAAATCTCTCTAGCCTTGGAAAAGATCCTTTCACAAGGAACAGAGGATGCAGGGGAACGTAAAAATTGCAGTGGTACAAATGAGGACACTGATGCTTCTGTTGAGCCCAGACAGGGGAGGATTCCCTCTTTCTTGCTGGCTCCATTACCAGGAAAAAAGGAAGAGTCACAAAAAGCAAACAAATCCAATAGGGCAATCCAAATCAAAATGCAGTCCAGTCCAGATGCAAAAATCCAGAGCAATCCAAATAATCTTATATAATTAATATAAAGACTATAATATAGCTAGGCCTACTATAATAATATGCTATAACTATTCTAACCTGATCATGTAATAATATACAGCCCCAACATATGACACAATAACGACAATGACAATGATAGTTTTCTAACTCTCTGACACTACTACAACTGCTTCTACTACGACACTCAGACCGAACCGATGACGTATCCACACAAACCGAGGCCTCGTTTTGTCATTAGTCACGTGATTTTCACGTTAACAACACAAGCCTCGAATCGCGGCTTCATCTGGCACGCCCACTTTTTCTCGACACAAGCTCCGACGCCTCGGTTCAAACGTCACGTCCGTTACCAGTTGCACGTGCTGAAACAGCGGTAGCAGTTTTATTTGACGTCGAGAAAGCGTATGATGTGATGTGGAAAGAGGGGCTGATGATTAAACTGGATAAATTGGGTATAGGAGGTAGGGCGTTTAACTGGGTGAAGGATTTCCTGTATGGACGATCTATATGAGTGAGTCCTTTAGATTTTTGGGAATGGTGTTTGATGCTAAGTTGACATGGGCTGGCCATTTTGAGAAAGTCATAGTTAAATGTAAAAAGGTAATAAATGTGATGAGATGTTTGGCAGGAGTGGACTGGGGTGCGAGTAGGAAACCACTGAAGGGGATATATGATGCATTGATTAAATCAGTAATAGATTATGGTTGCATAGCATACAGAGATACAGCTAAAACCACATTGGCTAAGTTGGATGTTGTACAAGCACAAGCATTAAGAATATGTTCTGGGGAGTTTCATACGTCACCGGCAGTGGCAATTCAGGTGGAAATGGGTGAGATGCCTCTGCAATTAAGAAGGGAGCAGTTGACAGCCAACTATTGGGCAAACCTGCAAGTTCAGGATAGGTATCACCCCACAAGAGAAGTTATACAGGTATGCTGGGAGCACGAAAGGGTTAAAAGTCAAAGTTTTGGATGGGTAGGTGATGCTATTGAGAAAGAGATGGGACTAGAGGGAAAGGAATTTAGCCCAACAGTTCCGCTGCCAGTCAGACCACCTTGGCTTCTTTGGCAGACTAGTGTGGATCTAGAGATTTTAAATAGCCACACAAGGAGTAGAGAGGGGTTGGATGTTTGTCAGGCATTTTGTGATAGGATGAATATTAAAGGATTAGTTCACTTTTAAAAAAACTTTTGCTGATAATTTACTCACCCCCATGTCATCCAAGATGACCAGGTCTTTCTTTCTTCAGTCGAAAAGAAATTAAGGTTTTTGATAAACATTTCTCCATATAATGGACTCCAATGGGAACCAAACGGTTCAAGGTCCAAATGACAGTTTCAGTGCAGCTTCAAAGGGCTTTAAACGATACCAGACGATGAATAAGGGTCTTATCTAGCGAAACGATTGGTCATTTAAAAAATAAATAAAAAAGTTTAAATTTTATAAGCACAAATGCTCGCTTTGCTCTGTTCTGTGATGCGCGTTCGTGACGTCACGTAATACGCAATTACGTTGAAAAGGTCACGCTTGAGGTAGGCGGAAGTACCGAGTCAGTGTTTACAAATGTGCAGAAGGAGGACCATATACACATATTCAAATGTCTTTGTGTCAGTTTATTGTTTAAAATGCCCATTTAGTGTGCGTATTGGTGTTTTAATATTAAAAAGCCTAAAAGAACATTTTCGTCAGGACAGAAAAGCGTGACCTTTTCAACGTAATTGCGTTCTACATGACGTCATGAACGCGCATCACAGAACAGAGCAAGGCGAGCATTATATTATGGATAAGCTCATATCAGATAGGTGTGAATTTTGTGATAATATTGAATCTGTGGAACATGTGATTTTTGAGTGTCAGAAATATGAGAAGGAAAGAATAAAGATGAGAGAGGGCATAAGAAGGTTAGGGGGACAAGGAAATTCACTTTTTCTATGCACACTATGCAGCTTTCCGTTTTTGTCAAACAGCGACCCCTAGAGTCGCTGTGCAGTACTTGTATTTAATGTTACTGTCGTAAATAGCACTCGCGCAGAGCCGTCTCTGCACTCACGGCCTGATCTCTTCCGCCCTCTATACATAGACAGTATATAAACTGGACACAGCGACCCCATTGGATTCAACGGAGACAAGTGAAGTCAGTTAGAAGCACTAACTTCCTGATGGTCGAGCATACTGCGCAGACTCACACTGAGCTTGATGACGTTCTTGTTTCTTTAGAAATAAATAATGGACAGATGTAAAGTTATTCGCTGTCAAAGTGACGCCAAAATGAATGGGAGTCAATGGGATGCTAACAGCAGGTGATGGTCCGCTAGCCAATGGCCGCGCCTGGGGAACCTTCAATATAATATGAAACTCTGCCCCCCTGCCTCTAAACCGGTACCTGTTCAGTAGGATGGAATCTGTAATGAGTGGAAATAAGGTGTGGCCCCTTTAAGAGCTGAGCGCGCCCTGTTGAACTGTCGGCAGTCAGTATTGTATTTGCACCTCGAACACCCCATGTATGCGGGTTATTTCAGTTTGATGCTCATTCTTATCAAGTAAAGCTGTGGGCGGTAGAACGAGTGACAGACAGTTACACGAGTTCGATTGGGGAATAAAGTGCAAGTTGTGAGATGCCAATCGCCTCCGTGAGTCTGTCTGTCTGGCCTCTGTAATAACTTCATCTGTCTATTGTGTGTATGTGCAGTGCCGTAAAGCAATTCGTTACATCGCGAGACCTGATATCACGCGATACTTCGTGACGCTGAGGATGGTGGCCCGCCGCCCAAAGTTGCAAGGGTGGTTTTTCCGCTCACAGACACTTGGGGGCTGCGAGACGACCACCATTCAACCCGAAAAAAGTCATATAACTATTCCAATGACTCCGAAGCTGTTCGGTTATGGTAAAAAAGTAGTTCACCTTTAAAGAAGTGTTGGGGAAACCATTAAATGATATGAGTACACTGTTATTTCGATTTTTAAAGGAAACAAGATTGGCAGAAAGGATATAATTATTATTATTAGGAGTTATTTCTTCTAATGTAAGTTTTTTTTTGTTGTTTTTTTTGTGGAAAACAATAACTAGTGATGGAAAATACATCAACAAGGGCAAAGCATAAAACGTGTTGTGCCCAATAAACAACAGCTGCTTTGAAAGTGGGAACTGCTCCATCTTTCAGGACAAGCTTTTTTGGTGAATCTGGTGTCCCTTAGATCCACGTAATGACTCTAATTTAGCAACTCTTCTTCTTCTCAACATGGGTGTGTGTCTGTATACAGCTGTAAAGCTACATTTATTCATTTTAGCTGAATGAGTAGTAAAGCTACTACTAGCCCTGAGTGAATTGGTAGTTATTTTATGTTTCAGACTTTTCCCTTAATAAAACATGAACAAAAGAAAGGATATAATTATTATTATTATTATGAGTTATTTCTTCTAATGTAAGTTTTTTATTTATTTATTTATTATTATTTTTGTTTTTATTTTTTATGTGGTTTAGTTATTTATCTCCGGCCCACACTCCAGTACAGTAGGTGGCGGAAATGCACCATTAATGTTGGATGCCAACCGCCGTTATACATCAACGAAGAAGAAGTTGCATGTGCTCCGGTGTATTGTAAACACAGGCGTTTTGTTTTCATATTGCTTTATCAATTTTCGTATTGCCTTATCAATTTTACCCCGAATCAGACTTAGAGTATATTAGTGGAGAGGAATCGAGCAGAACTCGTGCACGAACGGCTGTTACAGGACGCTTCAGAGAGGTATGTTTTTTTTGTGTAACTTAGATGTCTCATACTTTTTCTCTACGCGGTTATTTGTAAATGCTACTGATGTTTTAAAACACGCAAAAATATCCATGCATTTCATACAATCGTTCTACCTCATAATATTACAATCCTCGAAGGGATTATTTGATCAGCACTCACACATATTCTCTCTTTCTCTCTCTCACACACACACACACACACACACTACAAAACGAATGTAGCACACTACAAAACCATGAGCACATTACGAGACAAACCATGGTTTTACCACAGTAAAGAAAATGTTAACATTAAGTTACCTGATGCCAACAAACACCATCATTCAACGATCGTGAAATGAAGTTTGTATGTGTTTGAAACAGCGTTGCTACAACATAAATAAAACAATAACTAGCGATGGAAAACACATCAACAAAGGCAAAGCATAAAACGTGTTGTGACCCATAAACATCAGCTTCTGCTTTTAAAGTGGGAACTGCTCCATCTTTCAGGACAAGCTTTTTTTGTGAATCCGGTGTGAACTCGCTTAGATCCGTTATGACTCTAATGCAGCAACTCTTCCTCTTCTCAACATGTGTCTGTAATACAGCTGTATAGCTACTACTAGCCCTGAGTGAATTGGTAGAGTTATTTTATGTTTCAGACTTTTTCCTTAATAAAAAATGAACGAATACAGTGAACTAGAGTAGGACTTGGTAGATAAAGATAAAAGATAAAATATACTTTAATGTCCCCCAGGGGGAAATTTGTCTTGGTCTGCAGTCACTGCGACACATACAACGTACCACATAAAATATACACCGAGTATAGACAATACAAACATGCCTCATTACACTGTACCATGAGAAAAAAAAAGAAAAAAAAAAAACGTACAACGCACCAAATAAAATATACATCGAATATTGCAAACATGCCTCATTACACTGTAACAAAAAAAAAAAAAAAATTGCACAACACAGCTGGGGGTAAAAAGTGTACAGGTAACAGTCATTTATTACTGTTTAGCATCTTAATAGCAGCTGGGATGAATGAGTTTTTATAGGCTACCTCTTTAACCTACAGTTCGGCATTCTAAATCGTTTACCTGAGGGGAACAACTCTAGTTCCTTATGTGCCTCCCTGAGCACAGATTTATCGTACAGTGACTGTAGGTAGCACTGCTCTTGGTAGCCTACAATTCTAAAAGCTGTACTGATCAGACGCCCCAACTTGGATTTAAAGGTCCCATGACATGAAATTTTCACTTTCTGAGTTTTTTTAACATTAATATGAGTTCCCCTAGCCTGTATATGGTCCCCAAGTTTCTAGAAATTTCAATCGGTGTAAATCGAGCTTTTGCTATCTTTCTCTGCCTTTGAGAAAATGGAAGCTCAATCGCGCTGATCTTGAATCTCCTCCTTGTGACGTTATAAGGAGGAATGTTACCTCCCCTGTCTCTGCTTTGCCCGCCCAGAGAATATTTTCCGCCCATGAGAAAATGAGCTAGGAAGGAAGTAGGAACGCGCGCGCGCGATTTTAGTTTGTCCACGAGAGATATCATGGCTTTTGAGCGAGCGAAGCATAATAATTGCTCAATAATTGGATGTACAAATGAACACCGAAGGGTTAATACAGAGCTGGGCTTGCTGGACGTCTGAAACTAAAGTCTGGATCACTCTCTTTGGCTCAGCTACACACCTCGGAACAGTAAGTCAACTAATGATATAAGTGTGTTGCTTTACTGTTTATGTTTGCCTAGACTGTTACAGGTAGAATGTGGCTGTCACATTAGCTATGCAGCCATGCAGTTTATGTGTGTGAATACACACACTGTAACGCGAGTGTTGTACACTTCTTTGTTATTTGGATAACCGTTTTCCTGTTGGTTATACGGCGCGCGCGATATCCGCATTTCAAGATCGCAGAGCTTGATGATGTAATTGTAATAAGATAAATTACAGATGTTACAGATCTCTCATGAAAAGGCAACAGTAGGTTAGCGTTAGCTACATGATAATAACTGTAAACCATCCGAATAAAGTACCGTATCCAGACATAATATTTTAAACTAACCATTCGGAAACATCCTGCTGGAACCGCTGAGTTGTTGCTTCTCCATCCGGATCAGATTCTGGGTCAAACTGAAATGCTTGAACGACTGCGTGTCTTCGTGCCATTAATATATCCAACGTAAACATGCACGGACCGGTACCGTTGCGCAAGATGGTCAAGGCCACACCCACCCTCCACCTTGCGCCGCCTTTATCCTCCTTATTAGTATTTAAAGCTACAGACACCGAAACGGCCTGTCTGAAGGAAGCTCATTCTGGGACTGGCTTATAGTGGCTATAATTCTACACCGAGGCTGAATTTTTGAAAAGAGATTTCAGATACAGTACTAGAGACCACTAAGGCCTATATTAAAGCCTACAAAAAGTAGCATGTCATGGGACCTTTAAACTGAACTGAAAGATTACCATACCAGGTCTGCATGATAACGTATCACACTCTCTAAAATCATTTTAAAAAACAGAAACAGGAGTTTGCTATTGACACCAAACAATCTTAGCCTTCTTAAAAAGTACATCCTTTGTTGCAACTAGGGCTGCACGTTTTCAAGTTTTTCATTAACCGTTAACCGAGGCCCTTAGCGGTTAATACTCGGTTAACCATAGTGTGCGCGCCGCAACCCCGAGATAGGCGTAATATGCGGGTGGGACATGTCCCCACCACTATTTTCTAAGGTCGATATTGTCCCCACCACTTTTGAAACATCTCGCGGCACGAATACCAATAAAAATAAACAAAACATCTCCAGTTAACTAGCAGAGCATTCATTTCGTTTTTTTTTTTTTTTAGGCGATTTAGCGCTGAAATGTTTGTTTTTTAAATCAAGTGATCAAAGTGCTCGTTGCCGCTGCGATCGAGAAGGGTCTTGTAAAACGTGCTGAGGTAGGATGGGCGATATATCGCATGCGATTGTTATGCGCATCTCATCAGTAAAGCCGGTTCCTTGATTAGTAGTAAATCACCATCACCTGCTTTCAGATGGAGCGGCATTTACTACAAAGAGCCGTAGTTAACTGACAAGCTGAGCCAAATCACATCAATATCGCGGACGTATCGGCAGCAATAATTAATGCGATATGGCTCAGCTTGTCAGTTAACTACGGCTCTTTGTACACAGCAAAAACTCCAGTAAATTAACACTGCTGGGAGTGTATGAGTCCACACTCAAGAGTGTTAAAGTTAATGAGATAATTAAGTGATTAATTTAGTGATGATTGAGCATTATTGAAGACACCTGATGTTAACAAGTAGAATCGCTGAAGGAGAAAATCTCAAATTGTAAGATACCATTGTGGTGATTGGTGTTTGCTTTAGTTGGGCTCTAGACCATTATGTGTGTACTTTAGATTTTGTTTGGCTGTTGTATCTGAATTGTAACTGCCAGTTGAACAAAGAAAAAAGTGATCTGTTGCTGTTGGTTACATTATAACATTCATCATTTGACCTTGATCACTGAACTCATTAAGATCCTTCATTCTGACTTCGATTTATGTTGTTGGTTAGAGAATCTGCATAAATGGCCAGAATTTTTTATATAATTTAACCCTTTAAAGCCTGACACATTAAAAAAATGTCAGAAAATTATATATTTTTGGAAATTAGATGTTTATTAAGCCTTGAATCAAAATATAAAAATTTTTTTTTTGCCAACTCATTTTGTTTATGATATATTTTTTGTATCATATTTGATACATCAGGCTTTTGGGGAACGTTTTGCTTACAACAGTGTAGATTTTGGATACAAAAAATCTATTATGCCTTTAACAGTTTGAAAACATAGCAGTTTCTGTCTTTGTTCAGGCAAATATGCACCTTACACTTCTCACAGTACACATGTGAGAAGTGATTGTTGGTGCAATGCTTGCATTTTTGCACCAACAAAGTGCAAAGATGCACCTATAGCTTTAGGCGGCCTATAGCTTTTTTATTTATTTATTTGATTTATTCCCATTTGGAAAGAATTTTTTAAATTACTAAGCAACCACTGAATGGAACAACACAAATTATATATCATTTTAAAGCTTAGGATCTCAGCTTTTTAATGCATCTAATTACATTTATTAATTCCTAACGAGTGCTGAGTAATCCCTCTAAAACCAAGTGTACCGCCAGCAGGCGCCATCTAGCTGCGAAAATATTCATTACCATATTTTTAAAAAATCTTGCCTTGATTAACACAAAGTTGATGTCATTTGAAAGTTTAGAGTCTGAATTTTACAGTGAATGTATCCACTTTGAAAAACTCTAAAGTATTGCTGAGTTATTTGCTGATAAATATAATTTCTTTTTTTTCATAATCTATAAAATAATGTACTGCAATGTGTCAAAAACATCATACAGCTCATGAAACATTCTCAGATAATTGAAAATGGCACTTCATTTTTTACAGCATATTATTACAATTAAAATGAGCCCAAAATTAACATAATCTATTGCTTTTATGACAAGATATTCTTCATGGAGAAAAAATTGCCCATGAGGGGGTGTCAAAGACTGTACAAAAAGGCCATCTCTTTTCAAAATGCTGTAATTTTTGATTCCTTTATCCAAATTTTTTTTTTTTTATCCAGATGCAGCTAACATAGGGGGACTTCACTAAAAAAGAATTTTCCTCCTACCTTATTTCCTTCCTGAGTTATTCCATGACAAATAAGAAAGATATACAAAATCATAATAAAATTATATATATATATTGTCTTTTATCCGCTGTTTCTTGGCAGGACAATGTCCAAATGTAATTTAATTTATATTTTCAAAAAATGTAAAAAGAGTTCTTTCAAACGATACCTACCTTTTGACTCTCCTTGCTATAGTTTTGGAGTTATTATGATTATATAATTTGTATATGGGGCAAAATTGGCTGTTTCAGGCTTACCAGTTCATTTCTGTGTGTGTGTGGGTGTGTGTGTGTGTGTGGGGGGGGGTGTGTGTGTGGGGGGGGAGGTGTCTTATTTGCACTCTTGATGTTTTAGAGTGTCACCCCTTCATTGCTGTACACTTTTTTTCAGCACAGTGGCTGATCTAGCTTGTACCACCAAAAGTTTCTCTGAGTTTTCCTATTTTTTCATATTTCCCATTCGTCGCCCGTTTTCGGGCGGGAGGAAGCTAAGTGTGACTTTTTTTTTTACGACCCTTTACCATATCAGAATCATCTCCTTGATTTTTTTTTTTTTTGTGTGTGTTCATATAGGTAATAAAACAAAAGTCACCAAGTTTCACCCCCATCCAATGAAGCAAAAAAAAAATTAAACAATTCGAAACGTTCAAGTTTTCGCCTGTTTTCGGGCGAAGAATCCCAGAGGGTTATGGCATTTCAGTCATTAATTGCCATTAATTGAATTATCCCAATATTGTGTGTGTTTGCATTGTGGTAGTCATAAAATAACATTACTACATTTGACATTACTGTTTAGACTGCTTTATGTTCCATTAATACCTGTTGTATCAAATTTGATACACAATTTCCAACACGATTTACTCGTAATTTAACGATTAAATTATTAAGTAATTATGCATTATTTCAATTCAGAAAGTGTTAAATTAATTATATCAGGCGAAATCCAATATTATTTTTTACCTTAACAACTTGAAATTAGCCTTTATTTTCCTGCCGAAAGCGTCTAGCTTGATTCAACTCGCAGCCGCCAATTTGAAAAGCTAAAAAATCACCCCTCTACTGCCTGCAGTACAGTGAAATTCCACAAGATGGCAGAATACACGTATCAAAATAGATACAACAGGTTTTCAAAGAAAGTATTGCTCTCACTGATTCAGTATATGACTTAGAAACTCGTGTATCAAATATGATACATGCGGCTTTAAAGGGTTAAAGGATTTCTTAAAAGTTGTTTTTTTTAAAAATCGTTCGTTAGACACACACAGATGTCAAGATTCAGTCTATGCATCTCAACAATGGTGACGAGCAGAATATTCAATTAGGAAAAGTAAATTACATAGACAATTCAGATCATAATTTATTCATACCGCAATGCATGATGGGAGCCATTAATGAGTTGTGATTGGTGGCAGCCACTGCAACATGCTTTATTATTGTCACCATTGTTGAGATTCACAGGCTGATTATTGATGTCTGTGTTTTAAATGAATTTATCTAAATGTCTTTTGATCAGAACAATGTTTATTAAATATTTTGAATTATAAGTAAAATACTGATAATCATAGGCTGAAAAATCACTAAACTGCTGCTAAAAAGTTAAACCAAACTATCTCAATAAGTTTCCTTTTTCAGATCACAGCATGATTATGTCAACACATAACCAACACTATAAGATAACATTTTACTTTGTTCATTTAACTGTTATAAATCAATAACAGCAGACAAACAACAGTAAATATTAAAGTAAACATATAATGGTCTAGAGCCCAACTAAAGCAAACACCCATCACCTTAATGGTAACTTACAATTTGTGATTTTCTCCTTCAGTGATTCTGCTTGTTAACATCAGGTGTCTTCAATAATGCTCAATAGTCACTTAATTAATCACTTAATTATCTCATTAACTTTAACACTCTTGAGTGTGGACTCATATACACTCCCAGCCCCAGGAGTGTTAATTTAACACCGCTCCATCTGAAAGCAGGTGAAGGTGATTTACTACTAATCAAGGAACCGGCTTTACTGATGAGATGCGCATAACAATCGCATGCGATATATCGCCCATCCCTAGGTATTATTAATTCGTGCCCACGAAACAATTCACCTGAATATTCACCAATTCACAAAAAAAAAAGGAATAAAAAGCTGTACGAGAATAGTCGGCCTTCACTGAAGAGCTATCTTCACAGGTAAGAAAAACAGTTTAATAATTATTATTAATTCGTGGCCACGAAATAATTCACCTGAATATTCACCAATTCACAAAATATAGGTCTTTAGCATTCACTAATTAATAGTATCAAACTGTTTTTGGCCACGTTGTAATTCGTTAAATCAAAATGAGGGAGGGAATTAGTTCAACGTGTCCACGATTTATTAAAACGAGGGAACAAATAAGTCGTCGTAACAACTAAGTTATTTAGATCAGTGGACAGGGCGCATAAGAACAGTGAGAGAGCCCCGGCCGCGCGCGCGCGCACTCTCACCGCCTTCAGTCAACAACACGAGCGCTGTATTGCTCTCTCTCCCTCGCGCATATCAACACAATAGTAAAAGGTCGGAAGACCGATTGTGTTTTATAGATTAGTAGTTTGTTCATATAAAGTGTTTGATTAACAAGTACATGTTTAGGAAATGCATAATACAAATTGTATGGGTTAATGTAACGGTAAACGGACTCTGCGGGTAAAACTGTTGTGATGAAACTGCGCATGCGCGGGGTAAAACTGCTGGGGTAAAGCTGTGGCTCTGCGGCTCTGCAGACATATTATTGTGCTGCGATCAGTGGCGCGGATACTGTTTTGGCGCTGATCCACTTGTCCGACACGACTGTCGCGTGGTGTCGCGACGCCTCCCCACATTGGTACGTTAAGGGCGTTTACCGCAATGGGCGTGGTTCTGACCGAGCGGGAAATGTAGCGTATTAGAACAGAGGACCAGCGAGAGACTTCCCTCCATCTCCATATGCTGTTCTTCTATTGGATAGACGCGCCGCGTTTAACGGAATTCATTTGCATAAAGATGGGCATCGGCCAGCTTTTTGACGCGCAGCACTTTTTCAAATGAAGCGCCGCCTTCCCGGAATGCTTTGCGGGTGCGACAAAGTCGCTTGACGTCACCCATAGGAATATAGTGGAGCACGGCCCGACAGAAGTGTCGCACGGACAAGTGGATCAGCGCCGTTTGTTTCTGGCTCGCGCACAGCCTTCACTCTCGGACGCGTGCTTTCTTTGACCGCTTCATATTAGAAAACTGGTCTAGCGGTCTCTGGTGGTGCAAAAATGTATTACAACTAAATTAAATGCACGCCATTGACGCCACTTAACCGAGCAAAATGTTTCACTCGGTTACGCAATTTTTAACGGTTAATTGGTTAACCATGGACACCCCTAGTTGCAACCTGGTGCAAAGATTTTCAACATGAATGTGCCAGGTAAGGAAACAATCAATAAAGACACCCAGATACTTATATGACGTAACCTGACGTATTGGTGTGTTGTGAATAAGTACAGGATTAAGTTCACAGATTGATCTTGGGTCAAATATCATCTCCTCTGTTTTTGTGACGTTAACCATCAGATGGTGAGCATCACACCAGTCCACAAACTGGTATTATCTGGCTACATTTGACACTAATATATTATTTCGCCACAGCCACTTGTAACACTAAACTGAAAATGGTACTTTAGTTTTGCAATAACTGCATATAGTTAGGGAAAGTTAGGATTTTTTTTTGCCAATCTGCAAAAAAATTTCTTACCAATAGCTTTTTTTACCATGTGTTCCTATAGGTGTCTAGTAACACCTCCCAATTTATCCACGGCCAAATCCTCGGGGAAACGCCTGGAGAGGCGATCAAAGTTGGGGTGCCCAGACGGCCTGGGTAAAAATAATGAACTTTTTTTTTTATTATTATTATTATTTTTTTTATTACCTTTGAGATGACTAACTAGGGGTTTTTAGGGGTGCCGAATCTATCCCAGCCATTAGTTTTGAGTAAAAATGACTCCAAGTCCATACAAAAACCACATAAAAATGGTTTTATTGAACGATTACAAAACAAAACTTACTAAATCGGTTTAAAGTCGGCATGAAATCAAATTTGACAAATCTTCTTTTTATATGTAATATTGTAGTGTTTATTATAAATGATTTATCTGTGCACTTCATTATTTTTTTAAAATTCATGTACCCTTATAATCTTTAATCAAATACATTACCCTTCCCTCCCCCCTCGAAACGACCTCTCTTCTCTTTCGGTCACGTGCCGTGGAGAAAGGGTGCGGCCAGAGCCGATGAGGGTGCGGCTATCGAGATGCTCTCGAGGGTGAACTTGACTGATAACAGAGAATGTCTAATAAGGATGATAACTTGACTTGACTCATCTTGGTTCGCGGGAATAATAAAATAAAATAAAAAATCCTTCATGGGAGGGTAACGGTGGGGAGTCTGGTGGAGAGAAATCCTCCACAACTGAATGTAAACTGGCATTCAAATCTGCCTCCATTTTGTTTGCAACGCCCAACCTCCAAGGATCCAATCAGTTCCCGAAGGACGAAATCAAGCCCCGCCCTACATTTTTTTCTAATTTCAGAAGCCGTTTCACTCGGATATACGTCACAACAAGGAAAAAATGACAATACTCAACTTCCGTTTCATGCCGACTTTAAAGGGGGGGGTGAATTGCTGTTTCTTGCATACTGAGTTTTTTACACTGTTAAAGAGTTGGATTCCCATGCTAAACATGGACAAAGTTTCAAAAGTTAAGTTGTACGTTTGAAGGAGTATTTTTGTTCCAAAAATACTCCTTCCGGTTTGTCACAAGTTTCGGAAAGTTTTTTTCGAGTATGGCTCTGTCTTACGTAAGATAGGGCGGAATTTCCTTATATGGGTCCTAAGGGCACTTCTGCCGGAAAGACGCGCGCGCGCCGGTACACCAGGCAGAGAAGAGAGAGAGAGAGAGAGAGCGAAAGCAGTACGTTACCTCATCAAAGCGCTCTGCTCAGCTCACCAAAGTGTGTTTTTGGTTGCCAGCCAGGGCAAGACACCCCTGCACAGATTCCCAAAGAACCCAGCGTTAAGAACAGTGGATGCAGATTGTTTTTCCGGGGTTTGTTCCCTGCATTTCGACGTTGATTGTTTTATAAACAAAGCCCACATCGACGGATTTGCAGATCGTCTAATGCTTAAGGATCGAGCAATCACAATGATAAAGGTTTGCGATTGCAGGCGGTGAGTAAACTGCTTAAAATGTCTCTCTGTGTTGTTGTTATAGCTTGGTTAGCACAGCTTTAGCTCCGCCCACACGGCCCGCCTTCAGCCGCTCGTTTTTTTCCGGAAAAACTCGGTACAGCCTATCTGTCTATTATAAATATAATAAAACTAAAGACTTTTTGGAGATATAAAGGATGCAATACTACTCTATAGGTACTCAGGATTAACAGGAGATTGAGTGAAAATGAGCATTTCACCCCCCCTTTAAGGCCAGACACTACAAATTTTTAACTAGCAGATATCACCATGAAACTTTACCAGTTGATTACCTATATTAAGATGAGAAAAAAATGTATTACAAGTTTTCTGAAATTAAATTCTTAAATATGCAAATTAGGCAATATCTAATTAAATATGCGCTAATTTGCATATCTTTTAAAAAACAAAATCTGAGTATTGGATAAAGCCAGGTTACATTTTTTTTTCATTGTGTTCACATATTAGATGGGAAAAAAATTACTGAGGGATTTATGGATATCTACTTTTGTTATCCTGTAAATCAGAATACTGTCAATAGCCTTAAAAAATGATTTTTGCTATGTTTTTTGGAATAAAATGTTATAAATCAGGCTAGGAATAATATATTTACAAATCCCTCTGTATATGTCTTCATAATATAACTAGGTACAAGACTGGAGAAGTTGGTGTATATAGGTGCTACTGAAGTGGAGATTTCGGACTTGGAGACTTGGAGAATGAGAGAAAAGTCATTTTGAGAAAATGGATTTGACTTTTCTCTCATACTCCAAGTCCGAAATCTCCACTTCAGTAGCACTCTCCAGTCTTGTTTATTACTTTTTCCCATCTAATATGTGAACACAATGAAAAAATAATTTTTAACCTGGCTTTATCCAATACTCAGATTTTGTTTTTTAAAAGATATGCAAATTAGCGCATATTTAATTAGATATTGCCTAATTAGCATATTTAAAAATTAAATTACAGAAAACTTGTAATACATTTTTTTCTCATCTTAATATAGGTAATAAACTGGTAAAGTTTCATGGTGATATCTGCTAGTTAAAAAATTGACTCTATTCACCTGTAGGCAGGCCCGGATTAAGAGGACTTTGGGCCCTGGGGCTATGGCAACACCAAGGGCCCCCTTTCATCTGATTGCCACGCCACAGTCTTCTACTGCAATAAATTTGTTTTACTGTTTTTAATCAATGTATTTAATTAATGTTTTTCTTTATCATTATTTATTATTATTATTTTTGCACACTAAGTCCAGGCTATTTAACACATTAACCCTCTACTGCACAGATTTTGATGGAACATCATGATAAAAATTACTCCACATAATTTCTTGGTTCATTTTGGGAACATTTTATTGATAAAACATTTTTACCCCCTCCCCTTCCATAAGTGCATTTATGGCTATTTCTCTCATTTTATATAGGCTAAAGGGACAAAGTAAGCATTAATAAAACATTTGCTTTCTAAAGCCCTAGATGGTAATTGTTTCTCATGTGGATATCTGTAAAAAAAATATTAATACATTTACACTGCATTTACAATTACATAAATGCTATGATTGTTATTTTATTTAATATTTAAATATAAAAATATTTATTTTTTAATTTCTAACTAAAGGGTACATTAAGTATGAAACTAAAACTACCAGTAGGTGGCGGCAAGTCACTGTCTTAATAAGCGAGTCATTCATTCATCCGATTTGTTCAAACGGCTGTTTGATTCAACGACGAAGCAAACGAGGAGTCAATGTATCATTAAATGAACCCATTCGTTCAAAACAGATTATTCAGTAACGAATCACCACTATCAGTTTCAGAGATTGTTTCTGCTGTGGTTTCATTTTGGAATTTCCATCGGCGAAATGACGATAAACTAAAACGTAACTCTCAATGTTAACTTATTGGTCAACCTGATTGTTGCATAACATATATCACATTAGCAATTGTGCTAATATTTGGAGAAAACTGCGCTTTTACTTGTGTGATATATTTATTTTATATTATGTAATATTACAATAAGACAAAAACTCATCGGGGCAAAAAATGCCCATGTACCTTGGATATATTGGACCTTGATGTTCGTAATTCGGCCGGGGATTTTTACGCAGGTGGGTGGTGGGAGAAAAAACACTGACATTCTGATTCAGACTGCAATAAAATCACCTACTATATTCTATATAGCCCATATTGAAAATACCTTACGACTCCACGAGAAACATCCAAATGGTGCTTAACTCATTAACTTACTTCAGCTGCTTGCTTACCTTCTTCAGCGTATAAAACACGCGGATCGATGACGAGGCAGGAGGGTGAAGCTAACTGTGGGCTGCTGCCGCTGTACTCGTGGTCTTCCACGGGCACGGATGAAAGTGAACCCAAGTAGTTAGTTAGTTTAGAAATTTTTGCATCCCTTTTCTGCCTTTCGAGTTTGTTTTTCCTTTTTTGTACATCACTATCACTTTTTTTTCATAATTTTTGAACTCCTGCGGGCGATTTATTCCCATGTTCTATATGAAAGCATAACGAAAAGAGGCGTTTCCCAACGTCATAGCGCAAATTGTAGAGTTAATTTGATTGGCCGGTGAATTATATCAGTCAGGCACATTATCCAAAAACTTCTTGTTATTTTATTATACACAAATCAACCACCTATGACTTGATAATCTCATTTCCTCCAGCCAATCACGGGCCCCCTAATCCCGTGGGCCCTGGGGCTTCAGCCCCACCTAGCCCTTATGTTAATCCGGCCCTGCCTGTAGTGTCTGGCCTCAAAACGATTTAGTAAGTTTTGTTTTGTAATTGTTCAATAAAACCATTTTTATGTGGTTCTTGTATGGACTTGGAGTGATTTTTACTCAAAACTAATGGCTGGGATAGATTCGGCACCCCTAAAAACCCCTAGTTAGTCATCTCAAAAGGTAATATTAAAAAAAAAGTTCATTATTTCGTCTCTCCAGGCGTTTCCCCGAGGATTTGGCCGTGGATAAATTGGGAGGTGTTACTAGACACCTATAGGAACACATGGTAAAAAAAGCTATTGGTAAGAATTTTTTTTGCAGATTGGCAAAAAAAATTACTAACTTTCCCTAACTAATAAGTAACAGTTCAAAAAATACATCTAGGAATATACAAAAGTATATGAATAATATTTAAAATATATCTCTTTAAAACTTAATGTCCAGAAACAATTTTGTTAAATAAAAGGCAATTGTCAGTTTTTTTATACAAAAGTACAAAAAAGTGCAACAGTAACTTATACTCAATGTAAGTAGTCCTTTAAAAACACTAAGTGCAGTCACAGTGTAGTGAAATAAGAGACTTTAATACACAAATAAACCTCAACTTAACAAGTTCAGATTCAACAAGAACAGTATTAAACCAAGAATGAAAATATTCATATTTCAAGTAACTCAGGTAATTTCATTCCCACAACCTGTTGCAATTATAGCCCTTACCTGTAGGTTAAAGATGCTAGACGTTGTTTCAGGGTTTAACCAGTTCAGTCCTGGATCCGTTTCTCTGGGCATTTGCTAGTATCAAAATCCAAACTTCATCAAAATAAAGCTATTCCACTTCGATAATCACTCTTATATGATTATTAGTAGTAGTAGTAGTAGTAGTAATTTCACATAAATGATAATTATTCAAGCTTGATACAAATTCTCATTCTCATTCTAGAAGAAAATTTCAGATGGCACTTAGAGGCTTTTGCATCGGAACTCTTCATAAATAGACCTATATAGGCTATATATATATATATATATATATATATATATATATATATATATATATATATATATATATATATATATATATATATATTAGAGGTGGGCATAGATTAATTTTTTTAATCTAGATTAATCTAGATTAATTTTGAAATTAATCTAGATTAATCTAGATTAAAATGGCTCATTTGAATTCTGCCGAAAGCATTCAGAATATGTGTGCTACCCAAATAATGACTATAAAAGTAGGCTAAGTCTTTGAGAACGGGTTTCTCAAGCCAGGTGGCGCATTAGACTAGGGGCTCATCTCAGGAACTGTTTCCAAAATGCATCACAAACTGCTTGAGAAAGCTGTTCCACTCATAGACTGTAAAAGGTTACTTCTGTACTGTTACCGTCCGTAGGCAACATAGGCCTATGTTATTATCAACTACTATAGGCTATCAATTAGGGATGGGCGATATGGCCTAAAATCTATATATTGATATAGGGTAAACGTACCTATTAAGCTCAAGTACCCATTAAGCACACTACCATCTTGGAGCTCAGATTATAAAAAGAAACAGCAATGTATTATCCTATTTGATGTATTAACCAATTGATGTGTTTGTTACTATATACCTCCTGTAATTTTAAACCAATCAGACCATTGCACACTGAGATATGTGTGTCCATGTGTTCACACTGTCTGGCGGCTATTTTCAAAGCTGTCTGAAAACTTTCACCAGAAGAGGAGCCCCTCAGATGTGCATTTTTTATATGTTTAAGCCTTTATTTTGAAGAAGTACATCTTCTTATTGCAAAATTAAGAGATTAATGTTTAGACTTTTGAATATTATAACCTGGAACCTGGATGTGGGAAATAATTACAGTTAGATCTAAAAGATAGTTTTAGCAACATAGCCCAGATGCTACGAACATAGCTAGCTTACTAGCTGTATAAGATTGTGTGCTACATTAATATATTACTTCACAGGAATTAATGGCTTGTACTTTTAAATCCATAATATTATAATTTTACATTTTATTGATAGTCTTTGGTTTTAAACTGCTGTAATTTTTAAAGAATTCATATTATTGTTAGGTGAGCTTAAAGGGTGCACTACTATGACAATCACACAGCTTCAGTGTGACATCAATTAGAAAAAGCATAATTTCATAGATATTGTCTATAATAGTTGTTCATATTAAAATTGGTATAAACTTAATACATTACCTAGATTATTAATTTAGCTAAATATTTTCCTTTAAATTTTAATTTAATATTTATTAATTAAAAAATGTTTTTGCTCCAATTAAGCACAGTGTGTGCTCCCTTTAAGCTCACCCACATTAAACGTCTATGTAAATACTTAATAATCAGAATTTAAATATTAACTGATGGTTGTCACTATGTTAATCTTCAAAAAAATGATTAATAAACTTATTTTCACAGTCTTAAGATGACAAAAGCTAGACGAAACTATAGTGTATGCCCAAAGATGAAAGAGGCATGTCATACAAAGGAGCCATCAGAAACCTGTCGTATCTGTCCAAGAAGTTTGGAGTAGACAGGAAAGCTCTGACCCAGAGAGTTAAAGGGATACTCCACTTTTTTTTGGAAATAAGCTCATTTTACAACTCCCCCAGAGATAAACAGTTGAGTTTGGCGGTACCACTTTTAGCATAGCTTAGCATAATGAATTGAACCGGACAAGACCATTAGCATCTCTCTCAAAAAAATGATCTATTTAAAACTTGACTCTTCTGTAGTTACATCGTGTACTAAGATGGACGGAAAATGAAAAGGTGCGATTTTGAGAGTATAGTTCCTAGCCATATCAGCCTAGAAAATTTAAACTTTACATTTTCCGTCGGTCTTATTACACGATGTAACTACAGAAGAGTCGAGTTTTAAATAGGAAAAATATCGAAACTCTTTGGTCATTTTTTTGAGAGAGATGCTAATGGTCTTGTCCGGTTATGCTAAAAGTGGTACCGCCAGACCCGGAGATCGGCTGAATGGATTTGAAAACTGTAAAACTCAACTGTTTAACTCTGGGGGAGTTGTAAAATGAGCCTATTTCCAAAAAAAGTGGAGTATCCCTTTAAGGAGCACATTGGTTTGTTTTGTTATTTGATTTTTCAATATGGGTTACATAGCTGAACGTGGACTAGTCTAGATGTTGCAATGAGTTTGAATGACACATCACTATGAATAGGATAGGCTACCTGATCAAATTGAATGCCTTGTTGCTTGATTTTAGTGTTCTGTTTTTTTGTGATTGACTCTGTACCTTCAAATAAAACTTTTTTCAATTATTCCTTAAAAAGGTTGTTTAAAATAAACAAGAATTTTTAATAAAACTTGTTGTGAGCTTATTGGGAACAGGGGTGTGCTTAAAGGGTACAAAACGTACCCATTAAGCACAGCCAGACTTTTTATATTTAATGATGTACATCTTAATTGAAATACTTTTGTCATTTAAAATAAAATGAAATATTATAGTGTGAGAGATTAATATTTTATTTTAAAATAACTTCTTGTACTAAAACCAATATCTTGTGCACTAAAAATGTCTCAATGTAGATTTTGGTGAGCTTAATAGGTACGTTTACCCTACATTGCAGCCATTTGCGATAACGATATACAGTATATTATAATAAAACCATTACAGAACAGGTTACACAGACCCTGCTAAACAACTGCTAATTTTTTTTTAAAGGGTATATGTAGTTTTGAGAACATATATTGTGCAAAACTGTAAGTATACAACATAATTTTGCAGATAAATCAAATTTAAGTACACTAGCTGCAGAGATCTTAAGTAGGTCTAATGTTTATTATAGCTTTGAGCTTATGAAACCCCAAATTTAAAGTTATAATATTGTCTAACTGATGTCTTTTCAGTTAAAAAGAAACTCAACAACGATTCTTAAAATCGGGCGTAGACAGAGATTATGTGTTAACGTTACACCACTAAGATATATTGGATTGAGAATAATACGCGCGCGCTGGTATTCAGTGATATCAGTTTCAGTTTCGTTTTGAATTTGAGGTGGTAGAACGGATTAGTCGTGTGTTAACTTACCGAACCGTTACCCCACACACTCGGATAGTTTGCTGCTGTTTGTCGGACGGCTTAAATCCGAACCAAGTCCAAATAATGGACGTTGCAGCTTTCAGTTTCAGCCGTGTTTACTTAAGATGACGACGACTATGCGTTGCAGCCGGGTTTACCTCGCGGCCGCGGGTAGATTGCGTCATCATAGCTTGTGTAGTAGAGCCATCTCCCAACCCAACTTGGGGAATAGATTAACGGCGATATTTTTTTTATCGCGCGATAAGAGTCTCGCGTTAACGCCGATAACGGCCCACCACTAATATATATTTATATATATAGGGCTGGGTGAATTAACGCGCTAATCTCTGCGATTAATTTGAGATGTTTAACGCATAAAAAAAAAGGCAATTGATGCAGCACCTTTTTTTTTTTTGTCTCGTTTTAATGACTTCCTGTTGCGGCTGATATTGAAATGGCCAAAGGTATGCCGCCCCTCATGTTTGGCGATCAGGTTTCATTCTTACGTGGCTTTCATGAGAGGGTCTTTTCCGCTCTGTGTGTATGTGTGTATGTGTGTTGGTGCGCTGCGCTCTCTGCTCAATGTTCCGCTCTGTGTTTGCGCTGCGCGTTCTGCTCTGTCTTTAACGGCCCAAACGCTCCAATCATGTACCGATCACGCACTGGAAAAGCAAAGTCCGCTCAAATAGTGTCAAATTTCTCAGTAGTAGACTTCTGTTTGCTGAGCTGGTATAGTCATGCTTGGCAACAATGGTAAAATGACCTGCTCTGATCACATGCTCTGGTAATAATAACTTTGTGACTATACTTTGTTTTGATAATTAGTCAAAAAAAGAAATCTGTTAAATCTGAGTATGTTGCATAGAACTGAAGTCAAGTCATCTTCATTTATATAGCGCTTTTAACAATGTAGATTGTTTCAAAGCAGCTTTACAGAGATAAGCGTATAATTTAAGGTAACAGAGATTGTTTTGGCTTTATAGCGGTTCTTTAATAAAGTTATATTCCAGCTAAAGTTATTGATTATTTATTCCCTTCCGTCGTAATGATCATTTGTTATTAAATTAGGGGCCGCTAAGACGACACCATTCTCTCTATACAGACTTTAAACTTGAACCTGTGAGAAACGCTGATGGTGGTCACATGCGCATTAAGAATTGGTTCTATAGTTATGTGCATTTAAATATATGTGTGCAGGTTTGTAATTCCCTACAAACCAAGCCTAAACAAAGTACTGGTGCCTTATAAAAAATTTATACAGAATTTTATTTTGTTACTTCGGGGTAGGTACTTGAAACGAATTTCACGAAAACGCTTTATCTGTAGAGTGGTAAAGGGATCATCCATAGGGAGAGACTAGTTGGCACTTCAGCACTGCGTTGTCATCGGGTCCAGGCGCAGGTCCTTCATCAGATCTGGATACGGCCTGGATCCGGCAGGCTGCAGGAAAACCTCGGGATAAACAAAGACACTAAAATTAGCATAGATGCCATTCTTCTCATGATGTAACAAGTACATCAGGATTTATGGGAAGTGTTCCCGGTTCCAGCTGACCTAATCTGTGCAGCCTAACATTGAATTATTAAAGTATATAATGTGTTATGTGTATGCTAGGTCAAAGAGATGTGTCTTTTAATCTGGCTTTGAACTTAGAGTGTGTCTGCTTCCCGGACAATGTTAGGAAGCCTGTTCCAAAGTTTTGGCGCTAAATAGGAAAAGGATCTACCTAAATCCAGCAGTCGATTTTGATATTCTAGGTATCATCTAGGTATATTATCAACTGGCTGGAATTTTGAGATCGCAATAGACGTGAAGGACTATAAAGTGTTAAGAGCTTGCTCAAGTACTGTGGAGCTAAACCATTCAGTGCTTTGTAAGTAATCAGCAATATTTTAAAATTGATGCGATGTTTAATAGGGAGCCAGTGCAGTTTTGACAGAACTGGGCTAATATGGTCATACTTCCTGGTTCTGGTAAGAACTCGAGCTGCTGCGTTTTGAACTAGCTGTAGTTTGTTCATTAAGCGTGCAGGACAACCACCCAGTAGAGCATTACAATAATCTAGCCTTGATGTCATGAGGGCATGAACTAATTGTTCTGCATTTGTCAATGAGAGCATATGACGTAATTTGGATATATTTTTAAGATGGAAAAATACGATTTTACAGATACTAGACATGTGACTTTCAAATGAAAGATTGGTATCAAAGAGCACACCCAGGTTCCTAACCGACGACGAAGACTTGACAGAGCAGCCATCAAGTGTTAGACAGTATTCTAGATTATTACGTGAGGAAGATTTTTTGTTCAATAATTAGAATTTTCAGTGTTAAGTAGTAGGAAATGACTACCGTATTTTTCGGACTATAAGTCGCTCCGGAGTATAAGTCGCATCAGTCAAAAAATGCGTCATGAAGAGGAAAAAAACATATATAAGTCGCACTGGACTATAAGTCGCATTTATTTAGAAATTTATTTCGCAAAATCCAAGACCAAGAACAGACATTTTTATCAGGAAAGGCAAGTTATTCAACTAACGTTACACAGCAGCACACAGAACAACAGGCTGAATAGGTGTTCGGTGTGTTAACGCAACACATTAACAGTTATTCAGCTACACAATAGCAAAAAAGAACATATAGCCTACCTGGGAGGCTTGAATAGGCTAAATTAACATAAGCCAGCGAGTCCAACAAGAAATTTACCAGTAAACAAGTTCACCAAGCTCCCGCGATCTCATTCCAAAACATCTTCTTCCTCCCTTGGTGTCGCTTCTGAACAACTCCGCCAACTAGAGCGCCCTCTCGCGGCTGTAGACGGTAATGTTTTCTCTTGGTTCATCTCAGTCTGAATTAATTTTGATATATAAGTCGCACCTGATTATAAGTCACTGCTAAACTCAGCCCTGGTGTGTCCTCAGGGATTGAGGAAATGAGGACAGGGGGGTTGGTGGAGTGGCTCTGTCCCAACACCTCATCCATGAGGACAAACCACTGCCAAGTTTCAGTAGTGGGTTTCCCACTCACACCCTCACCTGTCCCAGGACACTTGCAATTACGGCTCCAGTATCTCAGCGATCTGACATAGGGCAAGCAGTTTGGAGAACAAATGCAACAAAGAGTAACGTAATGTAACTTTTATTTTTTTTCGGCCTGTATGGGAGTTGCCTTCCCCAGCAGACCAATTTTCTCCAGAATTGCTCTAATAAAGCAGAAAAGGGTACTTATGAAAAATATTAACACAGCGGTGCATTGTTAGGCCACCAAGGATCCTTTTATGTAACCTTTCTTTCACTGGGAAACAAAGGGTGCATTTGGCGTCACTTTAGCCTTCGTCAATGCAGCCTTCACACTGGGACACAGCTAGGGATTAAATCACAGAAAAACGTGGGCAAACTGGGTCTCACAGGCAAACATAACATGAACACAGACACTAAACGTGACACATGTACTGATGCAATTAAACTTTTTTTTCATTTCAGACCTGATGGAAGAAAACGAGGAGAGTGAAAAAATGAGTGAAGTGAAGGAGGAGAGTGAAGAACTGAGTGAAGTGAAGGAGGAGAGAGAAGAACTGATTGAAGTGAAGGAGGAGAGAGAAGAACTGAGAGAAGTGAAGGAGGAGAGAGACGAACTGAGAGAAGTGAAGGAGGAGAGAGAAGAACTGAGTGAAGTGGAGGAGGAACATCATGTCAAACCTGGGAAGAGTTTCACAACCAAACAAAGTCTTGAGATTCACATGTTAATCCACACTGGAGAGAAGCCGTTCTCATGTGATCAGTGTGGAAAAACATTTATTGGGTCATCAAACCTGAAGAGACACCTGACAGTTCATACTAAGGAGAAGCCACATTCATGTTCTGTGTGTGGAAAGAGTTTTTCACAGCTGAGCTCTTTACATACACATCAGAAAATTCATACTGGTGTGACTGTGAGAGAGTACATGTGCTTTGAGTGTGAGAAGACTTTTATTACAGCGCAATGTTTAAAACAGCACCAGAGGATCCACACTGGAGAAAAACCTTACAAGTGTTCACACTGTGACAAGAGATTCAGTCAGCCATCATCTCAGAAAACACATGAGAGGATCCACACTGGAGAAAAACCTTACAAGTGTTCACACTGTGACAAGAGGTTCAGTCAATCATCACATCTGAAAATACATTTGAGGATCCACACTGTAGAAAACCCTTACAAGTGTTCACACTGTGACAAGAGATTCAGTCAGTTATCAAATCTGAAAACACATGAGAGGATCCACAGTGGAGAAAAACCTTACAAGTGTTCACACTGTGACAAGAGATTCAGTCAGTTATCAAATCTGAAAACACATGAGAGGATCCACAGCGGAAAGAAGCCGCACACGTGTGATCAGTGCGGGAAGAGTTTCAAACACAAACAGAATCGGGAGATTCACATGAGAGTTCACACAGGAGAAAAGCCATTTACATGTGATCAATGTGGGAATAGTTTCACAACCAAACAAAGTCTTGAGATTCACATTCGGGTTCACACTGGAGAGAAGCCGTTCACATGTGATCATTGCGGCAAAGCATTTGCCCAGGCATCACACCAGAAGGCACACCTGACAGTTCATACTGAGGAGAAGCCATATTCATGTTCTGTGTGTGGAAAGAGTTTTTCACACCAGCAATCTTTACATACACATCAGAAAACTCATACTGGTTTGAGAGAGTACGTGTGCTGTGAGTGTGAGAAGACTTTTATGACAGCGAAATGTTTAAAACTGCACCAGAGGATCCACACTGGAGAAAAACCTTACAAGTGTTCACACTGTGACAAGAGATTCAGTCAGTTATCAAATCTGAAAGCACATGAGAGGATCCACAGCGGAGAAAAACCTTACAAGTGTTCACACTGTGACAAGAGATTCAGTGATCCATCAAATCTGAAAACACATGAGAGGATCCACACTGGAGAAAAACCTTACAAGTGTTCACACTGTGACAAGAGATTCAGTGATTTATCAGCTCTGAAAACACATGAGAGGATCCACACTGGAGAAAAACCTTACAAGTGTTCACACTGTGACAAGAGATTCAGTGATTCATCATCTCTGAAATCACATGAGAGGATCCAGAGCAGAGAGAAGCTGCACACGTGTGATCAGTGCGGGAAGAGTTTCTCTATTAAATGTCTCCTGAAGATACACATGAAGATCCATACAGTGCAGAAACCACATCATCACTGTCTGAGATCACGGTAAGTAGTTCATTTTTATGTGCCGAGGAACAAAATCTCTTCTGTGTAAGTTAGTCACAGTCAAATCTCTCTATCTCCACCTATAGTTGGCGCTGTTTCACTGTGGCTGCTGTTGAATCATCCAGGGGTACGTTTGTATTGAAAGCATCGTTGGCCAACTATAGTTGGCTAACGATGCTTTCGGGAAACGCACCCCTGGTTGTGAATGAGGCCGACACCTGATGTGATTGTAAAGTGCTTGGTGTGTACAACTGCCGTGCAAAGACAAAAGACCATAACTTCATTTTGGTTGAAAATTAGTTATTAATATTTTTCCACGTTCAATACATCCTTTATGATGTGGATAAAAATTCATCCTTTATGATGTGGATAAAAATTCAGTCAATTCTTTTTTTTTTTTGTTTGTTTGTTTTTTTTTCGAGAAATGAATTGGTTGTCTTAACAGTAACTTCCAAAAGCCCAAGAGAAACCAAGGTAGAACACTATAACAGTAATACCACCAAAGAGCAGTAGGCTTTGTTTTGGAACGCTCAAATTCAGTTACGGTACGCATGTCAATATGAAGTTACTGTGCCGGTGTTCTATCAAATAATGCTACTTATCAGATTGTACATTGTTCTGCCTTTGTTTTACTGTCAATCAAAATTGAAATTACAGTGTTGCCTACTTTGTACAGCTTCCATCAGTCCCTGTAACTTCTGATGTTCCCAGAGCTTTGTCCTGCACAAACGTGGTCATGATGTAGAAGATGAATACAACTAAAAACTAAAGCCCCGCCTCACCCAGTTCGGGTACCGGACCTGTTTGAAACACCCATGGGTTTAACTTCGCCGGCGCCTTCAGCATCGCCCTAAACATGGTAGAGTCGGCGCGGGACTAATATAATCACAGGCAGTGTTTATAATGAAGCTACAAGTGTACTGGTGCATACAACATCAAACCAGCTCTTACAAGCGGGTTATACCTATAACAGCATCCGGAATAAATACGCGGGACGAGCGAAGTGCACAAGCACAATAATAGGGTAGACAGCTGAAACCACTGCATAATGAAAAGACGCAGAACACAGAATGTTGTGCTATAAATGCATTAGTCGTCGAGGTAGTCCAGAACGTGCTCACCACTGATAGTCTCAAAAAGGACTGTTTTTCATGACCGTGAATATGAGGAGCACAACACATTTGAACACGAATCTCAGGAAGCGCCTGTGATGAGGGCTATCTGAATGTGAAAGTATGCGTCTTTCAGATCCACCACTATAAACCAGTCCCCGGGTCGAATGTGCGCGAGGATCTGTTTTATATCGTGATCATTTTGAACGCGTGCTTAGCACGTCATTCGGTTCCAATTGAAGATAGATTGGAGCTATGTTGTCATGTCTAATGTATTAATAATGCCTTTAGAATGCAACCAAAGCACAGGATAGCAGGATGGCTATAAGCAGGGCTTAATTTGAGCCGGAACATGTTCTGTCACCTCCGGCGTTGGATCCGGAACCTTTTTTATTGGATCCGGCACCTCCTGTGTCACCAAGGAAAATTAATTGCCTAAATGAAAAAAATAAAATTACTGTTTGTGTAGCCTAGTGTTTAATGTTTGTGACACATGACTTGTTGTAGCCTACTAGTTGAGTTTGCTGTTAGCCTCGATTGTTTCACTCAGGGGAAAAATGTCAAAAAGACAAAAAAGTTTGCTTAACTTTTTCAAATACGCTGGCCAGTCAGATCCCAAACAAGCAAAAATCGTTTCAGCTGATCAAGAATGTGGAGACCACGGTGGACACAGCAGTAGCCTAGTATCGACATAGTATCTCGTTATTTCGACAAAATAAGCGGACATTCTAATCTGCATTAAGCCACATTAAACGTTCTTATAATGGTTTTCGGGAGGAAAATGCTTAACATGTAATTGCGTTCATATTCTGGGCTCATCTGATTTTATAGGCTACATAGCATAGCCTACTTTGATTTTAGTATCATAATGATTAATAAATGCACGCACAATTATCCGTGAACTTGATTTGAACAAATGCCTTTCAACTTGTGTGTGCATAATTTAGAATTCAGAATTAAATGAATGTGCAGCAATTTGTAGCCTACAAATAGAGAGTATTTAGGCCTAATATACTGTTGTAGCCATTAAAAAGGCGCATTTAGTTTCATATTTGTTAAAATATTATAATGTTATTTATTTATTTTTTTTTTTCCATTTATGTTGATTTATGAAAAGTGAACAGCAAGACCGAGTAAGATAGGATGCGCAATATGAGACCTGGAGTGGGTCAGACATGATTTTGACCACTTCATCAAGTTTTATTTTTTAGAAAGCCTTTCTATAAAGTGAATTTCGTTTTGTATAAATTGTATCTTAATTTTAATAAATTTGTCATCAACCAATTGCCTGGATTTAATGAATAAGAAGTCAAATATAACAGACCATCATGGAGGCGCCCGCGCGGTCACTTGCATTGCTCGTGAACAGGAGCGCATCTTATCCTAACTTAACGAAAAATACATCAAATACACAAAGCTTGAAATGTCTTTGAACTAAATAATTTAAAACGAAAAAAGAAAAAGGCTACTCTCTTATTATGTAATCCATTAGGCCTATTTATGTGCATTTCTCTCTATAGGCGCGTTCACACGGAGATGGCGATCGTCAATTTCATCTTTGCAGCCGAGTCGACACTGTCAGAGAAAACATTTGTTTATTAATAAAAATCAATACACACATCAACGGATTTACAAATGCACATCTTCTTGCTTGTTGCACACACTTTACAAATTAAGCACTGGCTATAAGTAATTGTTTATCATACAAAATAAATGCTATGATCACTGGATTTTATACAGTGGTCTTTTACAGATCTATTTAGAATGGTCTTTAATGATTTTGTTAATGGTGATAAAACCAAATATTGATAATGTGGAAGTAACTGCCTTTTGCCTTGGCATGACTTCTCACTTTTTTGCTGACAATAGAAAGGCAGAGTACAGTAACTTTTAAGGAGAACTCTTGTCAATTTTAACATTGAGATATTTTTTTTGTAAATTTGGAGTGCTGTCAATACAGAGAACAACGGCAAAAATCGGTGTTGCCTACACCATGTTATCCTCTTTTTAAAATTTGCACCCTGTTGACTTCAATAGGGCAAGTTTTAAACCTGATTTTAGCTTCTTAACATCCTTGATGTGTCATTACAAGTGCACAGCCATGTGAGTGATACCTTCAGAGTGAACGCGGGTGAATCTGACTGCAGTAGATGTGAAAGATATGGATAAAAATTATGTTATTTCAGCCAGCGCTCATACCTGTATTTACATCCTGTTTTCGGTCGAAGTCCATAGTAATCGATTGTTTCGCGCATAGGTTAGGTTTAGTTACCTATGATCACGCACGTGAACTCGACAATCGATTACTATGGCCTTCGACCGAAAACAGGATGTTAATGTTAAAATTGACCGGAGTTCTCCTTTAAAGTTACACTGTGTGATATTTTCCCCCATCTAGCGATGAAATTGTATATGACTACCCAGTGAATATTAGTTTCTGTTCTTTTCAATTTCGAGGCATTTTTAACTCCTACGGTGGCCGTATTATTCCAAGATTAACATGGTTTCCAGTTCGACTCCGTCCAATTGCTCCTTTAAAACTATCACCTGTGATCCGTCGCAGCACAGATTTGTTACAAGGTAAACAATACTTTTTCACCATTGACGCAAGGAAAAGTAACGCAAGTTGTACTAGAGGTCGTTCTGGCGTTATGCACAACTATGCTATGGTTAGACAAGCAACTATAAAACTTCGAATTTACACAGGCTGAATTACCTGTTGAGAAGAAAGCAGGCAACTTCGGCGTCCGTTTTAAAATCTTTGCTCCTCATGAGCTCTTTCCATCTGGGAAAAGTTACTCCTATATTGACTTTGATCTTGCTGATTTGCCTGTCGCGTTGATGTTTTAATTCTCTCTTTTGCTTCCTTGGCGACTCTGCTACATGTCCTCGAAAATAGGCGTGATCCTGGTTGGTTGGTGATCACCATTAAAAAAATCATTATAGTAAAACCTGTATAAAATCTAGTGATCATGGCATTTATTTTGTACCATACCATACCATCTTCTTCTGCTTATCTGGGGCCGGGTCGCGGGGGCAGCAGTCTAAGCAGAGAACTTGATACTGGCGCACTGTCTGTACAATACTGGTGGGCGTCTATCTGTGGGTCGTGTTTGTGTGTCGTGTTTGTGTGTTCACGGAATTGGATGCTGGTGTATGACGTAAGAAGTAGCGTAGGAAGCATCGTGACGAAGAACGAATGTAGAGTTTTGTTTTGCTCTGCTCTCTGGCTGCACTGTCACGTTCGTTCTACGTCACAACGCTTCCTACACTACGTCCTACGTCATACACCAGCATCCGGAAGCCAGTTATTTTCGTTTATAAAGTTTTAAATATGTATATTTTTACGACAAAACCACACGGATTACCCTTAGAAGGACTTTGTTTATCCCCCTGGAGCCGGATGGATTACTTTTGTGAAGGATGCTTGCACATTTTGGGACTTGAAGAAGGTGGACCCCATTGCTTCACATTATAACCACTGAAAGATCGAAGACATTTTCTAAAATAACTGAAAATGTGTTCGTCTGTGAATAATTATGCACAGCAGTTGTTGACCAGATATGACGGGATTAAAATGACTATTGAACTCATCATTGATCTTGACTTTGGGCTTCACTTTTCATTTCACATTTGTCTCTCATTTGAAATCTCACTTGATTTTATGTTTCTTTCAGCAGAAAAGAACGGCGGTGTGTTTCAGTGCAGGACTTTCTTTACTACGCATGATAGAAAGAGATGAACTGAAAGAGCATCAGAAAATTCACCCTGTAAAAACCTTTGGAGGCAAAGTTCAGGAGCTGAAGAAGAGACCTTAACACTTTTAATAGAGACATGAATTCTTATATTAATTTTTAACTTGTTCTTCATTGTTTTTCATTAGAGCATGTAGTTTCACTTTAATTTCTACTCTTCCATGGAAACGCAAGATATACTTTCTTTGTATAGTATAGTATCTTTGAAACTGGACTCTTTTCTTCTCTTCTTCTCTTGAGATGCTTTGGCTCTTATAAGTCAGTAAAGAGAGAGATCTGTCTAATTCGCTTTCACTTAATGTTTGTATTTGCTTCATGTAATATTGATTAAACTCTTTACTAATTTTTTCAACATCTTATTATTGTCATTTTTTAATTTTCTGCTGATTCTGCTTGAATTAAGAGCAATTTCTTCATTTTAATTCTGAAATTCATGAGGTATCCTGATATGATTGCTTTTTGAGCTTACTGTGTTTTAAACTTCTCAACAGAGCTTTTAAATGCTTAACTAAATTATATTTCACTGCACACATGACTGGCATTGAATGAGATTGCTGTCTGTCTACATTATTAACAGTTTCACCCATGATATTCAGTATCATATATACATTTCAAAGAGTTTGTTTGACTCAGTTTGATGTTTCATTCACACCATAGCCCCTTTCACACAGCGCTTTGAACCCGGGAAACTGCCGGCAAATTGCCAGAGTGCCTTCAGCGTCATCACTACGACACAGCATTATTACGGCTTTTGTTCACACAGTGCGCATTCCGGGATGAACACGGCAATGTTACTTGGTCCCGAATACAGCATCGATCCCGGCATAAATCCCGGGTCTTTTTTTTTTTGTTTGAAATTTGCGTTTCACACAGAGATTCCGGAAAGTACACGGATAAAGTGACCCGGGATTTGACCCGGGTTCGTTTGATTGTGAACGCAAACATGTCCCGGGATTGATGCCGTGTTTAGAACATTGGTCAAATTAAGTGAAAATAAGGACTAACCATTGTTACGTAATACGTACCCCTTTTAAAAAAGATCTAGGGGTGAAAGGGGTATAACAAATAAACGGTGGGGAGAGACTGAGAGAACTGCCGTCTCCAAGTCCCAGGGCTGATACACAAGAAAGCTCAGTAACACCAGTTTGAGCAAATAAACTGTAACGGATGGACAAGCATCATGACTCTTTCATTCATTCCTTCTAAATACATTCTTTGCTAAGATTACTAAAGCTTTTAACTATGGCCTGAAACGCCAGAAAGTCTAGGCCAAATTACCCCCTGCCTGACACCTTTTATGGGCCTGCTGAGTTTACCCAGGAAAAGCAGACATTCCACGCGAGTCATGTTTGCCAGCTCCAGAGAGATTACGAACTCTCCCTGCACCTTTACGCACACGCATACACGAACTTTGAAAATTTACTTAGAATATAAGCATGTTATATGTATACAATATACTTTTGTGTGTTTCCCAGTTCATATAGTTTATGATTTTCTAGTTGAAAGAGTGAACTATAAATGCTCCTATTCATGTATACTATAATAACTTCGTATTCCCACCTCCTTTTCTTGCCGTCCTTGGTATCCCTTTAACCGTCTCAGTTTGACTGAGCCACTCAAGGGCGTAGATTTGGTTTGAACATTGGGGGGGTTGAAGTTTGGGTCTGCATATTTTTCATGTGATCGTGGTATAAATATTGGGGGGGGTTGTAATGCATAGATTTAAATATTGAGGGGGTTATCTCCCCCCCAACCCCCCCACAAACTACGCCCCTGGAGCCACTCATATATAGGAGATTACAGTAAATTGTATTATTCTGTATGTACCATCTTTCTGGGTAGAAATGACCAATTCTAAACTCCTTCATAACTTATGGGTAATTCTTCAACTATGGTACTCTTTGAGCTAGACAGTTTCAGAAAATAAAAACATTTCTACAAACAGTTTTTTAGTATCAGTTGGTTTCTCAATCTGTCTAGAAACCTTCCCTTAAGTTGGCTGTGATGATTTGTATTGAATAATATATATATATATTGCCATTTTTACCTGACAGTCCAAGAAAACGGTCATTTCCATCACATAGCAAAACGTGTTTTGAAGAGAAAATAATAAAATATATTCTGTTATAAATATATTTGATTAAATAGCACACAAATCTCTGATCAAATTTGTAATTTATTTATTTTTCAGAAATGTAATTGTAAATATTTTACAATGTTTAAAACACCTAAAACTAGATCACTGGAACATTTCATTTACTTGTCATAGCTCAAAATCATGTATTTCTCAAAGTGTATCTTACCCCTAACTGCACAATTATCAACACCACTGAATATAGTTGTTTTGATTGTATGTTTTCTATATGTTTTACTTTAAAATATGTGTTGTGGTGGAAATGACATGGCGTGGCGGAAGAGACAGTGTGTGGCGGAAATGACAGATAGGCAACTTCCAATTAAAAACTATTTTTCTACTGCTCTGTGTGGTGAACCAGAGCAAATCAATAAGCAACAGCATTAGTGAACAAACAAATATAATCAATATTTTTAAATGAAAATCAATCCAAAAAAAAACCATAAATATGTGTTAAAAATCAGCAAATAATTTCTTCACTGCTTACATGCTGAACTAGAGCAAACTAATGCAAACCCTTTATGTCATCATTGCCTTAATATAACCTTAATATAACCAGTTGAATATAATGTTGAATAACAGATAAAATAGGCAATATTTTGAAATGAACACCTTGTTGCTTCTTCTTCAGGTATCTTTATCTGTCCTTCTTGAGGGGCTTTGCATATTTAAGTGGATCTGATTTTATTCTTTCTCTATATGATCTTGACCTATGCTGTGGTGTTGCTTGCCATCTTAAAGAAAGAGCCAAGACATCATGTCAAACTTATCTATTGTTCTCTTATTTACCAACAATATTGTAACAATAATAAATAATAAAATATTTCCTTACTACCTTAACTTAACCTTTTCTTGCATGAATTATGATAACCTCAGTCAGGATTTTTTTCCTATGTGTTTTTATTGCTCTTAGGGCATGAAAAACAAGATTTGAATTGTTTTTTGTTTGTTTTTTTTTACACATTTTTCAAAGAGATTTTCAGATGTCCACTTGAGTGGACAGCATGCGTTTATAGTTTAAACTGAAGAGATACTGTATTAAACATACCGTAATACAATAATCAAACAGATAATGTATGTGTATTTAACAAACTAATCAATAAAATTATATCAAATCATGTGAAAACTATAAAATATATACAACAAATATAAATGTGAAATATTGCAAAGGCAATTGAACTTCATACAAGTTGCACTTCGCGTGTCTTTTATATCAGAACATGAGGACGTGATTCCATCAGAGATCTCTACAAGGTACAACTGTGGAAACCACTCAGATGCTCCCTCCAGTGTACCAGAGTATGGAGATTTACCCTTATTAGCTGATAATTCTGATTATGTTCAAGACGGACCGACCTGATCTCACGGGAAAATGTACAAATTCTACGAGGTGGCTAATTCGTACGAATTCATACGACTTCTATTGTACCTCAATCGTACGATTTTTGCAAAACCGTACATATTTTACAAATTGAATTATACGAATTCATACGAATGGCCTACCCCTGACCCCGCGCCTAAACCTACCCATCACATGGGTTTAGATAAATTAGCCACCTTTTTATCATTTGTACAAATTCGTACGAATAGGTCGTGAGATAGTGTTAGATGAACACATTTCTAGCATAGCCCTCCTCTGAGAAAACTTAGCAATACGTTTTTATCAATCTCATCTTGAATGATCAGTGTTGGGGGTAACGTATTACAAGTAACATGCATAATGCATTCAGATTACTTTTTGATGTTACAAGTAATGTATTACAAGTAACATGCATTACAAAATCAGATTACCTTATGATGTTACGAGTAAAGAAAAGCATTACAATAATGTGCATTACGTAATCAGATTACTTTTTGATCTAACAAGTAATGCATTACAAGTCATACATTTTTAATCACATAACTTTTTTGATGTCAATGAAAATTACATTCTAATAATACAAATACATTTATTTACAGTCAAAAAAGCCACTGCAGATTATGTATTTTCAAAAACAATATTCGCAGTATAAGTATGAATTGTAGCTGAAATATAGCCATTGATGCATGAGGTTCACTAGTGGACAGATGATTAATCAGATTTTTCTCTCAATCTAAAATCAAAACTTGGAAAATTTTACTGATATGACTCATTAGATATTGCTTGATGCTGTAAAATATTTTTTTTACCTACAAGAGTCTCCTAGGATAGAAGGAAAGGGTGGATATTCCGGAGCAACTTGGCATTTCTGACTGACCATTGGCAATCTTGGTTTGGAGGGGGAAAAATCGAAACACAAAGGCTTGCCACTTGGTTGCAATGTATAGGATGATGCACCAGGGTCCAATGAAGAGGCTGATGTGCAACTAAGCCATCAAAACCCGTGCAAATTTAAGAAAATGTTTTTTTAATAGCTGTCCACTGTAGTGACCACTATGCATGAAAGGGTTAATTAATTATATGTTTTTTTATATTAAAGTTTTAGTATTATAGCCCAAATAATTTGCTGTTTAGCGCGAACAATGTCATTTCCACCACAACCTGTCTTTACCACCACAATGAACACCGTGGTGGAAATGACTGTGGTGGAAATGACATTTCCCCCCTTTTCTCTCTAAAATATCTCTCTAAAATATCATGCTAATATTAATTTTAGAGTTAGCATTAAATATACACAAATTACGCATTATTAAATTAAATTAATCTAGTTATTTGTACGTCCACGTGAAATATGAGCCGTTTGGAAATGACGACTAATAAACATACTCTCAGTTTTAGTCATATTTACCTTGATTTTTCTTCTTTTCATTACCCACTAAAGAGGTCACCCTTTCACCCAGCCTTGTGTTCCACTGTGGAGTTTCTGTTGCTATGATTACTAAGTATACAACCCTAAAACAATGATCCCAGGATTCTATTTTGTACAGTGTGGTGGAAATGACAGTGAACACAAGGGTCCTACTTATGAAAAATATAGGAAAATGTGAATAAATATTGCAATATATATTATATATAATTGAATTAGACATTATTTTATCATTTGTACTTGAAAATCTACATTATTTAAATATTTAATTTAGAATTAAGCGAGGTTGAAGGTACAAAGTCTGGCTTAGGGACAGAGGGAAAACAGTAAAAACCATGCATAAAAGGACTCATATTATATAATAAAAAAAATGATTGAGCCATGATACATTTTTTATAAGTTCCCCTTGGGGTGAAGTAAGTGTGGCAAAAACAAAAAAGAAGAAATGTTTTTTAGTTTTTATTATTTCATCCAGGGACAAGAAAAGTACCATAGTTAAAGAATCAAAGAAAGTTTTTAACTTCAGTGGAGTCAGATTACTTAGAGTCAGATAACTACTCATTCTCCATCAACTGTTTTTTGATCCAATTTTTGGTTCAAAATAGCACTGTAAGCCTCCAAGACTTACACAATATAGAGTGTTTTCAGCAGCTGTTAAATGGATGGTTGATCAGCTTTTTCGAAGGCTTGATTGTGTTTATGGGGTGCAGTCTGTGTTCATTCCTCGTTAAAAAAACTCATTATTTTTCATATCTACTTTTATTCTGCACCGTTTTGTTTCTCTTTAAAACGGTCTGATGATTTACTGATTATAAGAAGGCTCTCCCTCAGAAATACACAACGGGCTCTGATTGGTCAGCTTGGCCTAAAAGGACTTTGGCTTGGCCCAGTGTGTTGTGATCATAGGTTGGCTGCGTTCGAAACCGCATACTCAATGAGTAGGTACTTAATTTCAATGAGTACTTACTTAACGAGCGCTAAAAGAGTAGGTACTTTATTGCCAGATCTCGTTGAGTATGAATGCGAACCGGACATCTGCCATGTTGACGATATCATGTGACCTACGACGCGTTATCACACGCGCAACATTTGAACGACACGTTTAATTCATCTGTCTGTAAATATTATGATATTGATTAAACTTGCTCATTTTGTGGTCTTTTTGAAGAAACTGCTGCCCATTTATTGTGTGAGTACATTTAGGGTTGATTTAAGTTATTATATTTAACCCTACTAATGTGACCCACCGTTTTATCCTTAACGATATTTATTTTTATTACGAAATCCCAAAATTGTCATATCTTGAATATGTTGTTAATTTCTTTAGCTATTTTATATCCAAACATTTTCATCCATAAGCAAAAGTGGCTTACTGGTTTGTTTTCCTCTTTTTCTTATTAAATTTAACTCTCGTTTCATCCCTCAGGCCTATAAATAACAGAAAATGCATTTTTTAAAATGTATTATATAATTAATCATTTAAGAAAATATATATTGATATTCAACCTTATAGGTTTTTTCCTGTGTATAAAATCTCATAATATGTTTGCAAACCCATGATATATATATATATATATATATATGTACAAATACATACATACATATACATACATACATTTATCTCACATTTACTCGACAGCCCTACCTAGAACGGTTTTCCTCAGCGTTTGTAATGTCTGCACAAAGGGAGATTCACCTTTGGAGAAAACTGTTGATTTTATACTCGAAAAATGTAAGTATCTTTATTAAAAATTAATATTACCCCAGAATGAATTGCATTGCTATCCCAGCCCAAAACATACAATAATAACAACGATAAATGCTGATCAATTAATTATATTACTTTTTACTGTAAATTATATAATTCAATAAAACAAACAAAATGTCATGTATGTCATATGAAATAGCTTTGCATGAATACACTCTAGATGTGTATATAGTGAACATCTACATTTTCATTCAAACAATAAATAAAGCATTAATTAATTGTATTTTATTTACTGACAACAATGAGAAATATTAATAAATTAGTAAAAGAATGAATCAAAGTCACCATCACACAATAAACAAATGCATATACAAGTCAACACATGAAACAAAGCTTTATTCAAACTACAATCATGTATGTAGGCTACAGGCGCTGAACCCCACATCCTTCTGCCATCTCAACACAGCGGTGCCCATTCTGCGGCTCTGATGAATCAGCTGACCGCCAGAGGTGAGCCGTGCCTTCGTGCCTGAGGTTGTTGCGTGATGTGTTGTGCTTCACAATCTGAGGCAATAAGGGCAGGTGGAGTGATGGTGGGTCTCATGAGGGCAGGTGGAGTGATGGTGGGTCTCATGAGGGCAGGTGGAGTGATGGTGGGTCTCATAAGGGCTGGTGGAGTGATGGTGGGTCTCATAAGAGCAGGTGGAGTGATGGTGGGTCTCATGAGGGCAGGTGGAGTGATGGTGGGTCTCATGAGGGCAGGTGGAGGTTCTCATAAGGGCAGGTGGAGTGATGGTGGGTCTCGTAAGGGCAGGTGGAGTGATGGAGGGTCTCGTAAGGGCAGGTGGAGTGATGGAGGTTCTCATAACGGCTGGTGGAGTGATGGTGGGTCTCATAAGAGCAGGTGGAGTGATGGTGGGTCTCATGAGGGCAGGTGGAGGTTCTCATAAGGGCAGGTGGAGTGATGGTGGGTCTCGTAAGGGCAGGTGGAGTTATGGAGGGTCTCGTAAGGGCAGGTGGAGTGATGGAGGTTCTCATAACGGCTGGTGGAGTGATGGTGGGTCTCATGAGGGCAGGTGGAGGGTCTCGTAAGGGCAGGTGGAGTGATGGAGGGTCTCATCCATGGCACCATCTCCAGGATTCAGCTCTGTGCTCTTCATCCTCAGTGCTCACACCAGTCTGCTGGCATTTCAGATCCTACAAAATACACAAACATAACACAAAAGCAGTCATTTTAACAGCACAATGTCATTTGATTTCAGTATTATTTAGAAGACAAAAACGCTTTTTTCCACAAATGCCGCCATCATCTTTTCTTGCAGGTCCTGCTCCACCACAAAAGCTGTGCAGCAAATGCATAGAAATCAAGAATCAGAATAGTGCTGTAATAGCTCTGTTTGAAATTACAATAATTAAAATAAACTACAACTTAATATTTAAATAGTTGTTGTTATTCATTTCTGTAATGTCACAAAGCCTTTGATGGCAGCATTCAGCTTGATGAGCCACTCTCCACCGGATAAACACACATCTGTTCATCTGTCCCTGTAACATCCAGACAAGATTCACATTACCTCTGTGATTTATGAGCTCAACACTACATTTACATGTTGAGGTTGTTTTAACTTTTTATCCTACATAAATGTTCCTTAATTTATCAACAGTAGCCTACTAATGGACAAATAAAATAGATAACTTATGTTTAGTTACTTTATAGGTTTGTTCTACATAATAGCACACATACATCACTCAGATGCCTATTTCATATAGTAATCTGCAATTCTTATAGAAGAGTTTCTTGCCAGATATTAAATAGACATTTAGTAATTGTATTTAAGATGTATACGGTTTAAAATGTATGCAAATCCACTTTGGAGACGTATGTGTCCTTACTGGAGCTTCTCTGTTAGCTATACATAATAAAATGTGATTTACAGCAAAATCACACATAGCGTCTTTACATCTTCAACAGTTTACTGTACAGTAGTTCAACACATGCGATCATTTGATTTGTAATACTCACATTTGAAAACAGTCTCGTCAGTCATCCTTTCCGTCACGTTCGAGTATGACCTGTCCTCCTTCTTCTTTTTTATGACGTATCCTCTCGCGTGGCCTCATGGGATAGAAGAGTATCCATCGTTGAACACTCAAAAATCTGGGCGGAAGCGAGTAAGCCATCCGGGAACTTCTCGCCTACTCTTTTATGAATGCTGATGTTTCGAACGTACTGCTTCCTTCACGTACTGTTTTCGCCTACTATATAGTAGGAAAGTAGGCATATTCGAACGCACTTAAGTCCGAATCTCGCGATAATTAGTACGTCACCCAGGTAATTCTCGCCTACTCTTTTGGATTCGTACATACTTTTTCGCTCGCCTACTCTTTTTCCCATACTAAATAGTAGGGAAGTATGCGGTTTCGAACGCAGCCGTTGTGATTCGCTAACCCGCCTAGTTTACGCTGTCCGGAAACGTCACGTCCGTTACCAGTTGCATGTGCTTCGGTGTATTGTAAACACAGGCATCAATATTAGGCTACTTTATCAATTTCAGCCCGAATCAGACTTAGAGAATATTAGTGGAGAGGAATCGAGCAGAGATTGTGCACGAACGGCTGTTACAGGACGTTTCAGGAAGGTATGTTTTTTTGTGTATGTCTCATACTTTTTCTATACGCGGTTATTTGTAAATGCTATGTTAAAACACGCAGAAATATCCCTGCATTTCATACAATCGTTCTACCTCATAATATTACAATCCTCGAAGGGATTATTTGATCAGCACCAAAGCATAAAACGTACATGTCGTGACACATAAACAGCTTGCTTTTAAAGTGGGAACTGCTCTATCTTTCAGGAAAAGCTTTTGTGAACTCGCATAGATCCGTTATGACTCTAATGCAGCAACTCTTCCTCTTCTCAATCTCCACATGGGTGTGTGTCTGTAATACAGCTGTATAGCTACTACTAGCCCTGAGTGAATTGATAGAATTATTTAATGCCGTTTCAGACTTATCCCTTGATAAAACATGAACAAATACATACAGTGAACTAGAGTAGGGTCATTCTACAGAAAAGTCCACTTTTGGCAAGATGTCTTAAGATGTATTTCTTTTTCTAACATTTAAACTTACACCACATTTTTAGATTAATCTTTGACTTCATGAATACGCATAAATTACAGATTTTTTATATTTTTTGTACATTTATTTCAAGACCGCATGTACCATTTTTTTTTTGTCACTGGTGTTACCTTACTTTTTTGGCAATATTAAAGGTTTTTATAAAATATTATTTCAATTTTTTTCAGCACATGTTTTTTTTTAACCTAATCTCCTTATTTGTTGCATTATTATTATGCATGTATGCATAATAATAATGCAACAAATAAGGAGATTAGGTTGAATTTATTTTAATCAGGTTTGTTAAAATTGTGCTTGAATGAGTTTAGTTCATCTGCGCTACCATCTATTTGCTATAACAATGAAAATATTTGAAAACCAGTTAAAATCAAGTAATGATGCAATCCTTTAAATCTTAACTTTTGAGTGTAGCAGAATAAAATGGATGTAACATTATTACTATGTCACATGTGACATTGCATTTAATGTGACAGAAAAAAAGACTGTAACACCAGTGACACAATAAAGTGTATCTATAAATGGAAGTCACTGGTGTTACTGGTGTTACCCATAAGAAAGGTGACACCAGTGACAATTTTCATGAAAAAAATTATTTTACAAAATGGCTGCTGCAAGGTAACAAACCACATGTTGTCAATCATGGTATACTAACTAAATTAAGTAGTTTAATCCATTTGTATTCTAGTTTTTTTACAATTACCTAACAGTAAAGTAGGTCATACCAGTGACTTTAACTAAAAGCTTCATATGAAATCATGAGATAAATGAGAATATTTCTGATAACTGAAAAGAGACAGTGGATCTACCATGGGCTTTTCTTCATAGATATTCAGGAAATTGGAAGAAGGAAGTCGAGTGATGTCATCAGTGTGATTTTTATTTCAAAATTAGAGATTTTTGTTTAACGGTAACACCAGTGACACAACTCCAGGGGACCAATACTTTCATTATAAATTTTGTAATATTTATTCTCCATTTTTTTATTTATATATCATTTACATAATATATATTTGATAATTATGCATACATTATTGTATTTTAAATGGTGTAAAAAATCTGTTATTGACCTCAAAATAAAGCATTTCCCCTCTGTACATGACTGTGGGGATGAGCACTTCTGTGTGCTTGAAATTCTATATAATTAATAAAAATCAAATATTGCCACATTGATGGCTCAAGAGGGTGTAATTGTTCAAATAACATATTGTTTTATTTTAAAATGTAAAGAAATTGTAACCCTAAAGTGTAATGTGTAATATTTCTGTAAAGGCTAGGGACAGAAAAATGGACATTTTCATAGAATGACCCAGTATTTGTATTATCTTACATTTGACAGTAATATATTAATTTGCCACAGCCACAAATGTAACACTAAACTGAAAATGGTAGGCTATTTTAGTTTAGCAATATAACTGTATAAGAAAAAGTTCAACAAATACATTTAGGAATATAAAAAAGTATGAATATATATATATATATATATATATATATATATATATATATATATATATATATATATACAGTGATATTCATAAGTTTAGACACCCATGCTAAAGTTGACTAAAAGAGGAATAAAAAATCAGCTTTTGGAAACTTAACTTAATGCCTTAATTTAAAAAAATTGGAAAAATTGGACCTTTAAGGACACCAATTTTCTTTGTGAATGAATAATGTATTGTAAATAAATAAATGTTCTTCCTTAAAATACAGGGTGCATAAGTTTGGACACCCCTATGTTAAATTCCCATAGAGGCAGGCAGATTTTTATTTTTAAAGGCCAGTTACTTCATGGACAAAGGATACTTTGTATCCTGATAAAGTTCCCTTGGCCTTTGGGATTAAAATAGCCCCACATCATCACATAGCCTTCACCATACCTAGAGATTGGCATGGAGTACTTTCCATAAGATCATCTCTCAATGCAAATCAAACCAGCTATTAGGCTAACTGAAATAAAACCATGCCAATCTCTAGGTATTGTCGGTGTGTCATTGTCGGTGTGTATTTCCATACTGAATAAGCCGGCGTGGCTACTTATTATGCAGCGCTCTGGCCGGCTCTATCTGATTTCAAAATTCAATGAAGATGGACGCCAATAACATTACAATGTCCAGCAATCGATTTAAATAGTAGGTTACATGGGGTTTAATTTGTCGTTTCGACATTTTTTCAGTGTCTAATGCTTTGATTATTGGGCTTATGTGATTTTGTTTTATTTATTATAGTAGCTGTGTGACCTGACAGCATTAGATCCAACAGTTAATCAAATAATATAAAGAATTTTAAAAACATTTAGTGCATTAACCTTTCTCTTCTACATTATTACTTAGACATCAAGAATCAGTGTATGACTCTCAACAATGGTGACAATCAATGAAATGCTTCATACTGCAGTGCATGCTGGGTACCACCAATCAAAACTCACCCATATCTCCCAGCATGCATTGCGGCATTAATAAATTATGCATCAGGATTTTTTGTATCTTTTGTCACCATTGTTGAGATTCATATGCTGTTTCTTGATGTCTGTGTGAGTCGAAGTAATGCCATAGATGAAAGGTTTTTGTGCACTAACTATTAAAAAAATATATATATTGTTTGATAAACAACACTGTTAGATTTCATGCTGTAAAATCAAATGGCTTCTGTTATGAATAAAACAATATTAAAAAGCATTAGACACTGAACAAGATCAGTGAATCAGGCAATTACATGATGATGACTTTGTCGTCATCATCATCATCATCAATAAACAGCCAACATCACCTGATCTCATTTTCTCTTGGCTTTTTCGCTGCAACAAACGTGTTTTATAAACACATAATTATAGCAGCCAGAGAAAATGTTATATTAAAGTGTCAATGGTCAAGAGCCCAACTAAAGCAAACGCTAACCACCATCATGGTGACTTTAAAATACAACTATTGATTTCATTCAAACGGAAATTAAATAAAGTCAGGGGTGCGTTTCCCGAAAGCATCGTTGGCCAACTATGGTCGCAAGTTCATCGCAATGTCCATTGAACTCTATTGGTAACGACGGAACTTGCGACCATAGTTGGCCAACGATGTTTTCGGGAAACACACCCCTGGTTAGTAATAAGTGAAGCTGGTAATGCTGTTTGTGGAGTTGTTTAATCCTCCTCTGCTGAGATCTTCACAGATTTAATGTCTTCTTTTCTCTTCAGTTGATTTCATCTAAGGCTGTGTCTGAAGTCAGTTGTAGTTCTTGTGTTTCTCTTTCCTTCAGTGATTCTGCTTGTTAACAGCAGGTGTTCATCATTAATGCTCAATCATCACTTAATTATCTCATTAACTTCAACACCGCTTTACCTCTGTAGTGTGCACACATATGAACACTGAGCAGTGTTAATTTAACATGGGCGTTTTTCTGTGTACTATTACATAAATCTTACCTGTTTCATTTACATACGACTGACAAATATAAATCACATTCAGTTTATTAATACAATTACATAAATCTTATCTGTTTCATTTATGTATGACTTAAACATATGAATCAAATTCAGGAGTATTGATTGGTTTATGTTAAAACTATGTAATCCAAATGCATGGGAATTTGTTATGCAATTTAAATACATAAATCTTATTTTTAGACACAATTTTTTTTGAGTGTACTGTATATATATATATATATATATATATATATATATATATATATATATATATATATATATATATATATATATATATATATATCACATAGCACATCTTGTTTTTGATTTGAACATTGTCTAGAGTTTATCTTATTTTTTATTCAGTGTACACAAGAGTTGCCTATACAGTTTTATCGGTAGATGCTAAGAGACATTTATTTATATATTACCTGCAAACTTTATTTTTTATTTTTTCTTTGATGGCACATTTTCCTGGCCTTTCTGCTCCCCTCGTGCTTACAGCTTTACAGGGGGGTATGGCTTATCTAAATGAGATGTAAATGAGCCCTATTGTCACTCCCAGCAGGAGAAAGGTGAGAATCTTCAGACGCTGTTTTCTCCCCTTTGTGCGTTTTTGAGTGCCTACCTTTAAATGGCCATAACTTCTCCAAATATTATCAGATTTCCTTGTGTTACACATCGTTGGAAAGCTTGGAGACTACACTTTTAGAATATGTGAATAACTCAAAATGCCCCAGAACCGACATGTGTCCTTACTTTCCGTGACTGGTCACATATGTGTACATAATGTACATGTGGTATAACCACACTTTATGTAAAAATGCACACGTATTCTCATGAGATCACGTTGATTCAGAGTTGGCGTCATCTGAAGTCCTGTCAAGAGTTGGTCTCTTCACAGGTGTTGGGCATCTCAAGTCTTCATAAGAGGCTGGATCCAGACTGGAGCTGACGTACTCTCTAGTTACCTCATGATGGGCATCCCGAGATAAAACAGAGAAGCAAAAGGAATATAACTAGCTAAGCTGCTGTTCGCAACATTAAGTAAAGATAATCATCTAATTGTCATTGAAGATTGTCAGTCTCTGCACATAAAAACTGTTACATGTTAGAGATCTAATTACCTTAATACAATGAATGTAGTTATCATAAAATCAAACCATGTTTCAGTTCATAGTTGTGTTGCTGTAGTGGTTGAAGATGAGTGACATTAGTGTTTGTTTTTGTATTATTGATGTTTTATCTATGTCATATTGAGAGAAATAACTATCATCTTTCAATTGAGCAGTTTTATAGGCTTTTATCATGTATCCTGACTTAAATAATGTGTTTCTAACAGCAAACACTCAGAATAAAGTGAGATGATCTGCTGATGATCCTGAATGGCTTGTTGAATGAGTGTTGATAGTCTGAGGGTCATCAATATTAACAGATCTGCTGAAAACACTCTTTATTTCATGACAATAGTTCCTGTTTTCACCTCATTTATTATGCTGATGTCTTCAGATCTCCTGTAAATTGACACTTAAAGCTCATTTCATTGGTGTCAGCAGACTGAGAGTAATTGTTGGTTTCTATAGATGCAGACATAAATGCTTAGATGTGTCATTTAGTATTAAAACCTGATTCACACCTGAGGAGACAATGCCCCCGCATAATGAGGCTGCATACATAATGAGCCATTCATTCAGGTGTGTGACTGAGCCACAAGAAAGAATGCAAGGACAATATACAGTATATATATATATATATATATATATATATATATATATATATATATATATATATATACACACACACTCACCTAAAGGATTATTACGAACACCATACCAGTGTTTCCCCTACAATGTATTAAGCAGCGGCGCAGCGAAATCTGCAAAATCTTCATATGATCAATAATATCATGACATTCACTTACACACTTTGCCATAAAAGGGGCCGTTCACATTAACGTTCACATGCAAATATTTCAAATGTGGGCGCGCGGCAAGCATAGGTAACTAAACCTATGCGCGTGAACTCAGCAATCGACTACTTTGGACTTCAACCGAAAAACAGGATGTAAACAGGTATTTGCGCTGGCTTTAATAACATAATTTTTATACATATCGTGCACATCTACTGCAGTCAGATTCACTCGTGTTCACTCAGAAGGAATCACTCACATTTTCTGTGCACTTGTAATGACACATCAAGGATGTTAAGAGGCTAAAAGCAGGTTTAGTACTTGCCAACAGTCAACAGGGTGCAAATTTTAAAAATAGAATAACTCGGTGTAGGCAACACCGATTTGTGTCGTTGTTCTCTGTATTGACAGCACTCCAAATGTACAAAAAAATGAGCTCAATGTTAAAATTGACCGGAGTTCTCCTTTAAGGTAAGAAATTCTTACATGTTTGTTATTGTTGCATAAATGTCACATTGCAGTTGAACTGTTGCTAGATATATGGGGAATATTATAATATTTAGACCCGTGTTTACTGTTAGGCCTACTGTGTTTGTGGATATCTGGTCAAACGTAGATATGTATATGGTAACCATAATGTTTTATATTTGAGCGCGATCGCGTTTGAATGTATCAGATTTTGCAGCGCGATCGCGTTTGAATGTATCATTTGAAAAGCAAAACACACTAAACGGCTTCATGTTTTTACTATTATCTCATTTCATATCATCATAACGAATGGAAACATTTGAAGTAACATGATAATCAATATATTTTTCTCTAGCTTGGTTGTTACTGAAATATTTTTATTATTATTTTACCCAGCACTGCGCATAGCCTATGCTTACAAGGCACAACAAACCTGGTGTTCATTTACTATATATTGTTGGAAACATTTGTGTGTGTGTGTGTGTGTATTTTGTGAACTTTAAAAAGCAATTTTAACCAGAAAAATCTAATATTTATTTCCAAAATTGTGCAGCCCTTTCTCTTGATATCAGTATGTTCACTTTTTTTTCAGGGCCCAGATGCCACTGAGTCCTGCCGACTTCAACATTCACATGAGTCTCTAGAACATGAACATGGTAAAGTGAAAATCAAACACCTTGGAAATGAAAGGTATGTACAATGTTTTTAGGAATGGCACAAAGGTCTCTGTCTTTCAATAAGTGCTTTTTTTGCTATTTGTTGTGTCTATTTGGATTATGTTGTGTAAATAAATCCAAACAATTTAAAAGCCATTCTTTTTTAAATCTCCTCATTTACAGTATTGTGCAAGGTTGCTCAGAATGATAGGGGCCTGATAGCTCCTAATAGGGCCGTTAGGGGAGGTTCTTTGTCTTTCTCAGGTGAGAAAAGCCATACATATTAATGAGCTTTCGCATAAGGCGTATTCACACAAAACACGTCGTAAAAATTTTAAATCAATATATTGTCTTCTCTGAATGAGCAGTCAGGGTGATTTTCACATAGTTTTGCAGCAAATATTCTAGGCTACGTCATACAATTTTCAAAAGTCTTGTGAAGAAATAATCAGTAGGGGTTTCATGGCCTTATTTCAGTGAGAATTTTTTTTTTGTATTTTCACAAACCACGCATAAATGTCATTATCTCAAAACTACAAACTTTTACATACATGCTGCTGATATATTATTGTAGCAGAGTTTGTGCTGAATACAGTGTAATTAGACTTTAGTCATGAAAATGTCACAAGTAACAGAAATAACCAGAAATGTCAGAGCATGTCAGAACACCTCCAGGGCCCAGAAAACAGCTCAGACCTCAGAGGGTTAAATCACAGAAACTCGTGGGCAAACTGGGTGTCACAGGCAAACATAACATGAACACAAACACTAAACGAGACCGACGTACTGATCTGCAATTCATTTTTTTTTTCATTCATTTCAGATCTAATGGAAGAGAGTGAAGAACTGAGTGAAGTGGAGGAGGAGAGTGAAGAACTGAGTGAAGTGGAGGAGGAGAGTGAAGAACTGAGTGAAGTGGAGGAGGAACATCATGTCAAATCTGGAGAAAAACATTTGAGTCGCTCAAAGACTAAAAAGACATTTTTAAAGAAAAGAAGAGCCAATAAATCTTTCACCTGCACTCAGTGTGGAAAGAGTTTAACAAGCAAACGTATTCTTGAGAATCACATGAGAATCCACACTGGAGAGAAGCCGTTCACATGTGATCAGTGTAAGAAGAGATTCACAAGCAAACAAAGTCTTGAGCGTCACATGAGGATCCACACTGGAGAGAAGCCGTTCACATGTGATGAGTGTGGAAAATCATTTTTTAGGTCATTAAGCCTGAAGAGACACCTGACAGTTCATACGAAGGAGAAGCCACATTCATGTTCTGTGTGTGGAAAGAGTTTTTCACTGCCGTATAGTTTACAATTACATCAGAAAATACACACTGGTGTGAGAGAGTACATGTGCTTTGAGTGTGAGAAGACTTTTATTACAGCGAAATGTTTAAAACTGCACCAGAGGATTCACACTGGAGAAAAACCTTACAAGTGTTCACACTGTGACAAGAGATTCAGTCAATCATCAATTCTGAAAACACATGAGAAGATCCACAGCGGAGAAAAACCTTACAAGTGTTCACACTGTGACAAGAGATTCATTCATTCATCATATCTGAAATCACATGAGAAGATCCACAGCGGAGAGAAGCCGCACACGTGTGATCAGTGTGGACAGAGTTTCAAACACAAACAAAGTCTTGGGATTCACATGAGATTTCACATTGGAGAGAAGCCGTTCACATGTGATCAATGTGGGAAGATATTCGTCCAATCAGGAGACCTTAAACGTCACATGAGAGTTCACACTGGAGAGAAGCCGTTCGCATGTGATCAGTGCGGCAAAACATTTGCCCGGGCATCACACCTGAAGTCACACCTGACATTTCATACGAAGGAGAAGCCATATTCATGTTCTGTGTGTGGAAAGAGTTTTTCATGGCTGCAAACTTTACATGCACATGAGAAAACTCATACTGGTGTGAGAGAGTACATGTGCTTTGAGTGTGAGAAGACTTTTACTACAGCTCAACAATTAAAACTGCACCAGAGAATTCACACTGGAGAAAAACCTTACAAGTGTTCACACTGTGACAAGAGATTCAATCAGTCAATACATCTGAAAAGACATGAGAGGATCCACACTGGAGAAAAACCTTACAAGTGTTTACACTGCGACAAGAGAATTAGTCGGTCATCATCTCTGAAATCACATGAGAGGATCCACACTGGAGAAAAACCTTACAAGTGTTCAGACTGTGACAAGAGATTCAGTGATTCATCACAGCTGAAATCACATGAGAGGATCCACAGCAGAGAGAAGCTGCACACGTGTGATCAGTGTGGAAAGAGTTTCTCTATTAAAAGTCAGCTGAAGGTACACATGAAGATCCATACCGTGGAGAAACCACATCAACACAGTCTGAGATCACGGTAAGAAGTTCATCTTTATGTGCTGAGAAACAAAATCTCTTCTGTGTATGTTAGTCACAGTCAAATCTCCACCTATAGTTGGCGCTGTTTCACTGTGGCTGCTGTTGAATCATCCAGGTTGTGAATGAGGCCGACACCTGATGTGATTGTAAAGCGCTTGGTGTGTACAGTAGTAAATAGTAGCGCTATATAAATGCCTCATTCATTCATTAGTTTCTTAACAGCCACGATGAGCAACAGACATTTTGTTGTTTGATTGGTTTCTATAAACTCGTGTTCAACCGAACATGAATGTGTGATATAAAAAAATCTGTCTGATTTTAACATGTGATTTGTCTGTTCAGAGCACTGCAAAATCACTCTCTGACAAAATACATGGCAGTGCTGTGCAACTTTCTCTTTCTGACACTGCTTATTATGGTGAAGATAAAACATCAAACAGTATTTTCATGTTTTCTAACTAGTTCATATTTTTGTAGTTGCTCTGGTGCTTATAAAGAATACAGAGACGAGAAGCTTCCAGATTCTTCCTCTGTTAATAGTGGTCGACCGATATTGGTTTTTTGATGGCCGATGCCGATATCTTGGAGAGCAGGGTGGCCGATATAAAGCCGATATTTTTAAATATATTTATTTTAATCAATATTTAATAAATTATAAATAAATTATAAAACACATTTTTAAAATAAACATGCTTTTATACTTTAGATGGCAACTTCTTAAATTTGCAATCCTATTACAGTATTTTTCACTAAGTAATTGTTTAGAAATGTATGAATATGTGAATAAAAAGAAGGTAGCCTAAACACTGTAACAGTAATCTGGTAATTTCATGCTGGTAATCATATTTTTTCAAATAAAGACAAGGTAACACTAATTTTACATACAGCACAGTGAAAACGATATGAATATGACACAGTTGGCAACTGGTTATATATCAGCATATTTTAAAATGAAGGATTTCAAGTTTTTCGATGGCGTCTCCTGTGAAGCTGATCTTCTGTTCGCATTCACTCACTTCGCACGGACCGACCGTCACTTGCAGACAGTAATGCACACTTCACAAGATATCACACAGCTGGATTCAATTAAATCTGCAAGGTTTGTGAAATTAAATGTTTATTAGATATTCAGAGATATGTTTAAATGACGTAGATGCGCATTTGCTAAATGTTGACGGCAAATGAGAAAGTATTTTAGCCTGATTGTTTGCCTTTTCTATTACAAATAATATAAAAGCAAACGCTTTACTTTACTTACTTCGCATAAGTTAATATTTACTTACTTTGTTTACCAGTTCTGTCTAACAAAGTATTAGATATGACCAGGGCCGGAGTGGGGCCACTTTTCAGCCCTGGAGTTCAGGCCCAAGACCGGCCCACTTTTTCCAAGGTGGAATTCCAAATTAGCACTTTTTCCAATTTGGATAAATGAAGCAACAGTTCAGCTGTTACTATTGTGTAGTTTGTATCAATACCATAGTTCAACAAATAATGTAAAGGTTAAATAATAATTCACTTAGACTTTATAAGAAGCAATTGTGACTTTATATCACACAATTCTGACTTTAACACGCAATTGCGACTTTATATCTCACAATTTTGACCATCTCGCAATGCTGACTTTATAACACGCAATTGCAACTTTATTTCAGGCAATTCTGACTTTATATCTCGCAATTCTGACTTTATAACACGCAATTGCGACTTAATATCACGCAATTTTGACCATCTCGCAATGCTGACTTTATGACACGCAATTGCAACTTTATTTCAGGCAATTCTGACTTTATAGAACGCAATTGAGACTTTATTTCACGCAATTCTGATGTATTCCGAGATGTAAACTCGCAATTGTGAGATAAAAAGTCGCAATTATCTTTTAAAATGTTTTATTCTGTGGCGGAAACAAGCTTCCATACCTCCTGGCCTCTTCCTCCCATCCATCCTCCCTGACGCGTACCGTTACGGTAGGGCTGGCCCAGTTATCGGTAGGCGCCGGCGATGCCCGCGGCCGCGGTAGCCTACCTAAAACGTTTTGGAAAAGACGGGCTATGGACCCAACCAACTCTATAGTAGGGGAGGGGAGAATTCCCTCACATGGTACAACCCATGCAGAGGTTGCGCGCTGCAGTGTCAGAAGGCGGAACGTCGTGACATTGAAATGTGAAAGAAAAAAAAAAAGAAAAAAAAAAAAAAATCCCCGACCGGCCCAAAAGTGAAGCGGCCCACCGGGAATTCTCCCGATTCTCCCGATTACCCAATCCGGGCCTGGATATGACTGACAGAGATCGTAAATGAAGACGGAGAATGTGAGTGAGCTCTGTTTGATGTGAGGGGCCGTTCTCTTCTCAGGCACCGGTGTTCTCAGCGCCGCCCGTCAAAATAAAAGTCCGGAGCGCCGTCAAAATAAAAGTCCTGCTTTCAACACATCGGCCAATCAGAAAAACGTATCGGCCGATGCCGATATTTCAAAAATTCCAAATATCGGCCGATATATCGGCCTTGGCGATATATCGGTCGACCACTATCTGTTAATGTTAGAAAGGTGTTGGAAATGATGTGATTGCTTACAGATCTAGAGTTCCATGACCAAACTAGTGATTTATAACACAAATCATCTTCATGATATTAAAATAGATCATAATCGTGCACAGCAGTTGTTGACCAGATATGATGGGATTAAAATGACTACTGAACTCATCAGTGATCTTGACTTTGAGCTTCACTTTTCATTTCACATTTGTCTCTCATTTGAAATCTCACTTGATTTAATGTTTCTTTTAGACCTGATGGACTTGAACAAGAAAGGAAAAACAGAAGCCAAAAAAATCGGTCTCCTGCCCTCAGTGTAAAAAACGCTTCACAAGAAAATCAAGTCTGAAGATTCACATGAGAGTTCACACTGGGAAGAAGCGGCTCAGGCTTTCTCTCTGAAATCACATCCTCTCATTCTGAAGAAAGACCATTTAACTGTGATCAGTGCGGTAAACAGTTTCATTGAGCATCAGTCCTGAAGAAACACTTGAAGATTCACACAAAGGAGAATATTCATTCGTAATATTACAGCAGAAAAGACACGGCGGTGTGTGTTTCAGTGCTGGAAGGCCTTTACTGCGGATGATAGAAAGAGATGAACTGAAAGAGCATGAGAAAATTCACCCTGGAAAAACCTTTGGAGGCAAAGTTCAGGAGCTGAAGAAGAGGCCTTTACACTTTTAATAGAGACATGAATCTGATATATATTTTTAAATCGTTTTTCATTGTTTTTCATTAGAACATGTAGTTTCACTTCTACTCTTCCATGGAAACACAATATATACTTTCATGTATCTTTGAAACTGGACTCTTTTCTTTTCTTCTTCTCTTGAGATGCTTTGGCTCTTATAAGTCAGTAAAGAGAGAGATCTGTCTAATTCGCTTTTACTTTTTCTTAATGTTTGTATTTGCTTCATGTAATATTGATTAAACTCTTTCCTCTTTTTATCAACATCTCATTGTTATTGTCCTTTTTTTAATTTTCTGCTGATTCTGCTTGAATTAAGAGCAATTTCTTCATTTTAGTTCTGAAATTCATAAAGCATCCTGATATGATTGCTTTTTGAGCTTTCCATGTTTTAAACTTTTAAATGCTTAACTAAATTATATTTCACTGCACACATGACTGGCATTGAATGAGATTGCTGTCTGTCTACATTATTAACAGTTTTACCCTTGATATCCAGTATCATATATATACATTTCAAAGAGTTTGTTCTAGTCAGTTTGAGGTTTCATTCACACCATCAGGCTTCATGAAGTCAGAACAATTACTTTGAACTTTAAACAACACATGGGGCCTCATGTACAAATACTTGCGTTGAATTCATACTAAAACATTACGTACGGACAAAGCTGTAAATCTGCGTTACCCCCCCCCCCCCCCCCTCCAAAAAAACCCAGATGAATCACTGCGTACGAAGGATCCCACACATATTCTCTTTGTACATCCCAATTTACGTAAAATTGAGCGCACATGCACAAGCACAACGCCCCACCCAGTCTTCTCCCTTAATTAAATCAATTTAAATATGGTAATGAGTCCACTAATTTCCCTTACTTGTGGAGTTAAAGGCACCTGGCAATAGCCTTTAAGGAGGTCTAACTTTATCACAAAAGCTGCTGACCCCACACGGTCAACACAATCCTCCATACAAGGAAGAGGATGACAATCAGGCTTAGTAACATTGTTAACCCTCTGGGGTCTGAGGTGTTTTCTGGGCCCTGGAGGTGTTCTGACATGCTCTGACATTTTGTGCTTATTTCTGTGACTTGTGACATTTTCTTGGCTAAAGTCGTATTACACTGTATTTAGCACAAACTCTGCTACAATAATATATCAGCAGCATGTATGTAAAAGTTTGTAGTTTTGAGATAATGACATTTATGCGTGGTTTGTGAAAAAAATAAAAATAAAATTGTCACTGAAATAAGGTCATGAAACCCATACTGATTATTTCTTCACAAGACTTTTGAAAATTGTATCACATAGCCTAGAATATTTGCTTCAAAACTATGTGAAAATCATCCTGACAACTCATTCAGATAAGACAATATATTGATTTAAAATTTGTAAGACGTGTTTTGTATGAAAAAGCTTTATGCGAAGAGGCGTAAACACATCCTGAATATGTATGGCTTTCACACCTGAGAAAGACAAAGACCCTCCCCTAATGGCCCTATTATGAGCTATCAGGTCCTGCCATTATGAGCAGCCTTGCACAAAGAATGAGGAGATTTAAAAAAGAATGGGGTATGTCATGTTGAGATGTGCTGGTATCTAAAGTATATGTTATAGATACACGTTGCTTTATACAGTACTCCTAATTTTCTCTGGCTCACCATTTTACATTCTATTCATTTTTGATGTTTTCTAAGAATGGAAATGGTGGCATACAGTCACAATATAATCTGCTTATCCCTTGATTTATATCATTCTTTTTAATATTACTGTCCAATGTCAGATTCAAACATGCCCATCCTGCATATATGCTTGGACTCATTCCTCCAAAATACTTTACAGTCCAGATTTTATTCAAATTGAACAATTCTTTATCCTCTGCCAAATTATTAATAAAATCCCATGTCATTTTATATGCTTGTTATGGCATATCTTTTGTCTTATATATTACTCTGGAATGTCTTTAGAAATTTCCCAGGTAATTATTACTTCATCATTTTTACTTCATCTTATCAAGACTGAAGGTATAGGATAATATTTTATCCATTCTGTATTATTTACTGTACTCTTACTATAATGGCCTAATTATGAGCCACTTGTGCATTGCCACATCTTCCAGCACATCACACAGTCTAAACTGTATTATCATCTTATCAGTTATTGTATTATTCTCTGTTATCTCTCAATATTTGAGTCTTAATTTCATTTTCATCTGAAAATGTTAGCCTTAAACATTCATCTTTGTATTTGTTTTTTATTTTCACATTTCCAATTTCACACACATGTACAGCCTATCCAGTGCATCCTTTTTGTAGACCGGATCTATATGTCTCACCTTTTTTTTCCACAGTGTCTTGATTTATTGTAGTCAAATTCTTATTAAAAATTCGACTACAACCCAGAATACCACCATGACTACTTCTATGTTTATCAATGTTACCACAACACTTGACTTAAACAAGCCTTTCTCTTGTCACTGTGTTATTCTGGGATACCTCTGTTAGCCCAACATCTCGATTCAGACTCTATCTCCTGAAAGATTGTTGTATAATATCAAGAAAATGCAATTACCTGCCTTCTTGTTTATTGTAGATGCCTTTTTGTTACACATATTTAGCCAGTGTATTGGATATAATGCATGTATTGGATATAATGCATTGCATTCAATGTTGTTATTTGTTTTGTTTGTAAAAGATGGCTTATATTGTTTTGGCATAGATGTACAGTAATTGGTTATGTATGTATATGTGACTGTGCCAACTTATGTTGAAGGCAGGGTAGGTAGGATTTTTCTAAAAAAAAAACACATTCCAAATTTGTTTAAACTGTCTTTATATACCAATACATAATTAAAATGTAAGTACTCTGAAAAAGAAAGTATAAAAATCGAGTGTCTGTAGACCTCTCACGACTGTTGCAAACACAGCTCATTATTTCCATTCACTCCACCCCCTCCCTTCTGAGCTCCTTCCAAAGCCACGCCCCCAAAACACATGAACGCGCGACACCAAACGCTCAGGCTCAGCTGGAAGACGCATTTATTATTTACCTGAGACGAGTGAAGAGGAGCGCAGTGAATGCAGTGACATCATGTCAGAATCACATGTAATAAAATACCTAACTTTATCACTATGAATATAAACAAATATGATGCTCACTATCAAGCTAGCATATCGATACTGGTAAAGTTTAAAATATATTTTGTTTGATTCGGTAACAAGCTATATTTAGGCTATAGGTAACGAGCTATATTTATAAGGCAAAGCTAGGTTGCATTGATACACATTTTTCCATTACCATCATCACTGTGATGAAGGTGAATTTCGTGTAAGAGTCATAACATATACGGTGTTTTGCATGTAAGAGTTTCCATGATGAAAACATTGTTGACTCTGATGAGGACTACACTCCGGTGACAAGTACCGCATCGTCGGTTCGAGGACAGGTCCACTCCGGGGTCGAGGGCGAAGCAGAGGAGGCCGTTCAAGAGTGCGGGCAGGGTCCGAGGAAGTAGTTTAGCAAAGTAGCAAAGCAGGCATTGGTACTTTTTGCTGCATTTTCTCAGCCATTGTGCCGCAAACTCCTGCTTACTCGGTGTAGTGAGCTGAATATTTCCGGGAACGGTGACATGTGATGAGTGCACGCAGGGCAGCGCACGCAGTGGGGCGCGGCCATGAGACATGAAGGCATCTGATTGGTTCTTTACACTCGGACCGAGTGGCAGTGATTGGTCAGAGTTTTTACTGTCCTGCAGCTGCTACAGAGGTCTGATTGTTTTCATTCCTTTTTCCGAACCCATAATGTATTGACTACTCTCAGGATGGAAGGACCATTTCACCCAGTATAAAAAAAGTGTTTCTGAACAGGATTACCTACCCTAGCTTTAAGAGGAGCAGAAAAGTGTGATTATGTGTGTGCGCTAGACTCCTAGAACTGTAAATTAACTCAGCCATCTTAGTTGAGTTGATCAAGAGGTGGACCGCTTGCACCTGACTGAAGAAGGATCTGGGAAACTTTGGGGGAGTGTCAACCAAATGCCAGTTGTAAACAAGGAGTATAAAAGACTGATGAACTGACTACCTCGCGGGATACTGATACGCCAGAGCCCCCGACGCCTAGAAGCCCAGAGCTGGGGACAAGAAACCCCGAGCAGAAGATAAGAAGCCAAGAGCTTACTACACCTTTGTTTCAAAACATGACTATTGTATTTTATACTTAAACGATGAAGTTCTATTTGCCTTTATATTTTTGTTTATTATAAAAAGAAAAGTAACCAATTAAAAGAAATTTATTTGATTTAATTAATAGAAATTGATTACAAAATCTGCCTTCTGAGATTTATGATGCTGGAAGACTTTAATGAGAACATACCACAGAGGAGTCTTCTGACCAAATTATAAGTACCTTTTGAATGCTTACGGTTTAGGTCAGATTTGACTTTCTTTACCTTACCTGAGAATAATAAATAAATAGGTAAAAGGTGTTAAGAGTAAAGTACACACCGTAAAACAAAATATAACAAAGTTGAGCTCTCTGTAAGACATCTCTTAGTCATTAATCTTTTAAAGTGGGAACTGCTCCATTTATCAGGACAAACTTTTGTGAATCCGGTGTGAACTCGCTTAGATCCACGTTATGACTCTAATGAGCAAGTTCCTCTTCTCCACATGGGTGTGTGTCTGTAATACAGCTGTATAGCTTCTACTAGCCCTGAGTGAATTGATAGAATTATTTTATGCCGTGTTTCAGACTTATCCCTTAATAAGACATGAACAGTGAACTAGAGTATTTGTATTATCTGGCATACATTTGACAGTAATATATTATTTCGCCACAAACGTAACACTAAACTGAAAATGGTACTTTAGTTTAGCAATAACTGTATAAGAAAAGAAACAGTTCAACAAATACATCTAGGAATATAAAAAAAGTATATCTTTAAAACTTGATGTCCAGAAACTTTTTTTTTCAGTAAAAGGCATATCAGTTTTTTAACCCAGAATGAAAATATTCATATTTCAAGTATCTCAGGTAATTTCATTCCCACAACCTGTTGCAATTATAAATAGCCCTTACCTGTAGGTTAAAGTCCCTGTAAAGTCAAAATTAAGTAGGCCTATGTGTTTTGAGTTTGTCACAGCACAGAAAAATGTGTTATTAGCCACCCAGCCACATTTGAATGATAAAAAAGCAGCCAAATTAATAAAATAATCAAAATCTTGAAAAAATTAGCAGTGGTCTCTACTCTCAAACGCTGGGGGCGTGTCCGCTGGCTCCGCTGAAACCACACCCACTCGCGGGAAAGTTGACTCGTGGGCATGCACTGCCGATGATGGCTCCAGTTGTCGGCGCTACAGGGGATGAACGCCGAGGCGGGAGATAGTCGGCTTGGCCCCATTCACCAGTAACAGCTGATTATCAGTAAATTCCAGTTGTCTCCGACAAAAGTTTATAAAACTATCCTATGTAAAAAGATCATTACAGAGGCAGGTGCTGGTGGTGATCCTCAGCTCTCCATCAAGGTGGCTCTTTGCAAAATTAATCCACCTCTTGTTGATATGATTGTTGTTCATAAATTTAAATAAGATCTGTTTTGTAAGTGATTGCATCAGGTAATATGCCTTTCCGTGACGAAGGCATAGAAAGTTAGCAAACTGTAGGCTGTGTAGTAATAGTACTCGCGATTGAGCGGGAACTGATAGGGGAGGGGCAGCCTCAGTGGCTCCAGTGCGTCATCAAGTAGGGGAGTGTCCAGGAGCTCAGGGGCTCCAGTGCGTCATCAAGTAGGGGCGTGTCCAGGAGCTCAGGGGCTCCAGTGCGTCATCAAGTAGGGGCGTGTCCAGGAGCTCAGGGGCTCCAGTGCGTCATCAAGTAGAGGCGTGTCCTGGAGCTCAGGGGCTCCAGTGCGTCATCAAGTAGGGGCGTGTCCTGGAGCTCAGGGGCTCCAGTGCGTCATCAAGTAGAGGCGTGTCCAGGAGCTCAGGGGCTCCAGTGCGTCATCAAGTAGGGGCGTGTCCTGGAGCTAAGGGGCTCCAGTGCGTCATCAAGTAGGGGCGTGTCCTGGAGCTCAGGGGCTCCAGTGCGTCATCAAGTAGGGGCGTGTCCAGGAGCTCAGGGGCTCCAGTGCGTCATCAAGTAGAGGCGTGTCCAGGAGCTCAGGGGCTCCAGTGCGTCATCAAGTAGGGGCGTGTCCAGGAGCTCAGGGGCTCCAGTGCGTCATCAAGTAGAGGCGTGTCCAGGAGCTCAGGGGCTCCAGTGCGTCATCAAGTAGGGGCGTGTCCTGGAGCTCAGGGGCTCCAGTGCGTCATCAAGTAGGGGCGTGTCCAGGAGCTCAGGGGCTCCAGTGCGTCATCAAGTAGGGGCGTGTCCAGGAGCTCAGGGGCTCCAGTGCGTCATCAAGTAGAGGCGTGTCCAGGAGCTCAGGGGCTCCAGTGCGTCATCAAGTAGGGGCGTGTCCAGGAGCTCAGGGGCTCCAGTGCGTCATCAAGTAGAGGCGTGTCCAGGAGCTCAGGGGCTCCAGTGCGTCATCAAGTAGAGGCGTGTCCAGGAGCTAAGGGGCTCCAGTGCGTCATCAAGTAGGGGCGTGTCCTGGAGCTCAGGGGCTCCAGTGCGTCATCAAGTAGGGGCGTGTCCAGGAGCTCAGGGGCTCCAGTGCGTCATCAAGTAGAGGCGTGTCCAGGAGCTCAGGGGCTCCAGTGCGTCATCAAGTAGGGGCGTGTCCAGGAGCTCAGGGGCTCCAGTGCGTCATCAAGTAGAGGCGTGTCCAGGAGCTCAGGGGCTCCAGTGCGTCATCAAGTAGGGGCGTGTCCTGGAGCTCAGGGGCTCCAGTGCGTCATCAAGTAGGGGCGTGTCCAGGAGCTCAGGGGCTCCAGTGCGTCATCAAGTAGGGGAGTGTCCAGGAGCTCAGGGGCTCCAGTGCGTCATCAAGTAGGGGCGTGTCCTGGAGCTCAGGGGCTCCAGTGCGTCATCAAGTAGGGGCGTGTCCAGGAGCTCAGGGGCTCCAGTGCGTCATCAAGTAGAGGCGTGTCCAGGAGCTCAGGGGCTCCAGTGCGTCATCAAGTAGAGGCGTGTCCAGGAGCTCAGGGGCTCCAGTGCGTCATCAAGTAGAGGCGTGTCCAGGAGCTCAGGGGCTCCAGTGCGTCATCAAGTAGGGGCGTGTCCAGGAGCTCAGGGGCTCCAGTGGGTCATCAAGTAGGGGCGTGTCCTGGAGCTCAGGGGCTCCAGTGCGTCATCAAGTAGAGGCGTGTCCAGGAGCTCAGGGGCTCCAGTGGGTCATCAAGTAGGGGCGTGTCCTGGAGCTCAGGGGCTCCAGTGCGTCATCAAGTAGAGGCGTGTCCAGGAGCTCAGGGGCTCCAGTGCGTCATCAAGTAGGGGCGTGTCCAGGAGCTCAGGGGCTCCAGCGCGTCATCAAGTAGGGGCGTGTCCTGGAGCTCAGGGGCTCCAGTGCGTCATCAAGTAGGGGCGTGTCCAGGAGCTCAGGGGCTCCAGTGCGTCATCAAGTAGAGGCGTGTCCAGGAGCTCAGGGGCTCCAGTGCGTCATCAAGTAGAGGCGTGTCCAGGAGCTCAGGGGCTCCAGTGCGTCATCAAGTAGGGGCGTGTCCTGGAGCTCAGGGGCTCCAGTGCATCATCAAGTAGAGGCGTGTCCAGGAGCTCAGGGGATCCAGTGCGTCATCAAGTAGGGGCGTGTCCAGGAGCTCAGGGGCTCCAGTGCGTCATCAAGTAGGGGCGTGTCCAGGAGCACAGGGGCTCCATTTTAGCCCCGCCTAAAAAATTCCGGAACACAGCAATGGTGAAACTGTTTAACGGTCTAAATCCACAATTCAGTACTTCACAGTTCACAGTCTTTGTAATATGTTTTAGCAATACATTTCTAACATTTATAATGTGTTTAGAATTATTTTTTAGAATTGCCTTTACAGGGACTTTAAAGATGCTAGATGTTGTTTCAGGGTTTAACCAGTTAAGTCCTGATCCGTTTCACTGTGTGTTTGCAAGTATCAAAATCCAAACTTCATCAAATTAAAGATATTTCTAGGAATTATAACTTGAAACTTGTGTAGGGGTATACAGTTTAGACCCAGAGATCAGATATGATGAAAGAAGACCAGGAGTCGTGAAGTTCAATCAAATAAGTAAAAAATTACTGAAGAATAGTTTGCAGTTAAGTTGGTAGAGCCAGCGTCAAAGTCTCACGAGGAGGTCGCAAGCTAACTCTACCTTACACAAAATCTCACACCAATAATTCCTTTACCAAGGACATACATGACATCATCATGTATCGTTGACTTCTGATTGGCTAAGCGAACATAAAGTCTAAACATGAATACATTTTTAATAGATAAATGGGTATATCATCATTAATCAAAACAGTTGGTGCTCAATTCCAAGATTTACGTCCAGGGTGACCTTCCAGGGTCCGAGGAAAGCGTATTCGTGTCTATATGTCGTATATCACAGTGTTAAGAACCTGTAGAGAGTATCAAACACACACACACACAGCACCAAGGAACAACAGTTCTTTTCAAGGCTGAAGAAGGCCTGAGCCCATTATCAGATGAGCAGTCCAACATAACAGGCTGATAAAACATTTCACTCCTCAGAAAGCAGGAATGATAATATCCCCCTTTACTCCTTAGAAAAATGCACATGAGGATGTAAACTTAATTAAAAATCAGGTAAATTTATGTATTAGAAATTGACCCTTGAACTTATACAAGTCAACCAAGATATACATATATAGATGCAGATGAATGAAGGTATACGCAACACTTGAGTACAAATTCCTTCCCGCTGCTCTCTGTATCTCAGGATAACATGCATATACTTGTTTATTGAATTGTTAATAAGAATAATAAAGTAATCATTCAAAATGATATATGTAAATTTAAATTGAAGAGGCAAGGGATTCTGACCCCAACCCTTCACTTGTCTGGACAGTTTTCTGAATCACCACAAAATGTTTTCTTTTTAGTTTAGAAAAATTCTGAATAATACCAAGACAATAAATTCAAAAAAAGGGAAAAAATAACAGAAAAGCGTGTAGGTCTTCAACTGAAATTGCGGCGCTCAGAAACAGGGAACAAAGCCTTTTATACTGTCTCTGTCATTGGGCCGATGCAAGGCCAGTTTTAATCATGCGTCAAGCGGTCCAAATCTCTCCTGCAAATGTAATATTTCACAATTGGGGCATTCAAATTGGCTTTCTAACATAAACCCTCGTACAATGTTTATTAACTTTTTTATTCAGTTACTCATGGACTTTATTCATGGAGACATTTGTCTGAGAACTCGTATCATCTGCTTGCCGTTGTAGTGAGAGGCCCATATCAGAATGACATTTCCTACACAACGGCTGTTTCTGGAACTAAACAACAGAACAGGAAATCACCCACTTTCTGTGAGATGTCAGAAGCAGAAATGCTTGAGCTTTTGAGGAAGATTAGAATCAAAGACTGTTAGAAAGTCTGCTTAGAGCTATGCTGTAAAATGTGAGTGGAGAAGCAAACAAAGGAAGCTTTATTGCTCTTCTTTGCTACCCTCAATCTAGTATGCCAGCTGTTACTAGACTCAAGAAGCCTGCTAGCTTTAGCTATTTTTACATCTGTTAGTTAGTACTAATTTATAATCTGTAACAAGTTTTCTTTTCATTTGATTATTTGAATAAAGTTTGTTAAAACATTTATTATAATCATCTGACTGAACCTTGGATTATTGAGTACAGTTTTCTTCTTTCTGGATCAGGAAATCCTTTCTGGAAGAAACGCACGAGGGGTGAGCATTCTTTTGATAAAAGAATAACTGCCATGTGTTCTGATTTGATCATAAACCCTAGTCAAAGAGGCAGCATGTAACAAGGTTGTTGTTATATTTTAAAAAAGGTTAAAGAAGTACTAAAAAAGATAGATTAAGATAGGTAATCAATCTATAATTTTTATAATAGAATATTAACTTGTATAAACTGATCATCTAACTTCTTGAGGACACGACTAAAGGATAGGCTCTTTAGTTACCGCGAGATTATCTCAATAAACTTTGAGTATGGTTTTAAGATAATTGGGAACGGTATTAATTGTGAATCCATCGCACCGTGACGGGGAAGTAATAAATGTGACTGAAAACATTGATATGTAATATGAAGATGCTTCCTCTTCTCCGTTTTCTTGGCTTTATGGACTTTTCCGGCGTCGTTCAACTAAAAGATTGTCCATAAATATTTCAATTTTATCTGTTACTTGTTTTGAGACATGTAAAAAGCCCTGCCCCAACACGACAAAACACTTAAATTACTTTTAAGGATGTTTTTTTATAATAATAAAGTTATACTAACTTTATAATTACACAATCATACATATGTGTAGGCTTATGTAATGTACATGTGGTATAACCACACTTTATGTAAAAATGCACACACATTCTCATGAGATCACGTTGATTCAGAGTTGGCGTCATCTGAAGTGCTGTCAAGAGTTGGTCTCTTCACAGGTGTTGGGCATCTCAAGTCTTCATAAGACTTGACTGGACTGACATACTCTCTAGTTACCTCAGGATGGGCACCCCGAGATAAAACAGAGAAGCAAAAGGAATATAACTAGCTAAGCTGCTGTTCGCAACATTAAGCAAAGATAATCATCTAATTGTCATTGAAGATTGTCAGTCTCTGCACATAAAAACTGTTACGTGTTAGAGATCTAATTACCTTAATACAATGAATGTAGTTATCATAAAATCAAACCATGTTTCAGTTCATAGTTATGTTGCTGTAGTGGTTGAAGATGAGTGGCATTAGTGTTTGTTTTTGTATTATTGGTGTTTTATCTATGTCATATTGAGAGAAATAACTATCATCTTTCAATTGAGCAGTTTAATGAGCTTTTATCATGTATCCTGAGTCAAATAATGTGTTTCTAACAGCAAACACTCAGAATAAAGTGAGATGATCTGCTGATGATCCTGAATGGCTTGTTGAATGAGTGTTGATAGTCTGAGGCTCATCAATATTAACAGATCTGCTGAAAACACTCTTTATTTCATGACAATAGTTCCTGTTTTCACCTCATTTATTATGCTGATGTTTTCAGGTCTCCTGTAGATTGACACTTAAAGCTCATTTCATTGGTGTCAATAGACAGAGTAATTGTTGGTTTCTATATGGAGATACAGACATAAATGCTTAGATGTGTCATAGTATTAAAACAAACTCAGTAACTGATAACTTTGATTTTCAGCTCCTCCTACAGTGAAATTCATCATCAGTGAAGCTCCTCCCACATCAAACACATCATCAGTGAAGCCCCTCCCACAGCAATCACATCATCAGTGAAGCTCCTCCTACTGTAATTCTCCAATAAACGCTGGAATATTCCCATCAGTCTACAAGTGAAGACGAGCACAGAGCATCAAGAAGAGCTGAAATCTGTAAAGACTGAGTTTATTAAAGAGGACAGTGAGAACATGAGTGATCCAGAACCCTGCAGAATGAAACACACTGAAGATCCTGAAGAACAAAGAGGTTGGTGTTTATTCTTCATTCATTCGTGATGCTGAAGAACATTCATGTTAGAAACATTCAAGAACTTCATCAGTTTTAGATAAACAGGTAAACTATGAAATAGAAGAATATTTTCTGTCTTGTTAGTTTACCACAAATGGTCAGTAAAGGGAGGTTTGAGAAACTGTTTTATTGATTGTCAACATCAGGTCCAACTAAATATTTTAGCTGTTTTATTTTACATTTATAACTGGCTCACATTTTTTTGCAACCATGTTACCAAACATTTTGACATTTCTCAATAGTTTGCTGAGTATTGACATGATTCAATATCGATTGTTTTGGATATACTGTATATATCCGATGAAGTACAGGGCAAATGTTCTCAAGGAAAGAAAATCTCTCAAATAATGCTGTAAACATGGGAGTCCGTTTGTACTACATTAATATAATATTGAAGGTTAAAATTTACTGATTTGTATACAAACACTTAAATTACATTCAAGGATGTTTTTTAAATAATAATAAAGTTATACTAACTTTACAATTACATAATCATATTTCTATGGTGGCTGTCAAAAAAAGTTTACTGATTTATTCAAACATGCATCAAATATTGAACATTGAAAATTATAATGAATGTGTAATGTGGTGCATATATTTATCAAAATCTCCTCTCTAGAATTATTTTTTTCTAGCTGAATAACGAGTTATGGTCACTGAATATGTTTTTTCTTTTTTGTATGATTTATTTATAATTTTTATGATACATACAGGGTGAAAAGAAAATAAGTAAACAACCAAACAAACAAATAAACAGGTATAAGTCAAGTCACCTTCATTTATATAGCGCTTTTAACAATATAGATTGTTTCAAAGCCGCTTTACAGTGATAATAGGAAATTAAAGTGGCAGAGATTGTTTTTGCTTTATAGCAGCTCTAGAATAAAGTTATTGTCCAGCTAAAGTTAGTTTTGATTGATTCACTTCCGTTGCAAAGATCATTAGTTATTAACTTAGGGGCCGCTTATACAACAAGGCTTTGGTCACTTTAAGAAACAAAAAAGAATACAGTTGATAACAGTTACAAATACATCTGACTAAAGTTAATTAGAAACAAACAATCCTTCACTTGAATAAGGTTTGGCCATTTGCTTTGTGAACACTTACACACAGACACACACAAATCATGGACATTGTAGCGTTTATACGCCCACGTATAAATATAATTAATTATTATTCATAACGAATTATGATCAATAATTAATAATTTAAGTATTTTCAGAATTTACTGTAACAGAATCAACAATATGATCATTTATCAGTTCATCCAATGAACAGAAAGCATAAACAATTATTAACTCTAGGAAATATAATATCTTCCTGGCCAAGAAAGAATAACCCCCTAACAGTAAATTAAGAAATAGGGTAAGCATAGGTAACTTTTGATCGAAGTTCAAGACAATAAATTTGATAAGCACATACACAAGTAATCTCTTTTCAAATACAAACAATACTTTATTGATTATATACTAACTCATAACTAACACAAACAAGACTCTATTGATTATCCTAACAACTAACACAAACACACGCGCACACATACACACACATTCATACAGGTTGCAGAAAGGAAGAGAGTAATAAAGAAAGAAATACAAACAGAAGAATGAGTTTGGGAAGAATGAGTTTAAGGGTAAGAGGAAGGAAATTCCGAATTTCTATATGCACTTGTAAGACATGACCTGAACGAACCATCAATCATTAATTTAACCCTTCTATCGTTTCTTAGACAGGTTATTACATTTATCAAAACACCAGTTAAGATTTTAGTCTGGAGGTAGTCTACTTGCGTCTTTGCTTTTGCGTTCCTTTTGGGAATTCCTTTGGTCAGCGTCAGGGTTCGTTCGTTGGTTATGGTCTCCTCGTGCCTGGATAGATGGGGGCGAGGACCAGTCACGTGGTGGCTGGCGGTCGCGGATGGTTGATGCGTCTTTGAAGTTGAAAGCGTGCGTTGCAGCCGTGAATCGTGGAACGAAACTTTGCAGCAAAACTTAACTTAAAACCGAGACTTTCAATCGGAAAAGAAGAATAACACAAAAGAAAGAAAGAAAATAAGATACGGAAAGGAGCTAGATGACTGGAAATTGAATCTAACCCATATCTGCTCTTAATTTGGGTTGATCTGCTCGTCTGTTAACGTTACATGGTTACTAAACCATCGTCTGCCGTCTCCGTCTTTGTTCTGCACTCGTTGAGAGCTCCTGTATCAGAACATTTTGAACGAACTAACTTTTGAACTCCGACCTCCCCGACGCTCTGCGCTGGTTTTTAAAGGGTTTTTTAAAACAAAAAAGGTTTGTTAGGCTACTCCTACAAATATGTCATGACTGCTGCTTTGTTTGCAAAGTCATAAATCATGTCTTCTCTGGGAGGTTTCTCTAATGAAACTAAAAGACCAGATGCAACAGTTTTAGGCAGGATTTTGTAACAACAATGAGAAGGAACCAACCACCGACTCATCTTCTTTTTGAATATTAATTCAAATTCTCTGCTTCTCGATGAATGAGGGGGGGGGGGGAGACTTGTTCAGAACGTCTCATGATCCTCATCCATCTTGTCATCGGGGCCAGGCGCCAACCAGTCGGGCTGTTTAAAACTGACCCCCAGCACTAACGAAATAACTGGTCAATACTATCTTTGTTGCCGAAATTACTGATTGGTTAAGAGAAAGACAGAGACCAAGGTCTCACAAGAGTCCTCCCGAACCAGAGCCATAAATCATCCAGTCTCCAGAAAGTCTGCTTACCAAAGACATTTTTATTGGTTAACTTAAGGAAAAACTGGTCAACGTTTGATAGTTTTGCAAGACGGATCAGTTCAGAAAATGGTACTGCTGACCCCTGCGGCCAACGGACCCCATCTTGATCCCATGAGAGATGAACAAAACCTCTCTTCAGCAAGAACTATCCATGACCTCAGATTGGAATGTCTAAACTTTGCACACCAAAAAGACTTTACCTATCAAGATCCATAAAACTCATTCAAGAACAATTTTCAACGGACTTAAAAACATCATACATCATTCTATGTGTTTCTACGATATATATGTGTCCGTTTAATATGCTTTGATCCCATATAATTCATGTAATTGTTATAATTATAATTATTAGACGTGTGAATGTGTGAAGTGTGTACTGTTTCATATCAATGCTATCTTACGAACACAAATAGCAAGATGACGGGAATTAAATCTGTTTAAAAATGTTCATATTCTGATAATTCGAAATCATGCCTAAACTGCATCTGGTCTTTTAGTTTCATTAGAAAAACCCCTCAGGGAATACATGATTTATGACTTTGAAAACAAAGAACAGTGTCTAATTGGTCCGCTCTCTTCAGAAGGGGAGGACAAATTTTAGTTAAAAACCTTAGACCCAAAACTCTCTGGGCTCTCTCTCCAAGTTCGCTCTCGGGATTTCAAAAGTTAGTTCGTTCAAAATGTTCTGATACAGGAGCTCTCAACGAGTGCAGAACAAAGACGGAGATGGCAGACGATGGTTTTAGTAACCATGTAACGTTAACAAACGAGCAGATCAACCCAAATTAATATCAGATATGGGTTAGATTCAATTTCCAGTCATCTAGCTCCTTTCCGTATCTTATTTTCCTTCTTTCTTTTGTGTTATTCTTCTTTTCCGATTGAAAGTCTCGGTTTTAAGTTAAGTTTTGCTGCAAAGTTTCGTTCCACGATTCACGGCTGCAACGCACGCTTTCAACTTCAAAGACGCATCAACCATCCGCGACCGCCAGCCACACGTGACTGGTCCTCGCCCCCATCTATCCAGGCACGAGGAGACTATAACCAACGAACGAACCCTGACGCTGACCAAAGGAATTCCCAAAAGGAACGCAAAAGCAAAGACGCAAGTAGACTACCTATAGACTAAAATCTTAACTGGTGTTTTGATAAATGTAATAACCTGTCTAAGAAACGATAGAAGGGTTAAATTAATGATTGATGGTTCGTTCAGGTCATGTCTTACAAGTGCATATAGAAATTCGGAATTTCCTTCCTCTTACCCTTAAACCCATTCTTCCCAAACTCATTCTTCTGTTTGTATTTCTTTCTTTATTACTCTCTTCCTTTCTGCAACCTGTATGAATGTGTGTGTATGCGTGCGCGTGTGTTTGTGTTAGTTGTTAGGATAATCAATAGAGTCGTGTTTGTGTTAGAGATTAGCTGTATGTGTTAGTATATAATCAATAAAGTATTGTTTGTATTTGAAAAGAGATTACTTGTGTATGTGCTTATCAGATTTATTGTCTTGAACTTCGATCAAAAGTTACCTATGCTTTTACCCTATTTCTTAATTTACTGTTAGGGGGTTATTCTTTCTTGGCCAGGAAGATATTATATTTCCTAGAGTTAATAATTGTTTATGCCTTCTGTTCATTGGATGAACTGATAAATGATCATATTATTGATTCTGTTACAGTAAATTTTGAAAATAATTAAATTATTAATTATTGATCATAATTCGTTATGAATAATAATTAATTATATTTATACGTGGGCGTATAAACGCTACATTATTTATGGTGGAGAATGCGGGCAGTTTAACCTAAATTGTAAGCATATACGAAGTAATTTATATTTTCATTTTCATGCGGATGAGAGATCCGAACCTCTGAGAGTCTGTGTATGACGTATGCAGCGCGCGCCGCGCGCTCTGTTTGAATGGATGTCTGCTGCTTGAGCTGTTACTCTAGCCTAGTCTGCCTCCCTTCCCGTGTTATTTTATTTTAAACTGCAGTAAAATAACCCAAGATATAAAATCTCACACAATGATAAGGTAAGGATTGAGCGTGTCCCTCAATCTCTGAAATACTTTGATTATAGCGTACTGACGTCTGCGTGTTCCAGCGTCTTTCAAAGCTGTAACTTATGTGTGTTTGTATCAGTCAGAGAGCTGAATGAAATTAAAACTGCAGTAATTAAAATAACCATGTAAAGGACGGACGAGCGTGTCCCTCGTCTAACGTGAACGTTAGTCCTTATTTATCTGATCGTCACTCAGTGCGTGTTCCACTGGGACGAATATTCTCCTCACAGATTAGTCTTTATTTCTCAGGTTGTCCGTGCGTGTCCCACGGCAATTCCCGTGATAAACGATAAGCTTATCTGTGTCTGTTCAATTAATTCTCGTGTAAACACTGCGTATGTCCGAGTGTAGTTGAATAGGAATTATTTAAAGTTGTATTCAAGTAAAGCTTGACGTTGAAACTCAACCAACAGTTAAAAACCCTGTTGTCTTCGTGTGCTCAGATAAAATTGCACAGAGACGATCCACAGAGATCGCTATAATTGTTCCATCTATTACAGCACAAAGCGACCCTTTAAAGTTAATCTCACTCCTAACAAACTGAGTGAAGCCCCACGTCGTAAAAACAGCTACGAGTGGCGTCCCATTTGTACAGTTTGAAATGCGCCGTCATTTCACATAATATTATCAACTGTACGTGCATATTTCTTTGAACATTGTTGAAATGCGCCGACATTTCATGTAACATGCATAACTGTTTACAAACTGCAATTCACTTTTTGCCCACTATCGTTTGTTTTGTCGCCATAGTTACAATCGTGACACGGAAGTCTTAACCAACGCTTCCGGGTGAACTCTGACCAACGCCACAGTGTAAACAAACTGTAACAAAACCCATTTGTGGCTAAGCTAAGCTAAGCTAAAGCTAAGCTAAGTAGTTGTTTACATTGAGGCCTAACCTATATGCTAAAGCCTTAAGCATTATCTACGTTTGTCATTAGTATTAACATCAGTGGTTAAATACCGTGTCTGTTTGAACAACGTTAAAGTGATTTAACCATTTAAACACCTGTTACACCTGTTGGGTTTTTCTTCTTTCCTATTTTACCTGTCTCATACTTTACCCATATTTTTCTGTGAAAAGGAAATTTCGGTTCACAATTATTAATTTCATTTACCTGCATTTTACTTGAAAAGAAAATACTGGTTTATGATTATTAATTGCCAAATTCTAATTTGATTTAAAAAAGGGAAATATTAAATCAATATTTAAGTTTTATTTTTCTAAACAGGTAATTTCTAATGATTTCTAGATTTATTTTTAATAAATCTAATTTCATAATTTTCCTAATTTCTAAATTTCTCTTTTGATTCCTAGCTTGGGAGTGAAACACCTGAGCCTCAATAGGAGACATTGGCATCTCACTACAAGTTTCAAATAAATCAGAGATAAACCTCTCTTACAAAGTTTTATTTGTGAATGTTTAGTTGTTGGCAACTATCAATTCTAAACTCGTAGGTTGACAAAGGCTCCAGAGCCATTTGTGGATCCAATCTCCTTCCCTCCTTTCCTTCCTACATCCTTCCTGTTTTGTCCTGCGTTCCCATCCTTCACATTTGTGGGAAACAAATCTGGAAGAACCATCAATCGAGTCTAAAGAAAGAGAAAGATAATTTTTCCAAAAGAAAACAATTATTAGGTATTTGATTTGTAATCAAACCCTCTCTTGTTCTCCATACTCTCTCTGTCTTTGTAAACACAATTTACAATTTAACATCTTATCCAAGATCAGTTAACAGAGACAAGTGTTGAGCAACCCTCGCCTTCATAGTATCCCAGCTGTAAGCGGTCCAACTGACGGTGTGTGGTGTCAATCCTGTAATACTCGGAAAAAGGTATCAGCATTATTATTGTATTATTTTTCCTTGTAAACATAAACAATAATATTGTTTACCTTTCTGGAAACAGATTCTCACCTATAGGAAGCATTTACGAGAAAAATAATATTTCTCCCACTTAAGAATTTTCTTTCTTGTTTTATTGACATTAGTTTTAACCTCTCTCTCTTTTTCCCTTACTCAGTGAGTGACATAGTCCTCACAGCACGAGTTTAAACCAGCTTTTCATTGATAGAAAATATTTATAAAAAAATATTTCTCCCATTGGAAAAAAAAAACATTTCAATTGAGATTTGTTTTAACCTTTTTCTCTCTTTCACTTAGACATTACAACACTTCACTATTGTTGTACAGTCACTGAAACGACACTTAGCTGTTCAACCATACAGGCTTACACCCCACACAGATCTGTGTCAGTCTCTTCACCCCGGCGTGCCAACATGCCGTGGACGACGAACCCCACTGACGTGGACGCCTGGCTCAGAGGCATCACAGACTGCCTCACACCAAAGACAATTGAACTGTTATTATTTTTAATAATAATCATAATTCTGAGAAGACTCCTGACACATGATTCAAGCCAGAATCAGAACCACAACCACGTGGAACTAACCAAGATCATCTGTTCCCTAAGCAATGCCTTCACAGCCCAGCTGACACTAAGCGACAAGCACATCACCCACCTTCAGGAGGAGCTGACACGTGCTCAAAGCCGCATGGACAAGCTGGAAGTGAAAGTCCAGGACGACTTCAAGCGTCAGACTGCTGAGTTCCTGAGAGAGCTGATGCACACTCAACGCTGCACAGACCAGCTCAAAGCGAAAGCTCAAGTGCCTGACGAAGTGGAGCAAGAAACAAAGAAACAAATTGACAAGCTCCAAGAAGCCCTTGCAGTCACTGAACGTGACAAACAAGAATTAAAGACTGTCCAGATGCACCTGGTAAACCAACTCCAGGCTGCTGAACATCAGCTAGAGAAAGCCAAAGCTGACATTAAAGACAAGAACTCTGAAATTAATGCTCTGAAAGACCACCTGGAAAGGTGCAGTGCTGAAATTGACCATCTGACCCAACAGCGAGATGACGCCAACGACGAGCTCTACGCGGTCAGAGATGAACTCCAGCACATTTTCCAACAGAAACCAGAGCCAAGAAGGGAGAGACCTCCCTCAGCATCACCACTGCTGAGCAGAACAGAGTCCTCCATCCAAGAACTGGCATACAGAGAAAGAAGTGAATGGCCACAACCCAAAACATCACCAGCCTTCACCACAGAACCGTTCACTGCCAACAAGCAACGAGAACTCATCCAGGCAGACTCCAAAGCTGCACAGGGGATGACCTTTAAAGATCTCAACCAGCTGGTTAAGAATATCACTCAGGTCAACCCGAACTCCACGGAATGCCCGGACATCCAGTCCCACATCCGAGATATCAACTTCCACCTAGAGATGAGACCACATGTGACTGACAGAGACAGGTTCTACCTCCTCAGATCGACATCCAGTTCAGAGGTACGAAGCTTCCTAGACCGACAACCTGCTCATGTCAAGTCAAATTACCAGCTGCTATGTGAGACACTGATAAAAGAATTCACAGGCCCAGAGTTGGAACACGGTGTGTTAATCGCCTTGGAAACCAAACAAGGTCGACAAGAGACTCCTCAAGCCTACTACCACCGTTTTCGACAAGCCTTCTTTGGTGCACATAACTCACCTGAACAAGAAGAGGATGTGAACTTCAAAAACCTCTTCCTGAGAAACCTGCACCCCGGATTAAGTCATCATCTTGGTCTTGAGGCCTGTGCAGACACAATGACAATTCAGCAGCTACGTGACCTGACACACAAGGCCCACATCAAACAGAAGATGTCCTCAAAGAAAGGTTTGAAAACATCCACAGTTTCAAACTTCTTCAGCCAAGACACAAGCCTTGCACTGGAAGACAACCAGTGGCATGACAACACCACAGTTCTTCGTAAGAAGCCCAGAGAACGTGATTCCCATGCCGATGACAGCTACCACACCAAACGCATGGAAAAGTCATGGGACCAGCCACGCTTCTCAGGAAACCCACCTCGGCACCACTCAGTTAAGCACAGCACTGAGTATGCCCAAGAACAAGACAGTTTAACCTCAGAAGACATGGAGCAACTAATGAGGCGACTGGAAGTGTTCCTAGAAAACAGGATGGAACGGGAGACCACCGATTCATCTGATACACCTTCATAACGAAGATGACAACCACTTGTTCTACAGCAACACAGAACAAAGTGGTCTCTCACAGTCAACCACTGAGGTACCAGAAAACACCATCCTGGCTACCCATCACTCATAAAGAAACCACCAAACGAGCTCCAAACCCAAGAACCATGTGTGTGCTACAGCAACAACAGTAAGCACCGAAGGTCAGAAAGTCTGTTACAACCAGAAGGCATCATCGGAGGAATGCAACAACGGAGACAAAGTTTTGCACCACAGCTTCACGCAGCCATGCCAAACTGCCTCCCAATGTCTGCCAGAGAACTTCCTGCCTTACTGGTTTGACCCCAGCAGATCACAGAAGATCCCTTTTCTAAGGCAAAGAGGCAGCAAGCTCATCAAAGCTCAGCCATCAAGCAAAGGGGGGAGCGAAACAGACTGAAACAGATCTGACCATACATACATACATACATACATGCATACATACATACATGTACTACACAACACCCCTAACATACTCACTAACATACAGAAGTTAACCACCTCTGCCATGCAAAACATGCAACAAACATGTTTGCCCCCACAGATAGAAACTAACTTCAGAAACTAGCTTAACAACTTAGCTACACTTACCATAGGAAACATGGTAACTATCCATCCAACAAGTACACCTGAGAACACCTCTCATTACATCATGATCCCTGACACCTTAGCTGTGCAACAGTAGTTACAAGTCATATCCGGAGGAACACTCAACTGCTTTGTTTTGTTTTACCTCTTCCTTCCTTCCTTTCCTTCTTTTATTAGGTAAAAGGCCTGTCCACCCCATAAGGGTCAAGGTCACAATAATAGGATTGACACACCACGCCTAATATTTGTAAGTCACCTTAAAACGAATGTGAGCCAGAGAACTCCCTGCATCATTCGTATCACAAATGGAAAGGTAAATTGGTCCAAGCCTAGAACGATTTAGAAGAGAAGAAAACAAACAAATCAAATTTAGTCACAAAATTGATTAATCACCATCCCAAAATAAATTAGGATAACGTCCTAAAATTGAACTAAACTTTATTCAACGTGATTAACTATATTGAGAGAGTGAACCTGTTTATGCCTAGGTAATCTAATGCCCTGCACCAGTAAAGTGACCAGTCATGGAGGTGTTGTCTTGTTGTTTGCTGTTTGTGTTTGCTTCCTCTACTCATTTCTCCAGCGTTCACCGATGCCTTCTACTCAACCCATCAGTGACCGAAGGGGGGATATGTAACAACAATGAGAAGGAACCAACCACCGACTCATCTTCTTTTTGAATATTAATTCAAATTCTCTTCTTCTCGATGAATGAGGGGGGGGGGGGGGGGACTTGTTCAGAACGTCTCATGATCCTCATCCATCTTGTCATCGGGGCCAGGCGCCAACCAGTCGGGCTGTTTAAAACTGACCCCCAGCACTAACGAAATAACTGGTCAATACTATCTTTGTTGCCGAAATTACTGATTGGTTAAGAGAAAGACAGAGACCAAGGTCTCACAAGAGTCCTCACGAACCAGAGCCATAAATCATCCAGTCTCCAGAAAGTCTGCTTACCAAAGACATTTTTATTGGTTAACTTAAGGAAAAACTGGTCAACGTTTGATAGTTTTGCAAGACGGATCAGTTCAGAAAATGGTACTGCTGACCCCTGCGGCCAACGGACCCCATCTTGGTCCCATGAGAGATGAACAAAACCTCTCTTCAGCAAGAACTATCCATGACCTCAGATTGGAATGTCTAAACTTTGCACACCAAAAAGACTTTACCTATCAAGATCCATAAAACTCATTCAAGAACAATTTTCAACGGACTTAAAAACATCATACATCATTCTATGTGTTTCTACGATATATATGTGTCCGTTTAATATGCTTTGATCCCATATAATTCATGTAATTGTTATAATTATAATTATTAGACGTGTGAATGTGTGAAGTGTTTACTGTTTCATATCAATGCTATCTTACGAACACAAATAGCAAGATGACGGGAATTAAATCTGTTTAAAAATGTTCATATTCTGATAATTCGAAATCATGCCTAAACTGCATCTGGTCTTTTAGTTTCATTAGAAAAACCCCTCAGGGAATACATGATTTATGACTTTGAAAACAAAGAACAGTGTCTAATTGGTCCGCTCTCTTCAGAAGGGGAGGACAAATTTTAGTTAAAAACCTTAGACCCAAAACTCTCTGGGCTCTCTCTCCAAGTTCGCTCTCGGGAGTTCAAAAGTTAGTTCGTTCAAAATGTTCTGATACAGGAGCTCTCAACGAGTGCAGAACAAAGACGGAGACGGCAGACGATGGTTTTAGTAACCATGTAACGTTAACAGACGAGCAGATCAACCCAAATTAATATCAGATATGGGTTAGATTCAATTTCCAGTCATCTAGCTCCTTTCCGTATCTTATTTTCCTTCTTTCTTTTGTGTTATTCTTCTTTTCCGATTGAAAGTCTCGGTTTTAAGTTAAGTTTTGCTGCAAAGTTTCGTTCCACGATTCACGGCTGCAACGCACGCTTTCAACTTCAAAGACGCATCAACCATCCGCGACCGCCAGCCACACGTGACTGGTCCTCGCCCCCATCTATCCAGGCACGAGGAGACTATAACCAACGAACGAACCCTGACGCTGACCAAAGGAATTCCCAAAAGGAACGCAAAAGCAAAGACGCAAGTAGACTACCTCCAGACTAAAATCTTAACTGGTGTTTTGATAAATGTAATAACCTGTCTAAGAAACGATAGAAGGGTTAAATTAATGATTGATGGTTCGTTCAGGTCATGTCTTACAAGTGCATATAGAAATTCGGAATTTCCTTCCTCTTACCCTTAAACCCATTCTTCCCAAACTCATTCTTCTGTTTGTATTTCTTTCTTTATTACTCTCTTCCTTTCTGCAACCTGTATGAATGTGTGTGTATGCGTGCGCGTGTGTTTGTGTTAGTTGTTAGGATAATCAATAGAGTCGTGTTTGTGTTAGAGATTAGCTGTATGTGTTAGTATATAATCAATAAAGTATTGTTTGTATTTGAAAAGAGATTACTTGTGTATGTGCTTATCAGATTTATTGTCTTGAACTTCGATCAAAAGTTACCTATGCTTTTACCCTATTTCTTAATTTACTGTTAGGGGGTTATTCTTTCTTGGCCAGGAAGATATTATATTTCCTAGAGTTAATAATTGTTTATGCCTTCTGTTCATTGGATGAACTGATAAATGATCATATTATTGATTCTGTTACAGTAAATTTTGAAAATAATTAAATTATTAATTATTGATCATAATTCGTTATGAATAATAATTAATTATATTTATACGTGGGCGTATAAACGCTACAATTTCTAATTATCAGAATATGAAATATTTTACACAGATTTAATTTCAGTCATCTTGCTAGTTGTGTTCGTAAGGTAGCATTGATATGAAACAGTACACACTTCATTCACACACCTAACAATTATACCAATTACATGAATTATATGGGATTAAAGCATATTAAATGGACACATATATCGTAGAAACACATAGAATGATGTCTGATGTTTATAAGTCCATTGAAAATTGTTCTTGAATGAGTTTTATGGATTTTGATATGTAAAAGTCTTTTGGTGTGTAAGGTGTATGGGCTTGGAAACACCCTGAGGTCATGGGTATTTCCTGCTGAAATCTGTTTGTTTCTCTCATGGGACCAAGATGGGGTCTGTTAGCCACAGGGGTCATGTGACCTCTTGTTAGGGCCCTGAGCAGTAATCATCTTTAAACCGATTCGTCTTGCAAAACTATCAAACGTTGACCAGTTCTTCCTTAAGTTAACCAATAAAAGTCTTTGGTAAGCAGACTTTCTGGAGACTGGGTGATTTATGGCTCTGGTTTGTGAGGACTCTTGTGTGAGACCTTGGTCTCTGTCTTTCTCTTAACCAATCAGTAATTTCGGCAACAAAGATAGTATTGACCAGTTATTTCGTTAGTGCTGGGGGTCAGTTTTACATAGTCAGACTGGTTGGCACTGGCTGATGACAAGATTGATGAGGATACAAAGTTCTGACCAAATCTTGAATTAATATTCAAAAAGAAGATGAGTCGGTGGTTGGTTCCTCCTCATTGTTGTTACAACATTATTAAAAAAGATTAAATGATCCAGAAAAAATAGTCACACTCATATTATTCACAGTCAAAAATGAGTGCATTGGAAATTAATGAGACACATCTCATCTAGTGGAAGCTCATTTTTGAGATTTGGTGCAACCTCAAAACTGCTTGTTTAGATTCATTGATTTTCTCACAGTTTTAGAGTATTTTTTTTTTAATACACAGTAAATTCCCCAGTGTTGGAGTAACACTGAAGCAGTGTTAAAGTTAATTAAACAATTAAGTGATTCATTAACTGATGATTGAGCATTAGTGATGAACACCTGCTGTTAACAAGCAGAATCACTGAAGAAAAGAGAAACATAAGAACTACAACTGACTTCCAGCCACAGCCTCAGAGGCTGTTTACACAATACCATCTTCAACTAAAACGTAAAACTTTTTAAAGGGGTCATATAATGCCATTTTTGTACAAGCTAATATGATTCTTCAGGGTCTAAAATAAAAGTTTGTAATATACTTTAATTAAAAATTCTCATTAGTATTGTCTCATTTTACCTGGTGGTCAAAAACAGCTGTTTTCAGCACGCCGTTTAAGAGCATGTTTGAGCATATATATATATATATCACATATTTATATCAAACTCTTATAATGACACATAATTCCTAATAGTTATTCAAGTAATATTATTTGAATATCAAATATTCAATATTAAATAAGTAAATAAATAAAAATAACAAATTACCAGAAATAAAAGCGAGGGTTAAATAAAAATGTAGTTAATGTAGGCTAATATATATTCCTTTATTTTATGGAATATTCTTTGATTTTAGAGTTGCACATACAGTGGGGGAAATAATTATTGAACACGTCATCATTTTTCTCAGTAAATATATTTCCAAAGGTGCTATTGACATGAAATTTTCACCAGATGTTGGTAACAACCCAAGTAAGCCATACATACAAAGAAACAAACAAAGATAAGTTCAGAAATTAAGTTATGTGTAATAATGTGAAATGACACAGGGAAAAAGTATTGAACACATGAAGAAAGGGAGGGGCAAAAAGGCATTGAAAGCCAAGACAACAGCTTAAAACTATTAGTAGCCTAATTAAAAAGCAATCCAGCCCCCTGTCCGTGGAAATTAATAACAGCTGGTTCAGTCCCAAATGATGGCCTACAAAAAGGTCTCATTGCCAAGGTGTCACACAAGACACACAGGGCTCGCAAAATCGCCTGCCCGATGTCCCGGGGCTATAGTGTTTTCCATTCTGGCTACCAAAATGTCTCCATGATCTGCTTTTGAAGAAATATAGTAGAATCGTGCATTCTATCAGTTGCTGTTCTGGCGCCTGAACAACGCGACGTACATGCTGCGGAACGGGACACTGCAGTTTACAAAAGTTCATAATTTGCATGTGCTTTAATGCCTTGTCGGTTAAACATTTAATTCGCGTGCTGATGCGCTATTCTAACGTGTGTGTTTCTCAGCGCGTACATGTGAAGTTCACATGCACTAAAAGCCTGTCTACCAGCGCCTGGATACTGGACTAAGTTATCTTTTGAGTCTTATCCCCTTCAGACCTGAATTATGTTTTAGGTTTCTGAAAAATATAAAAGTACATTTTCCCAGCTCATGAGGCTTCTATAAATGAGACCAAATTAAAAAAATGTAAAAAATGTTTTGCTTTAATTGTAATTTTTTTTGTCCATTTCAATGGACGTCACGTCAAAACAGGTGTACTTCACAAAAATGTACCAACATAAAATTAAATAATAAACATACAAATTGTTAGTATATACTTAAAGCTTTTTCTCAAGGTCAAAAACTTTTCAACAGTATACCATTTCAACTTTAATTTTGAGATTTTTGTTTTACAGATTGCACATTGTTTGTAACAAACTAAGTGTCTTAGTATCAATCAATATGGTCATGTTAGAGTCATTTTCTTTGCGCATCTTTCTTTTTTTAGATCAAAAACTTGAACATTAAAACATTTCAAATTTAATTGTAAGGTTTTTGCTTTATAGATCGTACATTTGTTTATTCATAACAAAATAAACCCAGGAATCAATCAACACATTCACGTTAGAGTAATTTACTGTGTGCATCTTTGAAACAATTTCTCTGTTAACGATTTTCTTGTATTTCTACAGTACATTACTGGCAGCACGGTTGCCATGCATGATGCATGTATTTCGATTTCCAGTAACTGTACTGTAATTCACTTTACAGTACACAAGATTAGTACTGTAAACTACCAAATAGTACTTTACTGTATTTGTACTGTATTTCGTCATTTGATCTGCTTTTGCTGTAAATTATACGGTGTTGTACTGTAATATCTATATTGATAAATTACTGATAAATATTATTATAATTTTCAAAATAATTACTAATAATGATAATATTATATCATAATAATATAATATGTAGTTATTAGGAAATATAGGCTATAGTGGGAAAAAAATATGGAAATCAATGGCTATACTGTCAACTGTCTAGTTACCGACATTCTTCAAAATATCTTCTTTTGTGTTCAGCCGAATAAAGAAACTCATACAGATTTGGAACAACATGAGGATGAGTAAGTGATGACAAATATCATTTTTGGGTGTACTATACCGATAAAGGGATAGTTCACCCAAAAATTTAAATTGGCCCATGATTTACTCACCCTCAAGCCATCCTAGGTGTATATGACATCGTTCTTCTTTCAGACGAATACAATTGGAGTTATATTAAAAAATGTCCTGGCTTCCAAGCTTTATAATGGCAGTGAATGGATGTTTCTGTTTTGAAAGTCCATAAAAGTGCATCCATCCATGATAAAAGTGCTCCATGGCTCTTGGGGGTAAATAAAGGCCTATTGTAGCGAAGCGATGCGTTTGTGTAAGAAAAAATAATTCATAAAGTTACGTTTTAGATTTATGTCAAATCTGTATGTTTCGTTTGGCCGGAAGCTAGTCATTTTACTTTATAAAATTTTAAATACAGATATTTTTCTTACATCTCCATCTTCCTCATCATCACTCCACATAAAGTCAACATCTGAGATACTTCCATCAGCTATATGTTCAAGCACTTCAAGAACTATATATTCTGCATGAAAAAGTAAAAAAAAAATGTATCGGTACTGTAATATAGATTTTTTATATAAGAAATTTCAATCAGCATTACTGGACTTCAATTACTGGAATGTGATTTCAGTAACAGGCTTTTGAACCCACTGTCCATTCTAATGGACAGACACATTTGAAAAAATCCTGATTTAAAATTTGAAATTCTACAATCGATTTTTAACTTTAATTAATAAGTTCAATCTTTCTATTTTACATACAAACTATGAAATACTGACAAACATATCAAAAAATGTAAATAAAACCACAGAAAATGTTGCTTGCTTCTGTGTTTGGAGTGAAGTGCTGACATGCTTCTCTTCAAAGTAGTGTTTTTTTCTATAATTACTACATGCAGAGCTTTACTGCCATTTGATTGGATGACAAGCGTCCAATCTAATGGACTGCAGACTTTAAACTAGGTGAAATGCTCCAGAAGTAAAAAAAGGGGGGTTGACATGTGATGTCCATTGTAATGGACGCAGGGTCTGAATGGGTTATTGTGCTAATACTGTCAAATACACACAAGGTTTACATAAACAAAGTCGGTTATGTCTAAAGTGAACGCAAACTTGAGAAAATTGAGAGAAAATCTGCTTGTCAAATGCGTGTATAATAGACGCAACGCGCGCAACTCTTAAAGAGACAGTAGCAATAGTAAACACGCTGCCGCTTCTCCTTAAAGGGATAGTTCACCCCAAAATAAAAATTCTCTCATTATTTACGCACTCTAATGTTATTCCAAACCTGTATTAATTTCCTTTTAATATTTTCTAAAATTTTTCTAATATTAATATTTTGAAGAATCTGGCTATCCAAATTGTAGCTGGTCCCCATTGACTTCCATAGGAGAAAAATATACTATGGAAGTCACTGGGGTACATCAACTGTTTGGTTACCCACATTCTTCCAAATAACTTTTATTTTCAACAGAAGAAAGAAACTTATTCGAGTTTAAAACAACTTGAGAGAGTAACTTATGACAAATAGCATTTTTAGGAGAACTATCCCTTTAATGTTAATAAAACAACAAAATGCAAAGAGAAAATCACTCACTGCTCCTGACTGATAACTTTTAATAGTAGCTTTAATAAGTATCAATGTATAATTTATACAGTGAAGTCTATGTTTTGTTTTATTTTCATATTTGTTATTTTTGTTATTTTAATTACTTTCTTCAATGCTACTGTTAAATACACCTACTGTAGCCGAAAACATAAAGCACTGTTTATTTCATTTGTATATTAAGTTGTGTATGAGTAATGTGTATCTTTGATCTTAATATTTAATAACAAAGAAAATGACAAAAAATATCTTCGCCCCTGTCTGCTATTCTTTTTTATTTTATATTTTGTTACCTAAGGCTTTGTTTTTAAAATATGGACATTAATTTGGCTGTAATGCTCAGTCACAAAATAGTAAAACCAACATTAAAAAAAGAATCGTGATAAAATCGTGAATCGTGATTTTTCTGAAAAAAATCGTGATATTATATTTTTACCATATCGCCAACCCCTAGGAGTTGAGCACTGAAAATACATAAAATGTAAATATTTCAACATGTGAATGTGTCTCTTATTATCTCTTTTAAAAAGCCAATTTTCTATTTGTCATTGGTTTGGTAGTATAAATGGTGTATTCCTAGTGAGTTTTAAATTGTTATTTTTTTATTCATTTATATTGCATCTGGTAGTCTACCTGTTACATTAATAGGGTTAGCCTACAAGTTTATCAGTCCAGTAGATTACATGAATAGGGTGGTGGTGACTGCAGCAGCAGAGGTGGCCTGGCAGTGGAGTCAAATTCCCGGCCTGAATTATTGTCCCAGTCCGCCACTGTGTGTGTGTGTGTGTTCATCTGAGTCTCATTGGTCTGTCAATGTCAGAATATTTGAGATGACCAATCAAATCAAAGTAGGCGGGCTTTACACAGATCTATGCTTCTGAGCGCGAATTTGAGCAGAGTGACTCGCTTCAGTTTACGGTCAAGTGCGAGATAAGATGTAAGCAGCTAAACTAAACAACATTTCACATTTGACAGTTTTTTTTAGGTCATAAATGTGAAACGAATGACAAAAATAATCAGACAAACGAATATACTTTTGTCGAATTTCGCAATTTTGAACTGAAAATAGGCCTATGTAACGTGACTAATAATTAGTTTGCTGTCATTGTGAGGGGACATTAAAAAGAGCATTAAAGGTTTAGTTCACCCAAAAATGAAAATTCTGTCAGTAATTACTCACCCTCATGTTGTTCCAACCATGTAAGTCTTTCGTTCATCGTCGGATCACAAATTAAGATATTTTTGATGAAATCTGACAGCTTTTTAACTCCTCCATAGGTTTTCAGAGGGACCCAAACTCGCCGGCCCAGAATAGTTATTAAAAACATTGTTAAAATAGTCCAAGTGACTACAGTGGCTCTATATTAAGTTTATCATGCGACGACAATACTTTTTGTGTGGAAAAACAACAAAAATAACTACTTTATCCAACTATTAGTGTTCTTCAATGTGGGCCTCTGACGAGAGTTCAAAGGAGCGCCAGGACGAATGCGCGAGAACTGAGATTATGGCGTTCTTCTTCTACTCCTACTTGTTACTGGCTGCTCACTCCTATTACCGCCATCTACTGTACAAGATGACGTCCCGGCATTGCCGGAAGCGCAAAACGGTCTGTTTATAAGCAGAGGGAGACGCGCGCTGGACGTCATCTTGTACAGTAGATGGTGGTAATACTCCCAAGGAGTACTCTCGTCTGAACTCTCGTCAGAGGCCCACATTGAAGAACACTAATAGTTGGATAAAGTCGTTATTTTTGTTGTTTTTCCACACAAAAAAGTATTGTCGTCGCATGATAAACTTAATATAGAGCCACTGTAGTCACTTGGACTATTTTAACGATGTTTTTAATAACTATTCTGGGCCGGCGAGTTTGGGTCCCTCTGAAAGTCTATGGAGGAGTGAGAAAGCTGTCAGATTTAATCAAAAATATCTTAATTTGTGATCCGAAGATGAACGAAGGTCTTACATGGTTGGAACAACATGAGGGTGAGTAATTACTGACAGAATTTTCATTTTTGGGTGAACTAACCCTTTAACAAAGCCGTTTTCATGTTGGGCACAAGATTAATAATGAATGTGTACATGTTGAGAATTAATATACAATTTGTAGCCTTCAGTAAATTAAAAAAGTTCAGCTTTAGGAGGGGAAGAGACAGGGCAAGATGAGGAGACTGAGAGAAAAAGAAAGAGTAATGGATAAGAAGTGAGAGCAGGTATTGACAAATAATCTACTGCCCACTGACGTTGTTTTAAAGCTATTTCTTATCCTTTTTTGGTTTTAAAATGTCTTGAAATGGACATATCAGAGAAATAAAAAAAATTGAACCCCCTAATAACCTTAAATGTAGGACCTCTTTGATTATAAAGCCCTGTCTATGGCCCTGTATTAGGAATAAGATCAATAATGAATGTGTACATACTGTGAATGAATTTAATAAACTTAGTTAGGCTACATAGCTTTCCTAGTAGCTTTCAGTAAATTAATGTGTCTGAGAAAATGATTCATAAATGACCATGAATCAGATAAACTGTTTGGATGCCATAATACACACCATATTTGGAGGAGAAATGGCAGTGCACATTACCCTAAAAACATCATACAACGTAGTGTTGGCTCTTGGACAACTCTTCTGATTATTCTTTTCACTCCTCTATCAGAAATCTTGCGAGGAGCACTGGTCGAGGCAAATTTATGGTGAAATTATTGTCTTTCCACTTCCGTATTATGGCCCCAAAAGTGCTCACTTGACCATTCAGAAGCTTAGAATGGCGCCTATAACCAATGCCATCATTATGTGTTGGAACAATTAGGTTGTGAAGGTCTTGAGACAGCTCTTTGCTTTTACCCATCATGAGATGTGTCTTGTGTGACACCTTGGCAATGAGACCTTTTTGTAGGCCATCTGTTGGGACTGAACCAGCTGTCATTAATTTCCACGGACAGGGGGCTGGATTGCTTTTTAATTACTGTAAGTTTTCAGCAGTTGTCTTGGCTTTCCATGCCTTTTTGCGCCTCCCTTTCTTCATGTGTTCAATACTTTTTCCCGGTGTCATTTCACATTATTACACATAACTTAATTTCTGAACTTATCTTTGTTTGTTTCTTTGTATGTATGGCTTACTTGGGTTGTTACCAACATCTGGTGAAAATTTCATGTCAATAGCACCTTTGGAAATATATTTACTGAGAAAAATGATGACGTGTTCAATGCTTATTTCCCCCTCTGTATCTTTTCAAAATGTATAGATTTGCTCTTAATTTCATGTTTTCCTCTCTACTTTAGAAACTAAATCTACTCATTGGAGATTCTTGCTTTCTCCAAAAAATATTGCATTAAAAGCTGTAATTCTCAGCATTCTAAATAAGTATACATCTTTATATCTTTATTAAGTAGCATAGATCCTATACCCAAAACTACATTTTGTATCTTTATTTAGTTTCTTAAAAAAAAAATCTTCCCTGAATTAGGCTACTTCTTGTTCACTGAAGTACTTCTGTTCGCTAGAAGTTCACTGCAACTTATCCAACATCCTAGATAAATTATTATAATTAGAAGATATTTCTAGTGTTGTAAAATATTGCATATTAATTTTCCAAGCAAAATGTATATTTTAGTCAGAATTATTGCGCTCCTATTTGGTGCGCAGCAGCGCTCGTTCAATATGAAGATTAGCAGTAAAATAGATACATTTGCTCGACTTTCTAACATTTACAGATGGAGAATATAACTGTAAAATGTAAGTTTTACACTGAGGGGTGGGGGGGGGGGACATGTCACAAACGCATAAAACAGCACAAAATATATGCTGTTTGATGGTGGTTTAATTATTGCAATCAATAATTTTAATGTAACTGATATATATATATATATATATATATATATATATATATATATATATATATATATATATATATATATATATATATATATATATATATATATATATATATGAATCATCCCTGATTAATTATTAAAATTCCCTAGATATCATTTGAGCTAATGCAGTTACTGTAACGATGCAGGCAGGAATGAAGCGGAGAGTGAATCCAATCGCAAGCACTTAAACAAACAAACAGGTAATCCAGGGTACACGACAGAACACTCAGAACAGGAACCAGGAACAAGGAGACAACAGCAAACATTACAACATCAAGAACTCACCAGGACTGAACTAAAACACAGGGCTTAAATACAAGGGAACACAAGCTAAACAAGATAACAAGGGGGCATGGTTAAACTGAAACACCTGGGAAGACTAATCAACATAACGGGGAACAGCTGAACATGGGACAAGACACATGGCAGAATCACATGACAAGCAGGGAATTACATGCCAGACAAGAACAAGGAACAAGACACAAAACCCACACCGTGACAGTTACATTACCTAATCACTATGCAGGAACTACTAGTGATCTGGACCATTATTTTAAAGTGAAAAAGTGTTTTTCACTTTAAAATAATGGTCCAGATCACAAGTAGTCCTTGAAGAGTGACTAGGTAACACTTGAGTAAGTAGTGATGAATTTTATGACCACATTGAAGGTAAAAGATAATTGCTAACTTCTCTGACACGATAATGTTGTGATTAGTAATTAATTAGTAATTCTTTGTTAGTTGTCATAATTACTTATTAGTTCTTATGATGCCAATCTCGCTTGTAGCTGAAGCTGAAGTGTTAATGTAGAACTACTCATTAGTCCTTCATTACTTCCTGCATAGTTACTTATTAATGACGGACCATTATTATAAAGTGTTACCAAATATTTTTATTTCAAAATGGATCTCTGTGTTAGATAATTAGATAATTGTGTCATTGATCAAATATTTTTAATAGTTCTCTTGACAGAAACATGGGATTTGTGCCTATAATGTTTTAAAAGTAATAATTGGAAGATACATGTTCCTCATTCATGGAGATTTTCAGGACATGCATAATTAATTTATAAAAACTCATCAAAATGATGGGAATATTTTAGGGCTCAGTTTATGTCCTTTGACTATATAATCATATTTCTCTCTTTGAATTTGGATGTTGTCACACGTTGGTTAAAGCGAGGAAGAATGCAGGATCTTAAGGCGAGCATACACTGCGCGATGTCTGTGCGATTTCAGCAAGGAACCTACTCACACTGAACGAGTAGATCGCATGCGATGTAAAGCCAAAGCTCAGGATTTATGTGCTCACACTGTACGGTCCGAACGTCGAGCTGCGACTTGACTGCTCACACTATACGTGTGAAATATGCGCGAATTCGCGCGATAAATCCTCGTGCCGGGTTGTGCCTACGCCTATGGACGATATCATTGTAGCCTATCCAGAGATATTGTCAAAACAAGCATCAGCTATCAATATCAAGAAGATTTAGCATTTCGGTAACACTTTACAATAAGGTTCATTAGTTAACATTAGTTCTTGTATTAACTAACATGAACTAACAATGAGCAATATCATTGTTACAGTATTTATTCATCTTTGTTAATGTTAGTTAATAAAAATACAGCTGTTCATTGTTTGTTCATGTTAGTTCACAGTGCATTAACTAATGTTAACTAATACAACCTTTGATTTTAATAACATACCGTAAATGTTGAAATCAATATTAACTAAGATTAATAAATGCTGAAGAAGTATTGTTCATTCTTAATTCATGTTAACTAAAGTAGTTAACTAATGTTAGCTAATGAACCTTATTGTAAAGTGCTACCAGCATTTCCAATTTATATATTAAATTATTAGTAGGCTAGTATTATTGTATTATTACTATTATTAGGGAAGGCTACTTTTATTATTAAACTGATAGGCTATTATAATTAAATAGCCACGCAACAATTTCATAGCGCATCACCGCATAACCAACGCGTTGTGAGGATAATAAAATATTAGCCTACATAGAAGCTTTACTTCTCCTCATTAAAAATTGTCTAAAACATTTAGGTCGATTACAATGAATTATATACATATAATTAATTATTAACAGTCTATAATATGTCCGAACACTGCAATAATTCATCAATGAAAATTAAAAACAGCTTTATTTAAAAAAAAAATAATAATAATAATAATAAAATATCAAAGTGTACATCGCAGGTGGCTTGGAAGAAGTGGGTAATGGTTAATCCATTTTGCAACACGAACTGGAGGTAAGCAACAATAATAGCTTTGAACTACAGAACTTAAAGATCTCCATTTTTTCGTGTTTTTTTTTTTTTTTTTTTTTTTTTTTTTTTTGCTGCAGATTAAACTGTTTTCGCGCAGGCGCAGTGAGGGAAAAACACTGAGTTTAGGGCAATCGGTTCGTAGCTCTGCTTCAACTGTGCGATATAGTCACGAGGAGCGACCAAAATTTCTAACATGCCAGAAATTCATCCGACCATCGGATTGCCGGTCGTGAGAGGTTAATCGCCTCTCGTTTCCCCCTGTACACTGCACGAACACTGCACGACAAACGACGCACGACAAAGCTGAAAATCGGCCCGACCCGAAAAAGAGTCGCACGAGTCAGAATTCGGCTCAAAATCGGACGAAAATCGCACAGTGTATGCCCGCCTTTAATTGCAGCAATATTTATTTAAACAAACTCTAATATTCACAAACTGGATCAAAAGAAACATGAACAGAACAACCAAACATATAGCAACGACAACAGACAAGGAACAGACTGAAACAACATTGCTTAAATAAAACAGAAGACTGGAAAGCGAGACACAGCTGGGACAAATTAACTCATAACTAATTAACAAGACAGGGATTAAAACACAGAGACACGTGGGCAAACTGGGTGTCACAGGCAAACATAACATGAACACAGACTCTAAACGTGACAGACGTACTGTTCTGCAATTAAACTTTTTTTTTCTTTCATTTCAGAGCTAATGGAAGAGAGCGAGGAGAGTGAAGAACTGAGTGAAGTGGAGGAGGAGAGGGAAGAACTGAGTGAAGTGGAGGAGGAGAGTGAAGAACTGAGTGAAGTGGAGGAGGAACATCATGTCAAATCTGGAGAAAAACATTTGAGTCGCTCAAAGACTAAAAAGACATTTTTAAAGAAAAGAAGAGCCAATAAATCTTTCACCTGCACTCAGTGTGGAAAGAGTTTAACAAGCAAACGTATTCTTGAGAATCACATGAGAATCCACACTGGAGAGAAGCCGTTCACATGTGATCAGTGTAAGAAGAGATTCACAAGCAAACAAAGTCTTGAGCGTCATATGAGGATCCACACTGGAAAGAAGCCGTTCTCATGTGATGAGTGTGGAAAAACATTTTTTAGGTCATTAAGCCTGAAGAGACACCTGACAGTTCATACGAAGGAGAAGCCGCATTCATGTTCTGTGTGTGGAAAGAGTTTTTCACTGCCGTATAGTTTACAATTACACCAGAAAATACACACTGGTGTGAGAGAGTACATGTGCTTTGAGTGTGAGAAGACTTTTACTACAGCAAAATGCTTAAAACTGCACCAGAGAATTCACACTGGAGAAAAACCTTACAAGTGTTCACACTGTGACAAGAGATACAGTCAATCTTCAACTCTGAAAACACATGAGAAGATCCACAGTGGAGAAAAACCTTACAAGTGTTCACACTGTGACAAGAGATTCATTCAGTCATCATCTCTGAAATCACATGAGAAGATCCACAGCGGAGAGAAGCCGCACACGTGTGATCAGTGTGGACAGAGTTTCACACACAAACAAAGTCTTGGGATTCACATGAGACTTCACACTGGAGAGAAGCCGTTTACATGCAATCAATGTGGGAAGATATTCGGCCAATCAGGACACCTTAAAAATCACATGAGGATCCACACTGGAGAGAAGCCGTTCACATGTGATCAGTGCGGCAAAACATTTCTCAGGGCGTCACACCTGAAGTCACACCTGACAGTTCATATGAAGGAGAAGCCACATTCATGTTCTGTGTGTGGAAAGAGTTTTTCATGGCTGCAAAGTTTACATACACATCAGAAAATACACACTGGTGTGAGAGAGTACATGTGCTTTGAGTGTGAGAAGACTTTTATGACAGTGAACTGTTTAAAACTGCACCAGAGGATTCACACTGGAGAAAAACCTTACAAGTGTTCACACTGTGACAAGAGATTCAGTCAGCCAGGAAATCTGAAAACACATGAGAGGATCCACAGCGGAGAGAAGCCGCACACGTGTGATCAGTCTGAGATCACGGTAAGAAGTTCATCTTTATGTGCTGAGAAACAAAATCTCTTCTGTGTAAGTTAGTCACAGTCAAATCTCTCCTCTCCACCTATAGTTGGCGCTGTTTCACTGTGGCTGCTGTTGAATCATCTAGGTTGTGAATGAGGCCGACACCTGATGTGATTGTAAAGTGCTTGGTGTGTACAGTAGTAAATAGTATATAAATGCCTCATTCTTTCATTAGTTTCTTAACAGCCACAATGAGCAACAGACATTTTGTTATTTGATTGGTTTCTATTATCTCGTGTTCAACCGAACATGAATGTGTGATATAAAAAAAAATCTGTTTGATTTTAACATGTGATTTGTCTGTTCAGAGCACTGCAAAATCACTCTCTGACAATATACATGGTAGCGCAGTACAACTTTGTTTCTGACACTGCTTACTTATTATGGTGAAGATAAAACGTCAAACAGTATTTTCATGTTTTCTAACAGCAGTTCATGTTTTTGTATTTGCTCTGGTGCTTATCAAGAATACAGAGACGAGAAGCTTCCAGATTCTTCCTCTGTAGACTGTTAATGTTAGAAAGGTGTTGGAAATGATGTGATTGCTTACAGATTACATGTCAAGTATGCGCCATCTAAAGTTTCATGATCAAACTAGAGATTTATAACACAAATCATCTTCATGATATTAAAATAGATCATAATCGTGCACAGCAGTTGTTGACCAGATATGATGGGATTAAAATGACTATTGAACTCATCAGTGATCTTGACTTTGAGCTTCACTTTTCATTTCACATTTGTCTCTCATTTGAAATCTCACTTGATTTAATGTTTCTTTTAGGCCTGATGGACGTGAACAAGAAAGGAAAAACAGAAGCCAAACAAATCTGTCTCCTGCCCTCAGTGTAAAAAACGCTTCACATGAAAATCAAGTCTGAAGATTCACATGAGAGTTCACACTGGGAAGAAGCGGCTCAGGCTTTCTCTCTGAAATCACATCTACTCTCATTCTGAAGAAAGACCATTTAACTGTGATCAGTGTGGTAATCAGTTTCATTGGGCATCAGTCCTGAAGAAACACTTGAAGATTCACACAAAGGAGAATATTCATTAGTAATATTACAGCAGAAAAGACACAGCGGTGTGTGTTTCAGTGCTGGAAGGCCTTTACTACGAATGATAGAAAGAGGTGAACTGAAAGAGCACCAGAAAATTCACCCTGTAAAAACCTTTGGAGGCAAAGTTCAGGAGCTGAAGAAGAGGCCTTAACACTTTTAATAGAGACATGAATCTTATATTAATTTTTAACTCGTTCTTCATTGTTTTTCATTAGAACATCTAGTTTCTCTTCCACTTCTACTCTTCCATGGAAACGCAAGATATACGTTCATGTATCTTTGAAACTGGACTCTTTTCTTCTCTTCTTCTCTTGAGATGCTTTGGCTCTTATAAGTCAGTAAAGAGAGAGAGATCTGTCTCTTTCACTTTCACTTTTTCTTAATGTTTGTATTTGCTTCATGTAATATTGATTAAACTCTTTACTCATTTTATCAACATCTCATTGTTATTGTCCTTTTTTTAATTTTCTGCTGATTCTGCTTGAATCAAGAGCAATTTTGAATTGAATGAGTTTGATGTTTGTCTACATTATTAAAGGAGAACTCGGTAACTCTAGCGAACTCTATCACTTCTTCACTGATTTTCCGTTTTGTTGTCGCATGTTTTCCCCACGAGCTCCCCCTACAGCTGTGGGGGGGGGGGCGTATATGTCACAACACAGTCGTAAAAAACTCACTTGCGGCGGCCTCCTCCCCCTCTCTACCGCTGCTCATGTGCGTTTGTTATGATCGGAGCAAGCCAACTGTATCGTGTGGAGCTATGTCTACCGAGGTGGGTAATCTGGTAATACATCATACATGCGTGTGTGTTTATGTTGAATTGCCGTAAAGCAATTTGTGTTTCGCGCTCGTTCTCATTCTCGCTTCTCAAGAGACTTCCCATTTCTATCTTGTCGGGACGGTAGTCCCCAAGTTGCAAGGTTGGTTTTCCGCCTGGGAACGCTGGGGGGAGCGGGGAAAGTCACCAATATCACCAGAACAGGTTGTTTAACCATCCAAATGATTTCTAGACAGTTTTATTAAGTTAAAAAAGTTACCAAGTTCTCCTTTAACAGTTTCACCCTTGATCTCCAGTATCATATATACATGTAAAACAGTTTGTTTTAGTCAGTTTAATGTTTCATTCACACCATGAGGCTTCATGAAGACAGAACAATTACTTTGAACTTTAAACAACACCTGGGGCCTCATGTATAAAGACTTGCGTTGAATTCATACTAAAACATTCATACTAACACAAAAAAAACAAAAAAAAAAAACAGATGAATCACTGCATACAAAGGATCCCACGCATATTCTCTTTGTACATCCCAATTTACGTAAAATTGAGCACACATGCACAAGCACAACACCCCACCCAGTCTCCTCCCTTAATTAAATCAATTTAAATATGGTAATGAGTCCACTTTGGCAAAAGAAAGCAGTAAGAAAATGGCTAAAGCAAGCTGCAAGAAACAAAGCTTTACAGAAAGTGATTTGGAGGTGCTACTATCTACGGAGACCCTTAGGGGACCTTTGCAAAAAAAAAATAAAAAAAATAATACAGACTTTCGCGTGAGCACGCGAAACTATTGCGTGCGCACTAGAAACTATCGCGTGCCCACGAGAAACGTTCGCGTGTGCACGAGAAACTTTTCGCGTGCGCACGCGTTACAATTTCCGGTTTGGTTATAGTGTCATTACTACAAATGTGGGAAAAGGGATGATAGAGTGTGCTTGGAGCATGCCTCCAGAGATTTGTCTTATTATAAGGAGTTTGCATTTGAGATTGTTTGTGGACTGTGCTTTACTGTAAGAAAAAAAGCATGAATATCACATAAATGAATATCAGGTCCCACATCATGGATTACATAATCAGAGAGTAGCCTATTTCTTTTCGTTTTGAATTGACATTTCAAGCTATCTTCAGATGTATTTATCATGTATGTGAGGCATACACTGAGTTTCTTTCGGTTAATTTATGATGAGATGCGCTCCAGTTCACCTACAATGCAAGTGACCATGGTGCGCCTCCATGATTATATTGTCTGCTATATATTTGCTTCTCATTTATTAAATACAGGCAATTGGTTGATGAAAAATGTATTCAAATTAAGATACAATTTATACAAAACGAAATTCACTTTAAAGAAAGGCTTTCTACAAAACAAAACGTAATGAAGTGGTCAAAATCATGTCTGACCCACTCCATGTCTCATATATTGCGCATCCTATCTTACTCGTGCTGTTCACTTTTCATAATCAACATAGATGGAAAAATTATACATTATAATATTTTAACAAATATGAAACTAAATGTGCTTATTTAATGGCTACAACACATATAGTAGGACTATAGACTCTCTATTTGTACACATTGCTGAACATTCATTTAATTCTGAATTAGTTGAACATAAGTTGAAAGGCATTTGTTTGTGCATAGTAAAACATATCTGCAACATTTATCAATTTCACGGATAATTGAGCGTGCATTTATTAATTAGGCCTATTGTCTTAATGAATAATGCAACAAAGATGAAGCATGTAAACTGCATTGTTTGTTTATTCAGAATGGAATGAATCGCAAATGGATTTTGACCACTTCATTACGTTTTGTTTTGTAGAAAACCTTTCTTTAAAGTGAATTTCGTTTTGTATTAATTGTATCTTAATTTTAATAAATTTTTCATCAACCAATTGTCTGTATTTAATAAATGGGAAGCAAATATATAGCAGACAATATAATCAGGCGCGTCACGGTCACTTGCATTGCACGTGAACTGGAGCGCGTCTCATCATAAATTAACCAAAACTCAGTGTATGCCTCACATACATGAGAACTACATCTGAAGATAGCTTGAAATGTCTTTAAATGAAACAATTCAAAACGAAAAGAAATAGGCTACTCTCTGATCATGTAATCCATGATGTGGGACCTGATATTCATTTATGTGATATTCATGCTTTTTTTTCTTACAGTAAAGCACAGTCCACAAACAATCTCAAATTCAAACTCCCTATAATAAGACAGATCTCTGGAGGCATGCTCCAAGCACACTCTCATCGCATCCCTTTCCCCACATTTGTAGTAATGACACTATAACCAAACTGGAAATTGTAACGCGCGCGCACGCGAAAGTTTCTCGTAGTCCGTATTATTTTATTTTTTTGCAAAGGTGCCCTCAGGGGCTCCGTAACTATCAGAGGTAGAAACGAGAAAAAAATATTTTATTTGGAACTTTGTCCTCCGGAATTAATAACAAAAGGAAAAATATGAGTGGGAGAGTTTGGCAGTCATCATCCTGGGCCAGAAAATCATTGTGGTCACTAAAGACTCGTTCTCTTCGGATTCTGCCATTAGCAATGTCCTCTAATAAGGCTAAAGCCTAAGGGTTGTATCAGTTTGCATATGCTTTTATATGTTCTTACTTAATTGCATAATTGATAGAATATTCCCACAAGGCTCGTGTGACAATATATGTCAATTATTTTATAAATTGCAAATTAATAGCAATGCTTCCCACAGGTAGTGGTGCGATAGACTTGTAGAACAATTCGTTGTGCAATGTTTGCAACTTCACTTCATTGCCTGTAAGAGTCGCCAATGGACAAAAACAATGAGAAATGTACGTACGCCAGACATGAAATTGGCGTGGAGGAACGCACATTCTCTCGTTAATTTCACTGTTAGTACATCCGACCGTGAGCATGAAAGCTGGCGTATACAAAGTTTTTGTGAGTACGCAAGACTGATACATGAGGCCACAGGCCCGGCTCTAGCTTTGAGATGTAGGGTGGGCCAAGTGAACTTCCTAGTTTTAATATTATTTAATTTTTCCCCATAACAAAACTTGTATCAAAACTTTATTTTATAGCAAAAGAAGTAGGTCTTGATATGTGCAAGGCTCAACACAAAGGAGATTTTCTACAGGTTTATTCTGGTTCAGATTTTTACTTTCCCTGCAAAAATTTTTAATGGACCCACCACAAAAAAAAAAAAAAAAAAAAAGGGAGACGGGGAACTCAACTAATAAATTCAAGCTGAGACTCCCCGCTCCTAACTAAAGTCACAAACTAAGAATAAAATGTAAACATGATGAGATGGCATTTAACAAGCTAAAGAGCAGCCTCCTTACGCTTTATAGCCTGACTTCCCCAGCTCAGCCAATAGGAAACTAAGGAAGACAGAAATGACAACATTACTACAAAAAAAAAAAAAAAAACCTTCAAAAACCCCTTATGACGAACATTAAACCAAGGACCGTGACGTCGCCCGGCATGGTGCAGCCGGGGCCCAACCCTGGAGCCAGGCCTGGGGATGGGCCTCGTATGCCATTGAGTTTCCGTGTCCAGGGATCACAGCCCCTTATGGTCTCTCCTGTAGGTAGTGAGTCCACTGGAGGGTAGCCCCACGTCTCTCTTTTGGGCTGAGCCCAAAAGATATTTGTAAGAATGTTTGTACCAAACAGATCTCGGTCCCCATTGACTTCCATAGTAGGAAAAAAATATACTATGGTAGTCAATGGGGACCGAAATCTGTTTGGTTACAAACATTCTTACAAATATCTTCCTTTGTGTTCAGCAGAACAAAGAAACTCATACAGGTTTGGAACAACTTGAGGGTGAGTAAATGATGACAGAATTTTCATTTTTGGGTGAACTATCCCTTTAACAGCTACGTGTTTTATCTACAAGTTAAACGCTTGGCCAAACAAATCCCATCTTATTAGACGCTGATTAGAATTGCGCATTTGATGAATAAAAATGAGAGGGTTGTGGTCCCTATAAACAGTAACCGGACATGAAGAAGAGCCAATATAAACTTCAAAATTATTAAGGGCCAAAATTAAGGCGAGCACTTCTTTTTCAATCATTGAATACGACTTTTAATGTTTTTGAAACTTTTTAGAGAAGTAGCACACTGGATGCTCAACGCTATTGGTCCCAACCTGCAACAAAACAGCTGCTTCCACATCACTAGTATCAAAAGCCAGTTTAAAAGAACAACCGTATGCTGGGGCAGCTAGGACAGGTGCCTGCATCAGGAGAGTTTTAAGGGACTCAGTGGCATACTGGCATTCCGGTGACCCCTTAAACCCAATTTTTGTACTCAGCAGGTCAGTGAGTAGGGCAGCTACAGCAGAAAAGTTTTTACCAAAACCGTGGTAATACCCTGCCATTCCCAAGAATCGTTGCAGTTTGTGATGAATAGAAGGAACTGGAAATGACGCGATGGCCTAAATTTTGGCATTTATTGGCTTTACCTTGCCATCACCCACAATTTTCCACAGATAAACTACTGTCGCTTTAGCAAATTCACATTTAGCCGTTAATTTTGCCTCAGCCAGCCTATGAAATACTTGTTTTAGCTGATTAATGTGCTCTTCCCATGTTGCGGAGTGAACAACTATGTCGTCCAAGTACGCCTCGCTGAAAGGTAGTGGGCACATTGCGTACCCGAAAAGGCATTCCAGAGTACTGTAAAAATGCTTCAGCAGTGACAAACGCACTAATTTCCCTTACTTGTGGAGTGAACGGCACCTGGCAATAGCCTTTAAGGACGTCTAACTTTATCACAAAAGCTGCTGACCCCACATGGTCAACACAATCCTCCATACAAGGAAGAGGATGACAATCAGGCTTAGTAACATTGTTAACCCTCTGGGGCCTGAGGTGTTTTCTGGGCCCTGGAGGTGTTCTGACATGCTCTGACATTTGTGCTTATTTCTGTTACTTGTGACATTTTCATGGCTAAAGTCGTATTACACTGTATTTAGCACAAACTCTGCTACAATAATATATCAGCAGCATGTATGTAAAGGTTTGTAGTTTTGAGATAATGACATTTATGCGTGGTTTGTGAAAAAAATAAAAATTAAATTGTCACTGAAATAAGGTCATGAAACCCCTACTGATTATTTCTTCACAAGACTTTTGAAAATTGTATCACGTAGCCTAGAATAATTGCTGCAAAACTATGTGAAAATCATCCTGACAACTCATTCAGAGAAGACAATATATTGATTTAAAATTTGTAAGACGTGTTTTGTATGAAAAAGCTTTATGCGAAGAGGCGTAAACACATCCTGAATATGTATGGCTTTCACACCTGAGAAAGACAAAGACCCTCCCCTAATGGCCCTATTATGAGCTATCAGGTCCTGCCATTATGAGCAGCCTTGCACAAAGAATGAGGAGATTTAAAAAAGAATGGGGTATGTCATGTTGAGATGTGCTGGTATCTAAAGTATATGTTATAGACACACGTTGCTTTACAGTACTCCTAATTTTCTCTGGCTCACCATTTTACATTCTATTCATTTTTGATGTTTTCTAAGAATGAAAATGGTGGCATACAGTCACAATAGGGTCAGACAATAATCTGCTTATCCCTTGATTTATATCATTCCTTTTAATTTTACTGTCCAATGACAGATTCAAACATGCCCATCCTGCATATATGCTTGGACTCATTCCTCCAAAATACTTTACAGTCCAGATTTTATTCAAATTGAACAATTCCTTATCCTCTGCCAAATTATCAATAAAATCCCATGTCATTTTATATGCTTGTTATGGCATATCTTTTGTCTTATATATTACTCTGGAATTTCTTTAGAAATTTCCCAGGTAATTATTACTTCATCGTTTTTACTTCATCTTATCAAGACTGAAGGTATAGGATAATATTTTATCCATTCTGTATTATTTACTGTACTCTTACTATAATGCCCTAATTATGAGCCACTTGTGCATTGCCACATCTTCCAGCACATCACACAGTCTAAACTGTATTATCATCTTATCAGTTATTGTATTATTCTCTGTTATCTCTCAATATTTGAGTCTTAATTTCATTTTCATCTGAAAATGTTAGCCTTAAACATTCATCTTTGTATTTGTTTTTTATTTTCACATTTCCAATTTCACACACATGTACAGCCTATCCAGTTCATCTCTCAAGCTTTTCAAGTTTGATTTTTAACTTGATTGCTTAATTCTCTTAATATTTTACTACTACATAATGTAATTTCCAATTGTATTTCATTTAGCACACTCATTATGATTGTCATCTAGACATTCTTCCCAAAATGTATCTGTTTTAATACTAACTTACAACTTTTTCTTTACTGAATACTTTTCACCTCCTAAAGTTACTTCAGCTTTTTATTGGATTCACTATCCCATTTTAAACTAGGAATTGAATTCCTTAATTTCTGCAAAGTTTCATATAACGTATATTTTTCTCTTGTATGCTACTTGCAAACTTTTCTTACATTTACATTTTTTTTATTATATAATGTTTGATTAGGTTCTAAATCAATTGTTATGAATCAATCAATCTCTTTGTCTATCACAAAGGTTGCATCCTTTTTGTAGACAGGATCTATATGTCTCACCTTTTTTTCCACAGTGTCTTGATTTATTGTAGTCAAATTCTTATTAAAAATTAGACTACAACCCAGAATACCACCATGACTACTTCTATGTTTATCAATGTTACCACAACAATTGACTTAAACAAGCCTTTCTCTTGTCACTGTGTTATTCTGGGATACATCTGTTAGCCCAACATCTCAATTCAGACTATCTCCTGAAAGATATTACATAAAGTTGAGCTCTCTGTAAGACATATCTTAGTCATTAATCATTCGGCTCCTTCTTAAACACTCTTCAGTATTTGCCTCTGAAGTTACAAGTTCTTAAGATGCCAAGTTCTTGTTTTATGTGTTAGAGGATTTTTCTCTTTAAATTGGGCTTTATTCCCCTTCTAAAAATCCTCCAACACATATTCCCCTTCTGTCAAGGGTTTTCTTAATTCGTATACTTACAGTGTTAGATATCCAAGCCATTGCCAAAAAAATTACATTATTTGTTTACAGCCTCGTTTACTTGCTTTGCCATATCCAGTCTCATTTCATATTTAGCTTTGTATCATATATGACACATGTTATTGAACACTTTTATTCACGTTCAACTTTGCTTATTTTATTCTCTTTAAAGGGATAGTTCACCCAAAAATGAAAATGCTGTCATCATTTACTCTTCCTCAAGTTGTTCCAAACCTGTATGACTTTCTTTCTTCTGCTAAACACAAAAGAAGATAGTTTAAAGAAGGTTGGTAATTAAACAGTTGCTGGTCCCCATTGACTTCCATAGTATTTTTTTTCCTACTATGGAAGTCAATGGGGTCCATCAGTCGTTTGGTTACCGACTTTCTTCAAAATATCTTCTTTTGTGTTCAGCAGAAGAAAGAAAGTCGTACAGGTTTGGAACAACTTGAGGAAGAGTAAATGATGACAGCATTTTCATTTTTGGGTGAACTATCCCTTTAACTTGGCTCCATCCAGAGACACATTATCAGTAGTTTTATTACCCCGTAAATCTGCATTCTTGCTCGCTCTCTCTCTCTCTCTCTCTCTCTCTCTCTCTCTCTCTCTCTCTCTCTCTCTCTCTCTCTCTCTCTCTCTCTCTCTCTCTCTCTCTCTCTCTCTCTCTCTCTCTCTCTCTCTCTCTCTCTCTCTCACACACACACACACACACACAATAGAATGAGTTTGTTCTGTTCCATTCTAGGATCTTTAATGCAGTTATCACAAATATAGGTAAGAAACCTATCTCTTTATATCGTTTCACTCTTTTTAAATAAAAAAGCATGTTAGAAATCATTTATACTCTTTCTTTCTTTCTTTTTTTTTCTTGGTCTTTAATTAGTTATTTTACATTGTTGGTAAGATACAATGTCTTTTCCTTTAAGGTAATTCGACCTTCCTTCCTTGTTCCACTAAAATCACCCTTTTCTTACTCCGAAGCTCATTTTCTAATTACCATACTGTATGTTTATCAAAATATATACTTTATCTCTCTTAGTAATTAAATCTTTAAAAGGTTTAGTTAATAATAATAAGTTTAATTTACACTGCGCCTTTCCCAAACTCAAGGACGCTTCACAATAACAGTAAAGAACAAACAATCAGTTCATACTTAGATGGACAAGATACATTTGCCCAGTCTAAGAAATGAGCGATTGCAGTTACATATCATATTACAATTAAAATACAAACAGTAACAAAAACACTATTTAAAGTTATATTAGTAATACTATCAGTAACAAGTAGTTAATTATTTTTATCCAATATTATCTACACAACCTGACATTTGTCATTGTATTGTTTATTTTTCTCTTTATCTTTTTAATTTACATTAGTTAAATTATTATAATTTAATGTCTCCTCAATCTTTATCCCATCTTATATCCTTATCATTTGCTTATATCCTTATGAAGTTCCTACTGCACATTTTTCAATTACATTTTTCTGCATACCTCAAAGCAAACTTTCTTCTGACAAAGTATGTTATATTATCAATATTCTGGGGTCTAAAGCATTCTGTCAGTCACTCCTCTATTGCTTTTGTAAAGGGATTTACAATAGTGTATTTTATGGTATTTACCCAAAGACTACAGGTATCTACTGCTACTAATATATATTAATTTCCTACTTTTGACCTAAGATTTAAAGGTCCAGCTATTTACAATCAACACCCTTGGTTGACTCTTTCTGGTGTGATTCTGACATTATTACTTTTTATAATTTTTGTCTTCCCCTTTTTCTTATAAATTTTTATCTTCTCCTATTAATATAATTATTTATATGATCAAATTTAGGTTCACAGAATATTTCCTATATTTGTGCATTTTCCTAATACAATTATCTCATTTTCTTTTAATTATAATTCTTCTTCTTATTCTAGCTAATTTATCTACTTCTTTGTTTCTTAAAGCTATCTCTGTTTTGGACGCTTTGGATAAAAGCGTCTGCTAAATGACTAAATGTCCATGCTGATAAATCACTGCTAAGTCCAAATTCCTAGCTCATTAATCTTCATAAGTCACTATGTTCAACAGATTTTCTGTTAAACTTTACGGACCTGTTCTATCTCCAAATGTCTTAAGTTTGCATTTAAACTTGTCTCAGCCTTTTTGCTATCCATTATAATAATAACTTGTGTAGCATTTATTTATTTTAACCTTTCTATTGTTTTTAATACAGCTATAACTTTTATATATTGAATAGTACCCAGGACTAAGCCCCTGTCTCTTATTTCTTCACACTTTTTATGTTTCATAACATACACCCAGTGAGCATTATACTCCTCAAGAGTTTTTGATCTATCTGTACGTAGCCTACTATCTTACCTTTAAATACATTAATATTTCTTCTCGCATTTTACGCTCTGTATTTAATATCCTCACATTTGGAGTTTATTATCCTATTGGTGCTCAAATCATTTTGGGATTTTGCATTTTATACTTATCTTTAACTTAATGCCCCTTCACCGCTTTATGGATATTAATTAGTCTATTATTTAATTTATTTTGGGGCTCGTTCTTCGTACGTTGCTTATTACATCCGAGATCAAATGATACAAACAAGATGATATCATCGTGCTAATCATGATCCGGCTAATTGAGTTCTTCGAACTCACCTGTTGTTAATGATTAGTATCGCTGGATTGAGTTATCTGAGATAATTGCGCGTTCATGCGCTGGCTTAAAAGGGGATATGTATCGATAGTAGAAACATTGATCAGCAACGCTGCTATTGGCTGCTCAGCGTGGCCAAAGAGCGCGCTCAGTTTTTCTCCTCAGCAGAGCAAGAACTAATAGTCGAAGTTTATTCGGAATTTTAATGTTTAATCAAAACGCCAGGGAACACCTCAAAGTCTGCAAAAGCCAGGAGAGAGGGCTGGCAAAAAGTAGCAGACAATTTAAATCCGTTAGAATTTAAAACAGTTAAAACAGTTAAATCTTGAGTAATGATGAATTACTTTGACTTGTGAAAGTCCCCATTTTTCCCAAGTGTAGTTCATTGTAATGACATTGTGTTTTCCTCTTTTGAGCACTTTTACAAAATACACCAACACTTGTATCTGTTCCCAAGAAAGTGGTGGCTGAAATATGTGCAGTAAGTGGACATTTTCTAACTTTCCAAAGGAAAGAAAGTATAAGACATTGTAATGTCCATTTGTTTCCATTGCACTGGACAGTGAATAAACCCTCTCAGATAACTGTCATATGGAGGAACTAGCCTACCTGCAGGTGCATAAATAACTTTACTTCATTTATACTTGTATGCTTTATGGCTGCAATATAAGTTGCATGATTCCACATCTACAGAAAGGCCTACAGAAGAGTCTGCACAGACAGAGGAGACATAGGCCTACAGGTGGGCAGTGTAGAGCCAACTTTTCCTTTTTATTTGTTGCATGAGGCATGTGTCTAATATCTCTTGTTGCAGGCACTTGACCACTGGCTTTTCTTTACAAAGAACAATTGAAATAAAACTCAAGGAACTAAGCATATTAGTCTTTAATTATACATTTAATGAAAAGTGTTTATTTTTTATATGGCACATGCAACAATGTCACAGGCCCTGTCAGGCATGCAACCCTCAGACTTCTTCAGACACTGAAATCCTCCCTTTAGCCAAAGTTCATTTCATTGTGTGCCCTTGTCCTGGCTAGAGCTGCATTGGTTTGGGTCAGGGAATGGGGTCATAAAACACCTGTCTGCAGGAACATGTCATAATCACCTATGAAAAAATGCAGTTCTGTTAGGATCAGCATATGTAATACAGTGAGCTTGATATTTAATTGTGGAACTTTCCTTACCACTTTCAAATAATGTGCATAAATGTGAATCTCTGAAAATTCTTAAGTCATGCACAGATCCTGGCCATTTTTCTTTCACAATTGTGATATGAAAGATTTAAGTCAAATGCCTTTTTTTATTTGATATAATCTGGAATATTAAGAATCACAATAGTAACTGGGCTGCACATTTACATTGTGAACCCCCTTTCTGTTCACATAATCCCCTTCATTGGGGCCTTGATGGCAGCCTCCACTTTAAAATGAAAATTCTGTCATCATATACCCTCATGTTGTTCCAATCCTTTATGAATTTCTTTCTTCTGCTGAACAAAGGAAGATATTTAGAAGAATATCAGTAACCAGACAGTTTCTGGTCTCATTGACTTCCATAGTATATATTTATTTTCCTACTATTGTCCCGTCGGTCTGGGGTCCGCACTCTATATACTCGGTCTTTTTGATGTTAAGGCGCAGTCCATGCGCGTCTAACCGCTCATTCCAGTCTTGCACTTGGCGTTCAAGCCCACAACGGGTTTTGGCAGCTTGGAAAATGTCGTCGGCGAATAAAAGTGACCAGGGCTGAGACACCTGAATATCCCCTGTGGCAGTATCCATGCAAAGGATAAAAAGAAACGGGGAGAGGGCGGATCCCTGGTGCACGCCAACGGTGGGCGGAAATGTTCCGGACAGGCCTGCAGGGCATCGGACGACGCTGGTGGTGTTAGTATAGAGAAGCTGAATCCATCTTACGTACTCTTCGGGGGCGCCGTGAGAGCGGAGGGAATGCCAGATAAGATCCCGGGGAACACGGTCAAATGCCTTCTCGAGGTCGAGAAAGGCCATGTGTACTTGCTGGTTCTTCTCCCGGTGCCTCTCTAGCAGCAGCCTGACGCCGTGGATCGCATCAGTAGTGCTTCTTCCTCTAACAAATCCGCATTGATTTAGACGGATGGAAACGATCTTCCGGAGGCGGGTGTCAATTACGCGCTCAAATATCTTCATGGCATGGCAAAGCAGCCGAATCGGGCGGTAGGTGTTGCATTCGCTGATGTCGCCTTTGCCTTTCCAGATCGGGACCGTTATGCTGGCAGCCCATGTTGAGGGAATGGTACCCTCATCAATGATCTTATTAAACAGTCGGGCAAGGACTTCATTGCCTCGGTGTCCGAGTAGCTTCCACGCCTCAGCGGGAATGTTATCAGGTCCCGGGGCCTTTCCTTTCTTCATCTTGTTAATTGCAAACTCGACCTCGGCAAGGCTGATCTGCGTTACCGGTCCGAGGATGGGGGCGCTGCTTGTGATCAGTAGATGTGGGAATTCCATGTTGCAAATTGAGTCAAAATACTCTTTCCAGCTATGCAAAATGGCAGGTGGATCCCGAAGGACTTGATGGTTGGCGTCTTTGATATTCGTTACTAGACCAATATCCAGTGTCGAGCGATGGCGGACATTTGCTAGTTTGTAAATTCGGTTGGCTCCTTCAGGCGTGTCAAGCTGTGCATACAGCTCGGCGTGGTGTCGGGCCTTTGCTGTAGCCACCACCGTCTTCGCTATCGAATTCTGTCGTCTATACTCATGCCAATCATCGGTCCCCCGCGAGACACGCCATAACTTGAATGCAGCCTTCTTTGCCTTCGTAGCTTCCTGTACCTCGTCGGTCCACCACCAGATTTGCTTGTCTACAAATCGTCGTCCTGGCTTGGTCACACCGAGGCACTCTTCCGCCACGTCACAGATTGTCTTAGACATGTTTACCCAGAGTGTTTCAACAAGGCTGGTCATCGTCGATGGCGGCGATATGTGTGTTGAACGCGGCAGCCAATTGTGTTGTCCTCTCAGGCAAGCGCCACCACTTGATCTTCTCACTTGCCAATAATCAATCTGGGTCGATCGTCCACCGCTGGTGTAAGTGGCGAGATGGGAATCACGTCTCTTGAAAAACGTGTTTGCGATGACCAGATCGTGTGCCTCTGCGCATTTGAGAATTTGACCGCCCCCTTCATTTCGGGTCCCATAGCCTTGTCCGCCGTGTGCCTGCTCGTACCCTTCTCGCGCAGTCCCAACATGGCCATTGAGGTCGCCACCGATCAGCAGTTGCTCATTGATGTTGATTGATCGAAGATGTTCGTCGAACTGACACCAGAATTCCTCCTTCTCGGCTTCGGTGCATCCAGTCTGGGGGCATAGCAGGAGTCCACCCTCAGGATCGCCGGCCCAGTGTCGATCATGATTGACATGAGGCGATCCGAGATGCGGTTGACCTCAACGACATTGCATACCCTAGCATTCAGATCCAAATGCCGTTTAAGCATTGCAATTTTGATGCGACAGAAAGTTTCAATCAGCCGACGCGTCACACCGTCTGTCACTGACCACCCTCACCGTTAGCCCGATCAAATTAATCATCGGTTTCCGGCCGGCACCTCGTGGAGGTGGTGATGGGATTTTGCCGGCCCTCCTCATCTCTTCCTTCTAAGAGCTTAAAATGACTTTTTTCCACTCTTGAAGTGTTTTTTCTGCCTATTCATTACAACACAATTTATTGCCTTTTATTGTAGCATGCATTAGTCTATCTAAATTCAGGAATTATATCTCTCATATAGCCCCGTTACTTTTTGTATCTTTCTAACTCTCTGGGGTTTTTAGATCTGCTATCCGCTCTTTCATGGATTGCTTAATTCTTTCGTTCCTTACAGATACCTAAGATCCTAAATTAATCTGCCATTACTTCACTTTTATATATTGTATATTCACTCACATATATATTAATTTTTAATCCAGCCTGGGCAAGCCTCACTGAGTTTTTATGAGCATATTCTTCACTAATTACTAATAGTCTTTACTCCACAATCTTTTTATATTTTCCATATAAGGAATTTTCTTGTAAAGCTCATAGTAATCCCTCTTTTAATATAATTTTACTCCATATTCATTTTTATTCTTGTTCAAAATTTACTTTTAATCTTTAAGTCTATTCCTGCATGTAAATTGTCTGCACCTTTTATCATTTTAATGCTGAATTTCTCTCCTACTCATTCACTTTTCTTGTCTTAATAAAATCATTATCTGTAAATTGCATTGGCTCTGTTGTTGCAGGACACTTGAGCACCTTTGTCTAAAATAGATTCTATTTTTCATTAACAAAGGCGTTTCCATCTTTTTTAATGATTATTATACCATTAGATTGTTATTTTTATTCTAATCTTTAATATCATATCTTTAAAATTCAATTTACCCTTTGGTCACAAAAGTTTCTCTTCTACAGGCTAAGCATTTTTCAATGCATCCTTTTCTTATTTTTATCTATTGCTCTTTTTATTCATCGAGCTGTATTTCTTTTCTAATGATGTTTTTATTCTGTTTACATCTTTTTATTTTCGAGTTTTCCATTTTACTCATCACCTGACTTCTTTCCTCTGTGATTATCTTTCCCCATTTATCATATTAAATATAACTTGTCTTTTGTGTACTACTATTTTTATTTCATCCTCACAAATTCCTGCATTATGTTTTGCCAGGCTTTTGTATTCTATTCTTCTGTTTTCAGTCAAGTCAAGTCAAGTCATCTTCATTTTTAAAGCGCTTTTAACAATGTAGATTGTTCCAAAGCATCTCAACAGGGAATTAAATAAAGTGGTTTAAGTATAAGCCTGTTTAAGTTCTAAGCCCGTTCCACAGATGATTAAATTGCTTAATTTTCATTTCAGTGCTTCTAACTCAGTGGCTGTAAGTGGGTTAGGAATAGGATTTCAAGTTATTTTGAAAAAATGGCCAAAAAAGAGAATTACATACCCCACCTTTAATTCATACTATATTTTTCTCTATTTGTTTTTTAGTTACAGTATTCAGGATTGTTACTAATTTATCAACTTTATGATATTCCAACCTACTTCTCTTAGTTACCTTATTCTATCTGTTATAGGTATTTCATCCTCTATTAATAACCATACACTTAATAGTGTTAGATTAGACAATAGTTAGATGCATTAAATACAATCTCCTTTCATTGCGAATATTTCTCCTCTGTCCCTGTTAAACTTCTCACATTGTCAATAGCTTTTAGCTTTTGTTATAGCTATACCAACTTAATCAAATCAAATTCACATTTTTAGATGTTTTAATTATACGATCTGTATAAGCGTTGTGGTCTTCTCTTAACCATTTTGATCCTGTTTTCTGGCCGCATCTGTTAACTACCGCTCTATAAATTTTCTTTGGGTTCCTGAACTCCAGTTGTCCGGATTCCTCTCCTAACAGAAGTCAAAGGTCCCCTTCTATCATCCTTTCTCTGCTTTGCTTCTTCACTCTCCTAGTTCTCAGATATCTCTGAGTTTAAGAGCTTTATTGCTCACTGACTTTTTTATTGTTTCCAGCATTCTCTTTAGTCTCTTTCCTTCTAGTGTTTAATGGTTTTATTTTTTTTTATATTTCTCTCACTATTCTTCTCTTAAATTCATAACATACTTAAAATATGATTGTTTCATATTATTCTTTTTTCCTTTCTTTAACCATCCCTCTTTTCTTTAGCTATTTTTGAAGCGTGATCGGCTGGCTGTTTTCACATGCCCATAAGTCTAGTCTCTGTCAGGATCTATCTCCCTAGTTTCTTATCAGCGCTCTTTTCACTGCTAGGCTTCCTATGTTCCTTTAACTTCTACTTTTGAATTTTTTTGTTTCTTTTCAACTGAAATTTTTCTCCTTTTTTATCTCGTAGTCTTTTTCATATCCCTAACTTTGTTTCACTATTTTCACTTTCTGTATTTATTATTGATGAATATAACTCATCATTTTCTTGCTCTCCGTCTGAGCTGTTTTAAAACTCCCTAGACCTGTGTCCGTCTCTCTATAACTTAGAGACTGCTGTTACGGCAGTCATTGTTGTTACTTTTATTTTATGTTACGTTTGCCTAAACTCCTCTGTATTTCTAGAATTCAACAGGTTTATTTTAAAATATGCCTCTTCTGAATTCTCTATTCCTGTTATTATTCCATTAATTAGAGCTGTTACTGAATTTTCAAACTGTCTTTTCCCCATTAAGGTTAAATTCTAACCTTTCTTCTAATTTCATTCTTTATTGAAGACTACATTATTAATTCAGTTTTTGACTCATAACATTTAGTAGTACATAATTTTGTTCTACAATCTGCTACAATTGTGGTTTACTACGACACATAAGTAATGCATATCAAAGGGCATAATTATAATAAAATAACTGTATATTCCATAACTATATATATATATATATATATATATATATATATATATATATATATATATATAAACTTAATGTCCAGAAACCGATACAAAAGTACAAAAAAGTGCAACAGTAACTTATACTCAATCTAAGTAGTCCTTTAAAAACACTAAGTGCAGTCACAGTGTAGTGAAATAAGAGACTTTAATAGAGTACACAAATAAACCTCAACTTAACAAGTTAAGATTCAACAAGAGCAGTATTAAACCCAGAATGAAAATATTCATATTTCAAGTAACTAAGGTAATTTCATTCCCACAACCTGTTGTAATTATAAATAGCCCTTACCTGTAGGTTAAAGATGCTAGACGTTGTTTCAGGGTTTAACCAGTTCAGTCCTGGATCCGTTTCACTGGGCGTTTGCTAGTATCAAAAATCCAAACTTAATCAAAATAAAGATATTTCTAGGAATAATCACTCTTAGACTTGTCTCGACAGTTTTCCGAATCATCACATAATGGTTTTGTTTTAGTTAAGAAAAATTCAGAATAATACCATAACAATAGGGCCTACATTTAAAAAAGGGAAAAAAAATAACAGAAAAGTGTGCAGGTCTTCAACTGAAATTGCAGCGCTCAGAAACAGGGAACAAAGCCTTTTACACTGTCCCTGTCATTGGGGCAACGCAAGGCCATTGAGAGAACGAAAGAAGCAAACAGAGAAGCAAAAGGAATATAACTAGCTAATCTGCTGTTTGCAACATTATAGAACCGCTATAAAGCCAAAACAATATCTGTTACCATAGGTGTATCTCTGTAAAGCTGCTTTGAAACAATCTACATTGTTAAAAGCGCTAACATATATAAATGAAGATGACTTGACTTGACTATTTTTTGTTCTTAAACTAGAATGTTATTTAAAGGTATCACGTAATGTTCACTATGGTTTCACAAGGACAGAGACTTGCAGGTAACAGGTGATTGTCTTAAAACCATTGCAAACAAGTAAAATGTAGAATTTATTAAATGAAATTTCATTAATCTTGTTTACAATTCTTATGCACCCCATGCACTTATTACTGTATAAATTAATACATAATATATTAATGTATAATATTACATTTTCAAACAAAAATTTATTATACACACACATTATTTCATTAGTGTCCATGTGCATTATTTACTTTTAACATAATTTGATAAATTCATGACTTACATTTCTTTAATCCATAAAAATCTATTTATTTGGTTATTTTATTATAGTAATTACATTATATATGATAAATAATGTGTCGTCCAGATGAGCCTTAATGATGAGTGAAAAGGGTTGTAGATCTCTCTCAAATACTGGTAAAAACTGCTTTCAAGTATGGGTAGGTTGGTATATATATATATATATATATATATATATATATATATATATATATATATATATATATATATATATATATATATATATATATATATATATATATATATATATATACTTTTGCATTGATTTAGCACAATGGGATTTATAAATGTCTAATAAACTGCACGTCAAGCATGTTGTCTGTCATTTCCTCTATGTTGTTCTTGTGGTGTCTGACACAGAGAGGAGAAAATATGCTAAAACTGAAGGTGAGGGTACAGCAGCGTCAGTGCAGGGAGTCGTCATGATCCACTGAATCCCTTTGAGCTTCTTGTGTTGAAAGAGATAAAGGAGAGAAAAACGGGACAAACTATATACAGTAGTAGTATATATTACATGTTGTGGTATTTAGTATTATTCCCCATTTAGTCTAGTGTGATTTGTTTTTTTAAAATGGCTTGCTGCTTTTAAGCATTGTTTTTAATCTCACAAATAAACTTCCATTTCCCTTTCCCATCAATCCAAAAATCAGCTGAGCTGAAACATAATATAGACAGCCTAATAGTCAACAGAAACACAATGTCTAAAAAACTCCGCCCATACGTTTGTTACTCAAAAATGCAATCTAAAATAAGGATTTTTTTGTTGTTGTTATTGCGCATTTAATGAGGAATGAAACGGATATTCTCATTTTATCACTTCCACATATCACACTCCCCAATGTTATATCTAACCCCTGTTTAGAAGCCTTTCCCTCTTCTTACACAAAAAAGGATAAAACTGCATTAAAAGAACGGGTTTAACCATTCCCGTTTGTGGTTTGTTATGCGCTACTACCTTTATCCAATGATCTTTTTTTCTGATAACGTCCCCTAAAACTACTAATTTAGAGAGCGATAATCAGCATGCTTTAATACAAGTTTATTTGATTCAGATGTACTGATAATATACAATCGTATTCTTTAAACGTCTTACCTTTTATAAAAGTCCATCACAAACGGTCTGTTCTACCCATAGACTGTAAGGTTCGACCGCGCTGCTGCTACTTCCTGGAACTATTGAGAGGCTCCACGAGCCGCCATTGCTGTAAAAAAAAGCGTTCCATTTTAGTCAATGGAGTTGTCGCAACTCTCTCTCTCTCTATGGCTCTGGTTTGTTTGTGCCCTGCTCTCCCCTACATATAGTAGCCAACAAATCCCCTCAGTCTGCTGACACCGATGAAATGAGCTTTAACTGCCAATTTACAGGAGATCTGAAGGTATCAGCACAATAAATGAGGTGAAAACAGGAACTATTGTCATGAAATAAAGAGTGTTTTCAGCAGATCTGTTAATATTGATGAGCCTTAGGCCTTGTCCACACAGACACGGGTATTTTTATAACCGTGACTTTTTTTACGCGGTTCGGCCGGTCGTCCACACGGAAACCGCACATTTTTGAAAACCCCTGCCAGGGTGAGGATTTTCAGAAACGCCGGTTGCAGTGTTGTCGTGTAGACAGTAAAACCGGGGTTTTTGCTTCTGATTCAGGCTTCTGATTGGCCAACGTGGCTTAACGATCGCCGCCTGCTGGTGTGGCATGCTCTTGACAGCGTTTGATAGCATGTTTTTTGCATTTTCATGTAGGCGGAGATTTCTTTTAAACCGAGCATGTGTGGATGGGATTTTTTTTTAAAACGCAGGAGGAAAAACTCCGGTTATAAAAATACCCATGTCCGTGTGGACTAGGCCTCAGACTATCAACACTCATTCAACAAGCCATTCAGGAACATCAGCATCATCTCACTTTATTCTGAGTGTTTGCTGTTAGAAACACATTATTTGACTCAGGATAGATGATAAAAGCCTATAAAACTGCTCTACTGAAAGATGATGCTGATATTTCTCTCAATATGACATGGATAAAACGTCAATGATACAAAAACAATTTAGATGATTATCTTTGTTTAATAAAGTTATTTTCCAGCTAAAGTTAATGTTCATTGATTCGCTTCCGTCGGAATGATCATTTGTTATTAAATTAGGGGCCGCTAAGACGACACCATTCTCTCTACACAGACTTTAAACCTATTTTTTACAGTCTATGCTTTAAACGCGAACCTAAATAAAATACTTGAAATACTTCAAAACAACTGCAACACGGTCTTTAACCAAGTTAACGTTAGCCAGAAATATGTTAACAAACGGCAGGCAACGCTGGTTGACCACTATAAACATTAAATACTAGCAGATTTTTATCTTTTAAAAATAACATTACTGTAACTACAAACACATACTACATTCACATGTCAGTGTATTATATACATATTGTAAATCAATTAATTTATTGACTACAAACTACCAAAAATCAAAGTTCTTGCTCTCTAACTCCATCGATTTGAATTGGCGCTGAAGCACTTCCTGGAACTATCTGAGATCTACGCGAATCACGTGACAAGTAAGCATTTCAAACTTCCGTTGTCGCAACTCTCTCTCTCTACGGCTCTGAAACGAACTTAAGCACTTAAGCTTGTTGGTGTCAACAGACTGGGGTCTATCAACAACAGGTCTGTATCTCAACAGAGATACAGACATACATGCTTAGATGTCATTTAGTATTAAAACAAACTCAGTAACTGATAACTTTGATTTTCAGCTCCTGTGGAATTCATCATCAGTGAAGCTCCTCCCACATCAACCACATCATCAGTGAAGCTCCTCCCAAAGCAATCACATCATCAGTGAAGCTCCTCCTACTGTAATTCTCATATAAATGCTGGAATATTCCCATCAGCTACAAGTGAAGACGAGCAGCAAAGCATCAGGAAGAGCTGAAATCTGCAAAGACTGAGTTTATTAAAGAGGACAGTGAGAACATGAGTGATCCAGAACCCTGCAGAATGAAACACACTGAAGATCCTGAAGAACAAAGAGGTTGGTGTTTATTCTTCATTCATTCATTCATGATGCTGAAGAACATTCATGTTAGAAAGATTCAAGAACTTCATCAGTTTTTTCGACAAACAGGTAAACTATGAACTATAAGAATATTTTCTTTCTTGTTTGTTTACCACAAATGGTCAGTAAAGGGAGGTTTGAGAAACTGTTATATTGATTGTCAGCATCAGGTCCAACTAAATATGTTAGCTGTTTTATTTTACATTTATAACTGGCTCACATTTATTTGCAACCATGTTACCAAACATTTTGACATTTCTCAATATAGTTTGCTGAGTATTGCCACGATTCGATATCGATTGTTTTGGATATACTGTATAGGGGAGCGCGGGGCACAACCTAACGCGGGGTTAGTTGTAACACGCTTGTTTTAAATACTTCCGCACATGCTTGGATGACGAAACTTTGTGTATTTACTAGTTGCCATATCAACACTATATATAAAAAAAAAAATCCGCTAAAATTAATTATTTTTTGGAAGATATCCATAGACATTTATTAAACCATAGCAAAAGTACATTTCTTACTTAAGTTAATTTTTCATCTCTATTTTTTGTGTTTATTTAAAATAAGACAAATCTGATATTATTTTAATCTCCAAGATGTTATTTAACAGTTGAGATAGTTATTTAATGCTTCGCTAACTAGCAGAAGACACTAGCAGGGTTTAAATCCCAGTTGTGCAGGTGGGGGCATGTTGTAACACTGCGTTACAATGTGCCCCTATTAGAAATATGCTATTATATTCTATACTTTTATTAATTTTATTGAGAAAACGTGAGAAAAAAAGTGAATAAAGACTGAGAGTCAATGTTCAGAAATGACTAATTATTTATTTGTTTTGAACTATGTTGTATAGCTGTGTTTTCATGTGTTCGTATCCACCTTATTCCTACGCCCCATGACGCTTTGCGCGAATTATGGGTGTAACTTCCGTTAAGATGTAAACAATCAGTGAAAAGGCTCGCTCTATGAACGCAATACGTTAAAAAAGTGTCACAATGAGACGACATTAATCTACTCATCCTTCAACCATCGAACATTAAAAGGAAATTTAAAAGTGTAAAAGCATCAACAACTTTTAACAGACCAAATAACCCCAAAAGCGCGAGTTTTTCCACAGCAATAACGGACGGATTAAATATCACTGCAACGTTAGTAATATAATTTACGTATTATGTAACTAATGTTGCCTTAATCAAAAATGTTCATTAATTTCAGCATTACGTGATATTATTTCAAAGTGATTTCCGTTTTGACAGATTATTACCTGTAAAAACAAACCTGGAAAGAGACGTGTTGATTTGAGGAGAATAACGAGAGATTGTATCGTAAATTAAATTCGGGAGAACAGACCACAAATGTGCAGCATATGTTGTCCTTTTTCATACTTTTTCAGCGGATATAAGAGAAAAAAGAAATCAATCACGAGGAAAAGAAAGCAGCGACTGAAAAGAGCTCTTGCCATAGATATTCTTGTTATAACATGTCACGTTAAAAATACCAAGTATAACGTTATTCTCATGATGTCTGAAAATAAAACATTAAGGAAAATTGACATCTTATCCAGTCAAACTGACAGATCAGCTTTATTTGTAGGGCAACTTTATGATTTGAAATGATTCGTTTCAGCCTTTTTGAATGGAAGTTCCCCAAACCGGAAGTGCCACCCATAATTCAAAACGCAGTGAGGTCGCCAGGAATAAGGTGGATAGTCAAAACTCAAAAATGAGTTTATATTTAATTATAAAAAATTGCCATTATTTTATATGAAAAAGTTTTTTATTGTATTTTATTTAGAAAATATTTTAGTTTGTTTTGTATATTTTTTTAATTAGATCAGATAACATTTTATGCTGTCATATGGTCATGTTACAATGTGCCCCTGCACATGTTACAATGTACCCCACCTATGGGGCATGTTGTCACATTTCACTTCCATTCTTTCGGGGTATATCAAGAAAAAAGTATATACTGTATTGATAAAACAAAAACACATAATTGTACTAGACATGTGGGAAATGAATGTGGGGAAAAAATAAATACTCTGAACCATAAGTAGATTTACACAAACTGAGAAAGACAAAAAGCGTTACTTTGTGCCCCGCTCTCCCCTACATCAGATAAAGTACATGGCAAATGTTCTTAAGGAAAGAAAATCTCTCAAATCATGCTGTAAACTACACATGAAATACACTTAGAATTACATTTACTACACTTAAAGCAGGGCTCAATGGTTTCAGGATTTCTTCGCTGTATTCTCGCTTTTTGCTCGCAGGTTTCTCTCTAGAGCTCCCCCCACAGCTTCGGAAAAGGTATTTGACAACAATGTTGTAAAAACTCTTTGCCGATTCTCAGACACCAGAGGCTAGTAGATCAACGACATCAAAGCAGATGGGACATTCTTTAAAACGTCTTCTTCATTCGGGTTCGAACAGCGTGAGGGAGCGCAATAATGACAGCATTTTAGCAGATTTCTTTTGGCCGTAAAGCAATTGTTTACATCGCGAGACCTGATCTCACGCGAGACTTCCTGACGCGGCTCAAAGTTGCAAGTGCGGATTTTCCGCTCACGGGCACCAGGGGGGTGCGAAACGACCACCATTCAACCCGAAATAAGTATAACCATTCCAATGACTCCAAAGCTGTTCAGTTAAGGTAAAAAGTTACTTAGTTCACCTTTAAATTACATTCAGGGATGTTTTTTTAAATAATAATAAAGTTATACTAACTTTATAATTACATAATCATATTTCTATGGTGGCTGTCAAAAAAGTTTACTGATTTATTCAAACATGCATCAAATATTGAACATTGAAAATTATAATGAATATGTAATGTGGTGCATATAATTATCAAAATGCTCCTCTCTAGAATTATTTTTTCTTGCTGAACAATGAGTTGAATATGTTTTTTCTTTTTTGTATGATTTATTTATAATTTTTATGATACATACAGGGTGAAAAGAAAATAAGTAAACAACCAAACAAACAAATAAACAGGTATAAGTCAAGTCACCTTCATTTATATAGCACTTTTAACAATATAGATCGTTTCAAAGCCACTTTACAGTGATAATAGGAAATTAAAGTGCCAGAGATTGTTTTTGCTTTATAGCAGCTCTAGAATAAAGTTATTGTCCAGCTAAAGTTAGTTTTGATTGATTCACTTCCGTTGCAAAGATCATTAGTTATTAAAGGGTTAGTTCACCCAAAAATGAAAATTCTGTCAGTAATTACTCACCCTCATGTTGTTCCAACCGCGTAAGACCTTCGTTCATATTCGGAACACAAATTAAGATATTTTTGATGAAATCTGAGCTATGTCTCACTCCTCCATAGGCTGCTATGTGACCGAAACTTGCTGGCCCAGAAAAGTCATCAAAGAGATCGTTAATATAGTCCAAGTGACTCCAGTGGCTCAATCTTAAATATATCAAGCGACGAGAATACGTTTTGTGCGCAAAAACAAACAAAAATAACGACTTTATTCCACTTTTCATTTCCTTCTCTCTGGGCCTCGTAGTGTTTTTGCGCAGCGCGTCTGTGTTACACGTCACCACGTAGGCTCACTATTGGCCGACGCCGGTCATGTGTGTGATGCATGGTGACGTGTAACACAGACGCGCAGCGCAAAAACACTACGAGGCCCAGAGAGAAGGAAATGAAAAGTGGAATAAAGTCGTTATTTTTGTTTGTTTTTGCGCACAAAACGTATTCTCGTCGCTTGATATATTTAAGATTGAGCCACTGGAGTCACTTGGACTATATTAACGATCTCTTTGATGACTTTTCTGGGCCAGCAAGTTTCGGTCACATAGCAGCCTATGGAGGAGTGAGACATAGCTCAGATTTCATCAAAAATATCTTAATTTGTGTTCCGAATATGAACGAAGGTCTTACGCGGTTGGAACAACATGAGGGTGAGTAATTACTGACAGAATTTTCATTTTTGGGTGAACTAACCCTTTAACTTAGGGGCCGCTTATACGACAAGGCTTTGGTCACTTTAAGAAACAAAAAAGAATACAGTTGATAACAGTTACAAATACATCTGACTAAAGTTAATTAGAAACAAACAATCCTTCACTTGATAAAGGTTTGGCCATTTGCTTTGTGAACACACACACACACACAAATCATGGACATTATTCCAAAAGATTAAGTGATCCTGAAAAAATAGTCAAGCTCGTATTATTCGCAGTCAAAAATGAGTACATTGAAGACAATTGAGACACATTTCATCTAGTGGAAGCTCATTTTTGAAATATCAATCTCAAATTTGGCGCAACCTCAAAACTGCTTGTTTAGATTCATTGATTTTCTCACAGTTTTAGAGTTTTTTTTTTTTTTTTTTTTGAAAATACATATTTCGGTAACACTTTATTTTAGGGCTCTCACTTTTAACTAGTTGTCTATTAGCATGCATATTACTAGGATATTGACTGTTTATCAGTACTTATAAACCACATGATCTTTGTAAGACCCAGGACCAGATATGATGAAAGAAGACCAGGAGTCGTGAGGTTCAATCAAATAAGTAAAAATTTACTGAAGAATAGTTTGCAGTTATATTGGTAGAGCCAGCATCAAAGTCTCACGAGGAGGTCGCAAGCTAACTCTACCTTACACAGAAATCTTACACCAGTTCCAAGGACATGCATTGCATAAACATTCACTTCTGATGAGCTAAGAGAACATAAAGTCTAAACAATTATACACTCATAGACAGCAGGGTACATTGACATTATTCAAGATAATTTGTCATCCGAGTCCATGTTGATCCCATGATGACCTTGGGGGTCGTCAGAAGGGCCCAGAGATCTACATACCACGAGACCTGCACAGAACATGCAACGCATACACAAAAGCACAAAGAAAATAACAGTTCTACCAAGGTTGTAGAGAGCCTGAGCTCATTGTTGTCAGGACGGATTACCCAAAACTTACTGATAACACCTTCCCTCCTCAGAAGGAGTGCAGATAATATCCACTTTATTCTCTAGAGAAAGAAACATGAAATAAATACAATTTTGTGAATGAACCAGATCATGTAAGTCACATAGAGGTTGACCCCTGTAATATTAATTTGTTTAACAGAGGAAAACACAGAACCAACTAATGAGTCTTCAGGCATTCTGTCTTCCATTAATAATTAGCTGTGTTCCCCAATACAAAGAAACTGTTCTCAAGATCCTCATCCAGGGCCATAAAAATTAGTCACACATTGTCATGTCTTAAAAGTATAGCAAAATATAATCAGAACTGCTGACAGCAAAATAGGATTAAAACTACATATGGATCACATTATGATTTGATTAGTACACAAAATAGGATTAATATAAAACTCAAAAGGATAGGCCTATTGATATAGTGAAGAGGCAAGGGATTTTGACCCCAACCCTTCACCTTATTGTACATCCCTTAATCCCTCGCCATACCTAAACATAAACGCTAAAAAAACTACCTTACTAACTATTAATAAGAAGGAAATTAGGAGTTTATTGAGGCAAAAGTTGTAGTTAATAGTAAATGTGTTCCCCCATGCTGAGGTGTTACCCATATTTTATCTAAACATTTTGAAACAGTACATTTTTTTTTTTTTTTTCCCCAGTGTTGGAGTAACACTGAAGCAGTACACAAACGTTAATTTTGTTAATTAGATAATTAGGTGACAAATTAACTGATGATTGAGTATTAGTGATGAACACCTGATGAATCACTTCAGTAGAATCACTGAAGAAAAAAGAAACACAAGAACTACAACTGACCTTCAGCCACAGCCTCAGAGGCTGTTTACACAACACCTTTTTCAACTAAAAACGTAAAACTTTAAGTGTTTTGGCCATTTGGGGTGCCTGAAAATGCTAACTTTTGAAAACCGTTTTCAAAGTGCAAGTTTGTGAAAACGGTCTCTGTGTAGGTTTCCCTTCCGAGACTTGCAGAGACGGAGAGTGTGAGTAGGAAGTGTCCATGAGCTATAGGAGCAGGAGAAACTTTTGCTAAGTATTCTGATTAATTATTTTGTCATTTTGCCTCCACGTCCCCCCGATTGCCCGCGAGCTTCTCCTCCTGTCCATACGGTAATTTATCTGTGTGACAGAGAGTTGCGTGGTTATGATGCAATCGTTACCCTTTTTTTACAAAAACTGCACGGGGCCATAACGTAAGATACTACGTAAGGTAATGGAGCCTTTTATACATTTTCATGTTTCTTTAGAAATAAATAATGGACATATGGAGTCTTTAAATGCCTCAGATGTAAAGTTATTCGCTGTCAAAGTGACGCCAAAATGAATGGAATGCTAACAGCAGGTGATGGTCTGCTAATCAATGGCGGCGCCCGGGGAAGCTTCAATATTTTCCAAAACATTGGCCCCCTGCGTCATGCACATGCGTATTACGTGTTGAGTCTGTTGTGTTTCATCGCCATCTACTGGCCTGGCAGCAAAATACAGGGTTTTTAGTAGTTTTCGTGGATCCGTGTGAATGGGTATCGTTTTGACAGCGGTGTTGTCTGTGTATGCAGAAAGCAAAATTGTTTCAGTTTGAACTTTGAAGCATATCGTTGTTGTGTAAACGTATCCTTGGATGAAATACTAATAGAATAAGGAGGATATTCTTCTTGGCCAGGAGAATAATCTTTCTTAAGAGTTGATAAAAGATCGTACTGTCGTTTCGGTGGACAAACAGATCAGTTGATTGTAAAATTAATTCTGTTACAATTAATTCTGAAAGCTGATCTAGTTATTTTATACATACACAATTATAACTTGTCATAATTATATATTTCCCTTTTTGAGCTAATTTGCTGGCGTTGTGTGTGCCTCACACCCACACACACCACTCAAACCTTCCATAAAATAATCATTCATAAAGTTCAAAAGGTTGAATCACAGGCTTTATTGCACAGGATATGTGCTGTGAGAAACACACTTTCCTTGATGATGCGCTTGCAGTATGTGTTCTCCCTTGACGGTATTTTCCTTAAAAATGCTCAAAAGACCGTTGTGGGTTAATTTCAGTATATTGGTTTTGGAGGCAAAAGTCTCTGGAATTTACAGCTGCAAAAAGGAGGTGTCCCTGGTTGGGTTTGTGGTTATTCTGGGCCATAGAAATGCCTTAGCATCCTTCGTTTCCTGATAAGGCTGTGGATTTATGCATTGGGGTCACCACAGGGTTTCTTGGCCATTTGGTCTTAAATTTGGGGAACAAAGAGGAGTCTTTTCCTGCTGTCCTGGCATCGCTGGTATGAGATTAGACAAGCACAAAAGGGAAAGGGGGGTGACATCTCTTTTAGCCATCTCGGCACCATGACTGTGTTTTATGACTTACTAATGGTTCGATGGGGAATCGTTCCGAACTGTGGAATGCGGTGTTGGGTTCATTTAATGAAATGGACTGTTCAAGGATAATCCTACAACTTATAATGCAGGAAATTCCCCCACAAACATTGATTCACTAGCAAGATTGTATGAATAGGCGCGCTCAACCCCCAAAACATTTATGGGTGCAAGTTACACAGAAGTACATAAGTATTGTTGTACATAAGTGAATATTTACAAATACAGAATGTTGTTCATGTAAAATTGTACAATTTTGTTGTTAATGCAAATCTGATCAAATCTATAGTACACAAACTCAAAGAATAACAAAAACTTTCATACAAAGAGTAAATATAAACAGTAAAAAAATGACAAAAGGCAGTGAGTGTCAATATTAATATATAGGAGCAATTTTTGTAGATGTGTAAAGGGTGTGTGTTTGTGTGTGCGCGCAGATGCAACTTCAACCTCAGAACATCACTGTTGTTATCACTCACGTATCTGGTCACGCACTGACAAAACAAAAGCCCTTTCAGCCAACCCATCTAAGGTGGAAACAAGAGAGTTGAAGGTTTCCAGTGAGACTCCAGTGTAGAGGAACGAATCGGCATCACTCTGAAGCATGGAGGAGCTGAAATCTTCAGTTTGTGTTGTGGCATCATTGGCCGTCTCATTAACACCCTGCTGTTCACCATAGTTGTGGTCCCAAAGCGATAGATCTTCCCGCTGGGTGGAAACAGTGCTGTATGACGGTTGTGGCACCTCAGGTATGCCCTCATCCTACTGGTCTGTCACTTCTGCTGTTGCTGTAAAAAAGAGCACATGGGCTACATGTTAAACTCTACAGTTTCTGTCCATGTTTCTCACACAGACAACATTACAGTAAAAGCTTATGATAAATGGTGATGGAAGCTCTCCCTCGCTCAGGCTAACAACTACCTGGCCCACATAACAATAGCAGCTAGCTGTACGATAGCCCTCAGTGGAGTTCATAGCTCAAAACCTAGTAACATTCAGTGGACAAAGGAATAAATCATTAATGGCCATGTTTTTAACACATTTACTCATAATGGGCTTATTGTTCATAAAAATGTAGGTTAGACTGCCCACAGATAACACAATCATTTTTGTAGCAGGCCGGTGGAGCTCGTAAAAATGTAAACAATCGGAGGTAGCTAACTAGGTTAGCTGTGAAGTGGTGCTATCGCTAACCAGCTACACAATTCAACATTAAAAGTGGCTTACCTGTCACTTCGACACGAACAATTGCACGTCTCTTCTTCACCACTGGTCTGTCATATCCAAGGTATAATTCCGGGTTGGGATGGTCATCCGTGGGGCGTTTGTCAACAAAATGGTGCGAACAGACATACACCTTTTCCGGTGGATGCTTCAGTTTTAATGTAGCTAACCACTCTAAACGTTTACTCTCTGGCATTGAATGTAGGTCATTCTTATCTTATGCTCGAAGCACTCAGTTTCTAAAAAGTTTGAAATCTTCTTTGAATTGTTAAAACAACCAACAACAGCACATGTGGAGCCTGAACTCATTCTCTCGCTGCTAGTACAGGTCGAGCTATGAACCGGAAGTAGGCAACCGGAGTCGTCGTCAAGGGAGCGCACATTGTTTAGAGCAGAATAAGGTGAATAGCAACTACAACAGACAAGGAACAGACTGAAACTTATTGCTTAAATACACAGAACAGAAGACTGGAAAGCGAGACACAGCTGGGACAAATTAACTCATAACTAAATAACAAGACAGGGATTAAATCACAGAGACACGTGGGCAAACTGGGTGTCACAGGCAAACATAACATGAACACAGACTCTAAACGAGACATATGTACTGGAAACGCAATTCAACTTTTATTTTCTTTCCTTTCAGAGCTAATGGATGAGATCGATGAGAGTGAAGAACTGAGTGAAGTGGAGGAGGAACATCAAGTCAAACCTGGAGAAAAACTTTTGAGTCGCTCAAAGACTAAAAAGACATTTTTAAAGAAAAGAAGAGCCAAGAAATCTACAACCTGCACTCTGTGTGGAAAGAGTGTCTCAGGCAAACAAAGTCTTGAGCTTCACATGAGAATCCACACTGGAGAGAAGCCGTTCACATGTGATCAGTGTGGGAAAAGTTTCACAGCCAAACAAAGTCTTGAGCGTCACATGAGGATCCACACTGGAGAGAAGCCGTTCACATGTGATCAGTGTGGAAAAACATTTCTTAGGTCATCACACCTGAAGAGACACCAGACAGTTCATACTGAGGAGAAACCACATTCATGTTCTGTGTGTGGAAAGAGTTTTTCACAGCTGAAATATTTACATAGACATCAGAAAATTCACACTGGTGTGAGAGAGTACATGTGCTTTGAGTGTGAGAAGACTTTTATGACAGTGGAATGTTTAAAACTGCACCAGAGGATCCACACTGGAGAAAAACCTTACAAGTGTTCACACTGTGACAAGAGATTCAGTCAATCATCATCTCAGAAAACACATGAGAGGATCCACAGCGGAGAAAAACCTTACAAGTGTTCACACTGTGACAAGAGATTCAGTCAGTTATCAAATCTGAAAACACATGAGAAGATCCACAGTGGAGATAAGCCGCACAAGTGTGATCAGTGTGGAAAGAGTTTCAGATACAAACAGAATCGGGAGATTCACATGAGAGTTCACACTGGAGAAAAGCCATTTACATGTGATAAATGTGGAAAGAGTTTCACATGCAAACAAAGTCTTGAGATTCACATGAGAATCCACACTGGAGAGAAGCCGTTCACATGCAATCAATGTGGGAATAGTTTCAGTAATTCTTCTCACCTTAAAGAACACATGAGAATCCACACCGGAGAGAAGCCGTTCACATGTGATAATTGCGGCAAAACATTTCTCAGGGCATCAAACCTGAAGGCACACCTGACAGTTCATACGAAGGAGAAGCCACATTCATGTTCTGTGTGTGGAAAGAGTTTTTCACTGCAGCAAAATTTACATAGACATCAGAAAACTCATACCGGTGTGAGAGAGTACATGTGCTTTGAGTGTGAGAAGACTTTTATGACAGCGAAATGTTTAAAACTGCACCAGAGGATTCACACTGGAGAAAAACCTTACAAGTGTTCACACTGTGACAAGAGATTTAGTCAGCCATCATCTATGAAAACACATGAGAGGATCCACAGGGGAGAAAAACCTTACAAGTGTTCACACTGTGACAAGAGATTCAGTCATTCATCACATCTGAAATCACATGAGAGGATCCACAGCGGAGAAAAACCTTACAAGTGTTCACACTGTGACAAGAGATTCAATGTGTCAGCTAATCTGAAATCACACGAGAAGATCCACACTGGAGAAAAACCTTACAAGTGTTCACTCTGTGACAAGAGATTCAATCAGTCAACACATCTGAAATCACATGAGAGGATCCATAGCGGAGAAAAACCTTACAAGTGTTCACACTGTGACAAGAGATTCAGTGATTCATCACATCTGAAATTACATGAGAGGATCCACACTGGAGAAAAACCTTACAAGTGTTCACAGTGTGACAAGAGATTCAGTCGATCAACACATGTGAAAACACATGAGAGGATTCATACAGGAGAAAAACCTTACAAGTGTTCACACTGTGTCAAGAGATTCAATCAGTCAACACATCTGAAATTACATGAGAGGATCCACTCCGGAGAAAAACCTTACAAGTGTTCACACTGTAACAAGAGATTCAGTGTGTCAGGTAATTTAAAAGCACATGAGAGGATCCACAGCAGAGAGAAGCTGCACACGTGTGATCAATGTGGAAAGAGTTTCTCTATTAAAAGTCACCTGAAGCTACACCTGAAGATCCATACAGTGGAGAAACCACATCACCACAGTCTGAGATCACGGTAAGTAGTTCATCTTTATGTGCTGAAAAACAAAATCTCTTCTGTGTAAGTTAGTCACAGTCAAATCTCTCCTCTCCACCTATAGTTGGCGCTGTTTCACTGTGGCTGCTGTTGAATCATCCAGGTTGTGAATGAGGCCGACACCTGATGTGATTGTAAAGCGCTTGGTGTGTACAGTAGTAAATAGTAGCGCTATATAATGCCTCATTCATTCATTAGTTGCTTAACAGCCACGATGAGCAACAGACATTTTGTCAAGTCAAGTCATCTTCATTTATATAGCGCTTTTAACAATGTAGATTGTTTCAAAGCAGCTTTACAGAGATAACCGTATAATTTAAGGTAACAGAGATTGTTTTGGATTTATAGCGGTTCTTTAATAAAGTTATTTTACAGCTAAAGTTAGTTTTGATTTATTCGCTTCCGTCGCAACGATCATTTGTTATTAAATTAGGGGCCGCTAAGATGACACCATTCTCTCTACACGAACTTTAAACTTGAACCTGTGAGAAACGCTGATGGTGTTCACATGCACATTAAGAATTGGTTCTATAGTTATGTGCATTTGAATATATGTGTGCAGGTTTGGAATTCCCTACAAACCAAGCCTAAAGAAAGTAATGGTGTTTTCTTATAATTTTGATACAGAATTTTATTTCATTTGATCAATTCGGGGTAGATATGCAAATTGAGTTTTCCGGACGACGCTTTATCTGTAGAGTTGTAAAGGGATCCTGCATAGGGAGAGACTAGTTGGCACTTCAGCACTGTGTTGTCATCAGGTCCAGGCGAAGGTCCTTCGTCAGGTCTGGATACGGCCTGGATCCGGCAGGCTGCGTGAAAACCTCGGGATAAACAAAGACACTAAAATTAGCGTAGATGCCATTCTTCTCATTATGTTACGAGTACATCAGGATTTATGGGAAGTGTTCCCGGTTCCCGGTTCCAGCTGACCTAATCTATACAGCCTAACATTGAATTATCTATAGTCTATAATGTATTATGTGTATGCTAGGTCAAAGAGATGTGTCTTTAGTCTAGCTTTGAACTAACAGAGTGTGTCTGCTTCCCGGACAGTGTTAGGAAGACTGATCCAGAGTTTTTGTTCTAAATCTCGAACTGCTGCGTTTTGAACTGTAGTTTGTTTATTAAGCGTGCAGGGCAACCACCCAGTAGAGCATTACAATAATCTAGCCTTGAGGTCATGAACGCATGAACTAATTGTTCCGCATTTGTCAATGAGAGCATATGGCGTAATTTAGATATATTTTTAAGATGGAAAAATGCGGTTTTACAGATACTAGACACGTGACTTTCAAATGAAAGATTGGTATCAAAGAGCACACCCAGGTTCCTAACCAACGGCGAAGACTTAACAGAGCAGCCATCTAGTGTTAGACAGTATTCTAGATTATTACGTGAGGAAGTTTTTTTTGTCCAATAATTAGATTTAGGATTTAGAAGTAGGAAATTACAAGTCATCCAATTTTTTATATCAGCTATGCATTCCGTTAATTTTGTGAATTGGTAAGTTTCGTTAGGTTTTGAAGAAATATACAGCTGAGTATCGTCGGCATAACAGTGGAAGCTAATTCCATGTTTCCTGATGATATCTCCTAATGGTAGCATGTACAGAGTGAACAGCAACGGTCCAAGTACTGAGCCTTGTGGTACACCACACTGAACTTGTGATTGATGAGACATCTCCGCAAACTAATAGAAAATAACCAAAACAATCCTAGGTTTTTATTTAACACCGTAGCTAGACTAACAAATAAACAGATGTCACCTGAACAAAATATTCCGTTACAGTTTAGTAGTAATGATTTCATGATTTAATTGATGATATTAAGAATAGGATCTATGATCTCTGGGAGCATCTCTTTCAGTAGCTTAGTCGGTATAGGGTCTAACATACATGTTGTCGATTTAGATGATTTCACGAGTTCAGTAAATTCTTCCTCTCCTATAGCAACGAATGAATCAAATTTTTCATTTCACATTTGTCTCTCATTTGAAATCTCACTTGATTTAATGTTTCTTTCAGACCTGATGGATGTGAACAAGAAAGGAAAAACAGAAGCCAAAAAATCTGTCTCCTGCCCTCAGTGTAAAAAAACACTTCACATGAAAATCAAGTCTGAAGATTCACATGAGAGTTTACACTGGGAAGAAGCGGCTCAGGCTTTCTCTCTGAAATCACATCTGCTTCTCATTCTGAAGAAAGACCATTTAACTGTGATCAGTGCAGTAAAACGTTTAATTGAGCATCAGTCCTGAATAAACACTTGAAGATTCACACAAAGTAGAATATTCATTCAGAATATTACAGCAGAAAAAAACACGGCCGACGAACATGTGTGTTTCAGTGCTGGAAGGCCTTTACTGCGGATGATAGAAAGAGATGAACTGAAAGAGCATCAGAAAATTCACCCTGGAAAAACCTTTGGATGCAAAGTTCAGGAGCTGAAGAAGAGGCCTTAACCCTCTGAGGTATGAGCTGTTTTCTGGGCCTGGAGGTGTTCTGACATGCTCTGACATTTGTGCTTATTTCTGTTACTTGTGACATTTTCATGGCTAAAGTCTGATTACACTGTATTCAGCACAAACTCTGCTACAACAATATATCAGCAGCATGTATATAAAAGTTTGTAGTTTTGAGATAATAACATTTATGCGTGGTTTGTGAAAAAACAAAAAAAAATTGTCACTGAAATAAGCTCATGAAACCCATACTGATTATTTCTTCATAAGACTTTTGAAAATTGTATCACGTAGCCCAGAATATTTGCTTCAAAACTATGTGAAAATCATCCTGACTGCTCATTCAGAGAAGACAATATATTGATTTAAAGATTTTACGACGTGTTTTGTGTGAGAAAGCTCTATGCAAGAGGCGTGGACATCTCATTATTATGTAAGCTTTTCTCACCTGAGAAAGACAAAAGACACTCCCTAATGGCCCTATTAGGAGCTATCAGGCCCTGCCATTCTGAGCAACCTTGCACAAAGAATGAGGAGATTTAAAAAAGAATGGCTTTTTGATTGTTTTTAATGTATTTACAACACAACATAATGACAAAAATGTTTGACTTGTTCATTCATTGTATTTCATTAGAACATGTAGTTTCTCTTTCACTTCTCAAGTCAGTAAAGAGAGATATTTGTCTAATTCCCTTTCACTCTTTCTTAATGTTTGTATTTGCTTCATGTAATATTGATTAAACTCTTTACTCATTTTATCAACATCTAATTGTTATTGTCCTTTTTTAACTTTCTGCTGATTCTGCTTGAATTAAGAGCAGTTTCTTCATTTTGGTTCTGAAATATCCACTATCATATATACATTTCAAAGAGTTTTTTCTATTCAGTTTGATGGTTCATTCACACCATCAGGCTTCATGAAGTCAGAACAATTGTCCATTCACCCACAGCAGTGTTTATTGACCTCCACCATTCCCCAAATGGCAGAGCTATTCAATAATGTTGAAAAACTGTGGCAAGTTGATGTACGTCCCTTCAGGAACAAAAAGGAGGTCACCAGAACCTGACAAGACCAATATGTTACACCACCTAACTGCTTAGGTGCAAATATTTCCAAGCCCCAAAGGAAATGGTAATGCCCAGCCTCAAGAACACTGAATAGTACCTCGATAAAGATCCAGATCAAGCTAAGCCATATACAATGCTGAAATTCTGAAACTGACCCAGGCAGGAACCTTCAAGAAGTTGAGTTCCCACCAGTTGACACAGTCAGGGGAATAATGGTATATCCCACATAACATGGTGACCCACAACAATAAGAACTGCATTTTGTTCAACTGTTCTTATCATTACACTTTGAGAGCACTTAGCACTCTCAGTAGCACTTTGAGATTTGCTCCAAATATAAAGTGCATTACAAATAAAATCTATTATTATTATTAGTATTATTATTATTAGTAGTACAGAGGTCTGAACCTAAATGAGTGGCTGTTACCTGGCCCCACCTTAGAACCTTCATTCCTAGGAGTGCTGTTAAGGTTCCGGGAGCACACTGTAGCTATTAAGTAGTTATGTAAAAGCCATGTTCCTCCAGGTCTGCCTGCTCTCTGAAGACCCTTCTGAGATTTGTCTGCCGTGACATGAAGGGAGACCAAACTCCATTGGTGTTTGAGTGGCAAGTCCTATGTTACGACTAGCTCGTTTTAAAGCCGCAACATAAAAGAGGAACCAATCCAACACTGTCGTTTGAATAATGAAGATAGTTTTTATTATCTTCAATTAGAATAATTACCATTCATACAAACATTAACATAAGTCTAGGGAAAGGAAAACAAACAAAACAAACTACAACAAAACAAACATTAAAGTTACATGACATAAAGTAAGTATAAGCAAAAGATCAATAAGAATGAGCTGCTTCTGTGAGAGTCATCCCACAGAGAGTGCTGAACCAAATGAAAACTCAAACACTTAAATACTAAACTCTTAACAAGCAATCAATTAACATTTAACAATTAACATGGGGGAGTGACTCAAAACTCCCACAGACTGCCACCATCAGGGAAGGAGTCACTCAGGGTCGTTACACCTCCCAATCCAAAAAGAGGTTCCCTGAAGAACCGACAAAAAGAAGAAGGGAAAAAAAAGAAATATGAACAGCAACATTTCTCTGCAGATATTTAAAAAAAACATCAGGGTAGTTTATACTCATCTCAATAATCCCGTTCCATTTTTCTCTCGAATCTCCTGGGCCCTAGGATAATCGAAGAAAGACAGAGGGAGGGAGAGAAAGAGAAATGCACAAACGCAACAAGAAATTTTACACGCGCGAAAGCGCATCGGCAATCAGATTATCCTTGCCGCGGATATGTTTGATCGACAAATGAAAAGGTTGTAAAATCAGACTCCATCTCATAATCCTTTGGTTTTTACCACGCATCCGATCTAGAAAGGTCAAAGGATTGTGATCAGTGTAAACTACGATGGGACCACAAATTGAACTAAGGTAGACCTCAAAATGTTGCACTGCTAGCACAAGGGCTAAAGCCTCCTTTTCTACAGTAGAGTAAGCCTGCTGATGGCGGTTAAATTTTTTTGAAAAATAACTAACCGGATGTACAATTTCATCGGCATCTTGCTGTAAAAGAACCGCGCCGGCACCAGAAGCACTGGCATCTACTGCAAGGAGAAACGGTTTCTTAAAATCAGGTGCAACAAGTACAGGAGCGTTGGCTAACAGGGCTTTCGCATTGTCAAAGGAGCTCTGGCATTGTTCTGACCACTGGATTGGTTTCTTAGGACTCAACAGATCAGTTAAAGGAGTGACTACACTGGAAAAATTCTTACAAAACCCTCGATAGTATCCTACCATTCCCAGAAACCGACGGAGTTCACGACGGGTACTAGGTGTAGGGAAACTACTAATAGCGTCAACTTTGGCATCGATGGGTTTTACATGACCTCGACCAACCACCTTACCCAGATATGTTACGGTGGCTTTTCCAAACTCGCATTTGGCAAGGTTAATTGTCAAATTGGCTTCGGCAAGACGAACAAAAAGCTCTTTAATTTGGTCAAGATGTTCAGACCAAGAAGAACTAAACAAAACAACATCGTCCAGGTAAGCCTCGCAACCCGATAACCCAGACAGTACTCGATTTACCAACCGTTGGAACGTAGCGGGGGCATTTCGGACCCCAAAAGGCATAACGGTGTACTGCAGGAACCTATCAGGTGTTACGAAAGCAGACAATTCCTTTGCACGAGATGTCAAAGGTACTTGCCAGTAACCTTTCAAAAGATCGAATTTGCTGACATACTGTGCAGAGCCAACTCGATCTACGCAATCATCAATCCTGGGTAAGGGGTAACAATCAGGTTTTGTCAGTGTATTCAGCTTCCTGTAGTCAGTACAAAAACGATAAGTATTATCAGGTTTACTTACAAGAATGCAAGGAGAGCTCCAAGAACTAAAACTGGGTTCTGCCAAATTATGAGCAAGTAAGTAATCTACCTCTTTCTGTAACAACTCTCTTTTTACAGGGTTTACTCGATAGGCATGCTGTTTTACAGACTGAGCCATACCGACATCAATGTCATGTTCAATGACATGAGTTCGAGTAGGGACATCAGAAAAAAGAGAGGGAAATAAACTTACTAACTTAATTATCTCAGTCTTCTCCGATTCAGACAAATGAGACAAATAGTTACTCAAATTAGCAAGAACTTCAGAATTTCGGAGTCGTCCTTCCACTACTCCTCGAGAAGGAGAGAATTCGGGTCCCTTCTCATCAGATACTTCTGAAGTATCCTGACCAACAATAGTTGACACTATATCAACAGGCAAAGAAGTCACAGGAGTCATATAAGGCTTTAACAAATTAACATGACAAACCTGTCGTTTCTTTCGGCGGTCAGGTGTGTTCAAAAGATAGTTGTTATTGGAGAAACATTTTTCAATGGTATACGGACCCATAAACCTAGCCTGAAAAGGACTAGTCAAAACTGGTAACACTGCCAGCACTTGGTCACCTACCTGAAACTCTCTAAATTTAACCTTTCGGTCAAACAATCTCTGCATCTTCCCCTGAGACTTACCTAATTTTCGTTGGGCAATAGCTCTAGCTTCATAGACTCGGTAACGAAAACTGCTTACGTAATCTAAAACATTTTCTGGCGGATCAGAAGTCTTCCATTCATCGGCCAAGACAGTAATAGGGCCTCTAACGGTGTGTCCAAACACTAACTCATTAGGACTGAACCCCATGCTCTCTTGTACGACTTCACGGATTGCTAACAACATCCAAGGGAGTCCCTCTTCCCAGTCACAGTCAAGTTCAACACAATAAGATCTCAAAAGTGACTTCAGAGTCTGATGGAACCTCTCTAACACCCCCTGGCTCTGGGGATGATAAGCACTTGAGATGTTATGTGTGACTTTAAGTTGTTGCATGACTTTAGAAAAGTTTCGAGACATGAAGTTCGACCCTCGATCAGATTGAATAATTTTTGGAATACCGAAAATAGACATAAAACTAGTCAACGCCTTTAAAATTGATTTAGTCGTGATAGATCTCAAGGGGAAGGCTGCAGGATAACGTGTGGATTGACACATTACAGTAAGTAGATACGCATGTCCCGCCTTAGATCGTGGTAAGGGACCAACGCAATCTATAATCAAATGCTCAAAAGGAGTTGTGACAGCAGCAATAGGCTGTAAAGGGGCCAACGGAATTTTCTGATTTGGCTTCCCAGTCATCTGACATATATGACAGGAGCGTATGAAATTAGTCACATCACGTTTGACTCTAGGCCAATAGAATTCTCTCAAAATCCTGTCATATGTCTTCCGAACACCCATATGACCAGCAACGCCCTCATGAGACAGCTGCAGGACGGCTTGACGAAAAGTAGAAGGAACAACAATTTGGATCCTAGGATCTAATAAACTGTCAGAAGGGATGGGTTGTTTCCTACAGAGCAATCCATTTCTGAGGAAATAGACAGGAAGTGAGTGCTGGTCACCTCCTTCATTCACCAAAGAAAACAGATCCTGGAGGGTGCCATCTGACTGCTGTTCTTTAATTAGTTCATCTCGAGAAACACTATAGAGTGGAGATAAAGAACAAATGTTAACACAGTCACTACAATCAACAGAACTTGCAGGGATGGAATCAGATTTTTCTACATTGCCAATGACAGACTGTAACTCAGACACAGGGATCTTATCTTCAGTACCATTGCAAACAGTATTACTTCCTGGGTGAGAGGAATCTACAGAAAAAATTAAGGTATCACTAAGATTAATCTCCCGGTCGTCTGATATTTTCTTGGCCTTCGCTCTAGTAATCGCACATGTAGGATATAAGTTAGGACAGTCAGAGGAGTCATACATTTTTCCTCCAGCAGGAACTACTATAGGTGGAACCCCATCATCTGACTTTTCCCACACATTCCCTCCTGCTAGATCATTTCCAAGTATGACGGCGACACCAGGTACAGGAAGTACTGAACGAACTCCTACAACGACATCACCTGACACAAGCTTGGAGTTAAGATGAATGCGGTGCAGAGGAACTTCCATAAATCCCATCTCAATCCCTCTAACTAAAACATTTGTCCCAGTAGCAGTGCTATCAGACAAAGGCAGAAGTCCTTCCAAAATAAAAGACTGTGAGGCCCCTGTATCTCGGAGTACACAAACAGGAACAGTCTTCTCAGAACCAGGCAAAGACACGGTTCCTTCTGTAAGAAATGGTGAATAATCATTATGACTCTTAACATCATCTACCTCAGAGATATTCTTCTGCATTTTCACAAACTGAGCAGGAATATGGGTTTCACACGATGTAGAAATTAAACCTACTGTTTTGGCAGATCTCTCTTTTTTCTTAAGAATCACACAATCAGAAATTTTATGTCCTGCCTTTTTACAATAGAAGCAAACAATCTCTCCTTTTACATGTGTAGCAACATTGTGACCAGGAGAAGAATGATCAGGAGATGAATGAGAGGCAACATTTTGACGTACAGCAGTCGTTTTGCTTTTACCAAAAACGCTGGACTTAGATCTATGCAGATCATTTAAATGGTTAATCGAGCCTCTGTGAGTAAGAACAAATTCATCAGCCATAAGAGCAGCATCTGACAATTTACTCAGCTTATGCTCATTTAAATACATAGCGACAGCATTTGGTACGCAATGTTTAAACTCCTCCAAAAGTATCAGCTCTCTAAGCTGTTCATAAGTGCTAACTTTCATTGATGAACACCAACGATCAAACATGGTTACCTTTTCTCTGGCAAATTCAAGATAAGTGCACTTCTCAGGTTTAAAAAAACTTCTAAACCTCTGACGATATGCCTCAGGTGCTAATTCGTAGGCTTGTAATAGTGTAGACTTAACAGTTTCATACTCACGGCTTTGCTCGACAGTTAACGCAGAGTACACTTCTTGTGCTCTCCCTGTTAAAACACATTGCAATAATAATGTCCAAAATTCTTTGGGCCATTTTGATGATTCTGCAACACGTTCAAAATGAGAAAAATATTTCTCTACCTCCCTCTCAGAAAATGGCGGTACCATCCTAATGTTTTTAAAAACATCAAATACAGGTGCAGCAGAAACTGATTCATTAGCTGACACAGACTGTGTAGCACTAATCTGAACTGTTTTTGCATTCAGCTCTAACTCAAGCTTCCTCAACTGAAATTGTCTTTCATCCCTGTCTCTTTCAAGCTGCAACTCCAATTTTCGCAAGTCAAACTGCTTCTCTATCTCTTTCTCTTTTAAACTCAAAGCATCACGTTCGGCACGAAGCCTTTCAGCATCAACGCATAACTGCTTCTCCTTTAGAGACATTTCACTAACCTTTACACTGCTGTCATCAACATCATAATCAGGAGACGATTCACCCTCATCAGGGTTAACGTTAATATTTGTAACAACATCTCTTATCTCTAAAATACCCCGCTCGAAAAGTGCGCTTTTCAAAGTGTTCGTTATAGTTTCTTTAAGCTTCTTATCGTTACTCGTTAACTCCACGCTAAAATGCTCAGCAATCCTCACCAACTCTTCCTTCGTGCATCTCTCCAGTAAGATTTCTGAAGGAAACGCGAAGAAATCTTCAATGACTGAAGACATACTTATTAGAGTTAAGCTAACACAATCAAAACAGTAAACAAACACTCGCCTGAGAACGCCACTAACCTACAACGTTGAGACTACAAATCCCATAAGCCACTTCGCCAGGGACCGTCATCAATATGACACGCTGCAAACTCCGCCTAATTACAAGATAGAGGGAAAAAAAAAAACTTACCACAAGTAATTTTCCATATCTTCTTAACAGGCATGACAAACAGCACAGACACAGAGAAATAGTAAACAAAGTGTCACCTTAATTTAAATAAAAAAAAAAAATAATGAGAGACTTCAGTTCCTACCTACTCAAGAAAACTAACTAAACCTACCTAATCTTCGAAGGTGTACCGGACTCGAGGCGGCGTTTAAACGCTGAACTCATGGACAATTGGCCATTTAAACCAAAAGCCTGAAGCGTACCCCCGACAGAGTTTTTAAAAGCTCCGTCCAGAATAACCTTCAAAAATAAATAAGGCAAAATAACAAACTAAAATAACAAACAGTGCCCCGATGGAAGGATTATTAAACCCAGCTGAGGTCACTCTAACTTACCGAAGTCTACTCATTTAAATGTCACACAGGTGAACACAAAACATTATACTTACTCCTGCATGTAACACTCTCGGACGAGCCTCCAATTTTATGTTACGACTAGCTCGTTTTAAAGCCGCAACATAAAAGAGGAACCAATCAAACACTGTCGTTTGAATAATGAAGATAGTTTTTATTATCTTCAATTAGAATAATTACCATTCATACAAACATTAACATAAGTCTAGGGAAAGGAAAACAAACAAAACAAACTACAACAAAACAAACATTAAAGTTACATGACATAAAGTAAGTATAAGCAAAAGATCAATAAGAATGAGCTGCTTCTGTGAGAGTCATCCCACAGAGAGTGCTGAACCAAATGAAAACTCAAACACTTAAATACTAAACTCTTAACAAGCAATCAATTAACATTTAACAATTAACATGGGGGAATGACTCAAAACTCCCACAGACTGCCACCATCAGGGAAGGAGTCACTCAGGGTCGTTACACCTACCCTTCAATACCCTGTGTAGCACATGCTGTGCCAGTTGATTTATACCATACCATACCAACTTCTTCTGCTTATCCAGGGCTGGGTTCTGCTGCCAAACCTGACACCCTCCGGCCCCTGGCTGCGCCTAGAAATTCTGTCCATAAAAAATATGAACAGAACCGGCCACAAAGGGCAGCCCTGCCAGAGTTCAACATGCACTGGGAAACAGTCCGACTTATTGCTGGCAATGCGAACCAAGCTCCTGTTCCGGTCGTACAGGAACCAGACAGCTGTTAGCAACAGGATGCTGCGAGGGACACTGTTGAATGCCCTCTCCAAATCCACAAAGCACATGTAGACTTGTTGGGCAAACTCCCACAAACCCTCCAGCACCCTGGAAAAGGTTATGGAGCTGGTCCAGTGTTCCACGACCAGGACGAAAAACGCACTGTTCTTCCTGAATCTGGGGTTCTACTATTGGCCGTCTTCTCCTCTCCAGTACCCTGGCATAGACTTTCCTGGGGAGGCTGAGAAGTGTGATCCCCCTGCAGTTGAAACACACCCTCCGGTCCCCCTTCTTAAAAAGAGGGACCATCACCCACCACCCCGGTCTGCAAGCCCAAAGGTACTGTCCCCGACCAACACGCGATGAACACGAATCTCTTCGAGGCCAAACGATAATCCTTCTCCATGGCCTCACCGAACTCTTCCCAAGCCCAATTTTTTTGCCTCCACAACAACCCGGGCTACAGCCTGCTTGGCTGGCGGTACCTGTCAGCTGCCTCGGAGTCCCACAAGCCAGCCAGGACTCGGTAGGACTCCTTCTTTAGCTTGATGGCATCCCTTACTTTCAGTGTCCACCACCGAGTTCGGGGATTGCCGCCTCGACAGGTACCGGAGTCCTTACGGCCACAGCTCTGAGTGGCGCGTCGACAATGGAGGTGGAGAACATGGTCCACTCAGACTCAATATCTCCAGACTCCCTCGGGATTCGGTCGAAGCTCCGCCAGAGGTGGAAGTAGAGGATCTCTCTGACAGGAGACTCTGCCAAATATTCCCAACAGACCCTCACAGTACGTTTGGGTCTGCCAAGTCTGTCCAGCCTCCTCCCTGGCCATCGGATCCAACTCACTACCAGGTGATTATCAGTTGACAGCTCCACCCCTCTCTTCACCCAAGTGTCCAAGACATACGGGCGGAGGCCAGATGAAACGTCCACAAATTCAATCATCGACCTCTGGTCTAGGGTGTCCTTGTGCCACGTGTACTGATGGACACCCTTATGCTTGAACATGCTGTTCGTTATGGACAAGCTGTAACTAGCACAGAAGTCCAATAACAGAACACCGCTCGGGTTCAGATCAGGGGGGCTGCCCCTCCCAATCATGTCCCTCCAGGTGTCACAGTCGCTGCCCACATTGGCGTTGAAGTCCCCCAGTAGAACAACGGAGTCCCCAGTTGGAGCACTTTCCAGCACCCCTCCTAGGGACCCCCAGGTACTCTACACTGCCGTTCGGCCCGTAGGCGCACACGACAGTGAGAGACCTATCCCCGACCCGAAGGCACAGGAAAGCGACCCTCTCGTTCTCCGTGGTGAACTCCAACACATGGCGGCTGAGCTGGGGGGCTATAAGCAAACCCATACCAGCCCGCCGCCTCTTACCATGGGCAACTCCAGAGTGGTAAAGAGTCCATCCTCTCTCCAGGAGTGTAGTTCCAGAGCCCAAGCCATGTGTGGAGGTGATCCCAACTATCTTTAGTTGGTACCTCTCAACCTCAAGCACAATCTCAGGCTCCTTCCCCGCCAGCGAGGTGACAATCCACGTCCATAGAGCTAGTTTCCATGTCCAGGTATCAGGTCGTCGAGGCACCCGCCTTCGACTGCCGCCCGGTCCTCTAAGCACCGGTCCCTTACAGTCCCTCCTACAGGGGGTGAGACCACGGGAGGGCGGCCCCACGTCACTCCTTTGGGCTGAGCCTGGCCGGACCCCATTGGGGGAGGCCCGGCCACCAGGTGCTCTCATATGAGCAATCCCGGGCCTGGCTTTAAGGTGGGACATCATGGTCCTCGATCTTATTTCCATCATAAGGTTTTTTGAACCGCTCTTAGTCTGACCCATCACCTAGGACCTGTTTGCCTTGGGAGACCCTACCAGGGGCATATAGCCCTGGACAACATAGCTCAGGTACTCAAACCCCTCCACCACGGTAAGGTGGCAGTTCAAGGAAGGGGCAATTATTTTGAATTACGGTACTCTGCATTTATTTCATATGATTTACAATTACTTATAGCCATCTACTTATTGCTATCCTGTGCTTTGGTTGCATTCTGATGGCATTAATAATAGACAAGACAAAATACCTCCAGCGGTAAAGAGTGGGCTATCTTCAATTTATACCGAGTGGCATAAGACTTGCTAAGCACACTTTAAACATGATCACGATAAAACAGATCAACGTGCACATTTGACCCGGGGACTGGTTTATAGTGGTGGATCTGAAATATGCATATACTTTCACATTCAGATAGCCCTCATCACAGGCTCTTCCTGAGATTCGTGTTTGAATGCGTGCTCCTCATGTTCACGGTCACGAAAAAACAGTGCTTTTTGAGACTATCAGAGGGGAGCGCGTTCCCGATGACTAATGCATTTATAGCACAGCCCTCTGTGTTCTGCGTATTTTCATTATGCGGTAGTTTCAGCTGTCTACCCTATTATTGTGCTTGTGCACTTCGCTCGTCCCGCGGATTTATTCCAGACGCTGTGATATAGGTATAACCCGCTTGTAACAGCTGGTCTAATGTTGTATGCACCAGTACACTTGCTGCTTCATTATTGACACTCCCTGTGATATATTCCCACATTGGCACGACCGTGTTTAGGGCGGTGCTAAAGGAGACGGTGAAGTTTTGGCACTCTGCCAGCTAGATGCATAAATGTTTCAACCAGGTCCAGTACCCGAACTGGGTGAGGTGGGGCTTTAGTTCTTTGTTGTATTCATCCTCTATGGCATGACCACGTTTGTGCAGGACAAAGCTCTGGGGACATCAGAAGTTACAGGGACTAATGAAAGCTGTACAAAGTAGGCAACACATGCTACGCCGTAATTTCAATTTTAATTGCCAGTAAAACAAAGGCAGAAAACCGACAATCTGATGGGAAGCAATATGTGATAGAACACCGGCACAGTAACTTCATATTAACGTGCGGCTAAACAAAGGCACAGTGACTTCATATTGATGCGCTGCTAAACAAAGGCAGAGTACCGTAATTAAATTTGAGCATTCTAAAACAAAGCCAAGGAGCGATAATTGGTGTTACGGTGTTCTGTCTTGGTTTCTCATGGGCTTTTGGAAGTTACTGTTAAGACAACCCATTATTATCTCGAAAAAACTACGGAATTGACTCAAGATACTTATCCACATGATAAAGGAGTCTTGAATGTGCCAAAAATGTCAATAACTCATTTTCAACCAAAAACGAAGTTACAGTCTTTTGCCTTTGCACGGCAGAGTAGTACATAGTAAAGCACTATAAAAATGACTAATTTATTCAGTCATTAGTTTCTTAACAGCCACGATGAGCAACGGACATTTTGTTGTTTGATTGGTTTCTATTAACTTGTGTTCATATGTGTTATATAGACATTCTTAATGAACTTTCAGTGACTTGAGGAGGGAGAGTTAGTGTAGACAGGCAATGTCCTGTGCTGTCTTTGCTATCTTCTGTCCAGGGTGCATTTTATGACTTTATTACAGGGTGAGTTTTGTCTTAGCAGGAAAATCAGTTCTTATAAGGGCACATGGAAACATGGGGTTACAGTACATGTGCATGTACTATGTTACCTGCTAAAAATGTCAAGATACCAACAACACATGATAACAAATAATTTTGATAAAAAATTAGCACGTAAGAAATGACATAAGAAATGTCTTTTACCTGTTCTCCTCGACCGACAGCTGAATGCAATGCTCTGGCTCGTTTAAAATTTTTCAAAATTGTAGAAATGTTTATATCACGTTATCGCGAGAACCGTGATCTCTACTAACTATCAAGTCTCGCGTTGCCAGTAGTCATGTCTCAGTAGGGCTGTTGCCATCTAGCAGTTGAGAAATGTAATTGCATTTGTAAGAAATGAAGACCAGACCGGGCGCAAAAAATTGCGGAGCAAAGAGGTAATTTTAATATCAAACTAATTCTAAGCTCTTAGATTCCGTCAATTTTATTATGAAATTCAGATAAAAAAAAAAAAACGTTTGGCGCTTGTAAATGTGACGTGACAGTTCGCTGAGCACCTCAGTTCAAGTGCCTGTAAACCAATCATCTGTTACTTTTTTATTTAAAGACGCAGTACAACTTACCGAAAGTATACATGATATCGACCAATTAGTGTTTTTCAACCACGGAAAGAGGTCAATATAACAGCAGGAGAACAATGATGTCACATAATGTTACATTTACCTCAGGAAAGCCATTTAATGACCATAGCATGTTAATTGAATAGAAAAAAAATAGCTAGAGAGGATATTTTGCTGAGCACTATATTACATATTTAGTATATTTTTACTTATGTCATTAAATAATTGTTATTATAACAAAAACTGCATTATATTTCATTTAATTTGTTATTTTTAACCTTTAATAACAGCAGATTGGGCCCTCTATGTTTACAGCATTAGGTGAGATTATTTTTTTAAATAAAATTTAAAATGAACATGTATCCAAATTAGTCAAAATTGAATCAAAATCGGAATCAAATCACAAGAATGGAATTGAAATCTTGAAATTTTTGTAAAGCAATAATAAAAACGGTATCCATACCAGTCATTGTACAATGTTTTCACTAAACTTCATAAAATTCTATTTTAGTTACCAAATGTTATGACAATCACAATTACACTTATTGTGATGCAAATTCTCTTTTTTTTCACATAGTCCCCCCCCCCCCCCATTACAAAACAAAAAAACAAAAAACAATCTCACTCCAAGCTAAACTAAAAAGTTGGCAGCCCTGACTGTATAATGTGCTTAACAGAACTGTATAACTTTACTCTGTCATTCTCGTTGGCGTAATAATAGGCAGGCTTGGGAGGGTTACTTTAAAAATGTATTCCGTTACAGTTACAAATTACTTCTTAAAAAAAGTATTCAGTAACGTAATCCAAGTACTATAATATTAAAGTAATGTAACTGATTACTTTTGGATTACTTCAAGGTCACGTATATAAATAATGTCAAGCAAGAAGAAATATTATTTAAAAAAAAAAAAAGAATTTGGTCCAGTGTACAATATTTGCAAAGTATACACACAGGCCTGAAAATATATTTATGTAAATGCTATACAGACATCTAGTGGCTAATGCATAGTATTACAGATTTTTTTTAACTAATTTTTAACAAAAAAATAAAAACACAACATTTACAATTTTTACACAATCTACATATAAGTTTATTTTAAAATAGGCCTACATGTTGACTAAAGCTGTGATCTTTCTTAATTTGACTGACTGAACTTGGGGCGTTGGCAGTGCTCCCACTGCCAACGCCCCAAGTTCCCACTGCCATATTCCCCTACGTTAGACAGCGAACATCCAGTTACGTGAGAAAAGATTAAGAAAGGATATTTTGGGTACTAAAAAAGCTACTCTCCTAATTTCTACAAAATAGCAGAAGAATTTCTATGAATTAAAAGTGATTTTACCTGCAGGCAGCTTCGTTTCTACTAGCTGCAGTGATTCAGTCTGCGTCTGAGGAGATTGTAGAAAGCTGTTATTTGCACATGCACCAGCGCGTGGCACACGTGACTCAGTCATTACTGGCAACTGAACCAGGAACTACTGTATAATCAAGCTTAATATAGTGTTATTATGCCAAAATATTTATTTATTTAGTTTTAAATGAAACCATTGTAATCCTGAAAGTATTCCCCCTTTTTTCAGAATGTAACTATAATCTGATTACTACGTTTTTTGATGTAACTGTAACGGATTACAGTTACTGGATTTTTTATCCTGATTACATAACGCCGTTACATGTATTCCGTTACTCCCCAACCCTGACAAGACAGTGTGTATACATTTCATACTGAAATTAATCCCGTTAACAGTAATGTAATGTTAATGTAATGTTAACATAGTGTAACATAGCTCCACTTAGTACAAATATCTCCAGTTTCATTTCGACAGAGCCATCTCATTGGATGCGCGCAGCACTCTGCATAGGTTGTACCATGTGAGGGAGTTCTCCCCTCCTATAGAGTTGGTTGGGTCCATAGCCCGTCTTTTCCAAAACGTTTTCTCAGGTAGGCTACCGCGGCACCGCCGGCGCCTACCGATAGCTGGGCTGGCCCTACCGTATGTAACGGTAGCTACACGTCAGGGAGGATGGATGGGAGGAAGAGGCCAGGAGGTATGGAAGCTTGTTTCCGCCACAGAATAAAACATTTTAAAAGATAATTGCGACTTTTTATCTCTCAATTGCGAGTTTACATCTCACAATTCTGTCATTATTTCTCAGAATTGCGAGATATAAAGTCAGAATTGCGTGAAATAAAGTCGCAATTGCGTGTTATAAAGTCAGAATTGCGAGATATAAAGTCAGAATTGTGTGAAATAAAGTCGCAATTGCTTCTTATAAAGTCTAAGTGAATTATTATTTAACCTTTACATTATTTGTTGAACCATGGCATTAATACAAACTACACAATAGTAAGAGCTGAACTGTTGCTTGATTTATCCAATTTGGAAAAAGTGCTTATATTTGGAATTCCACCATGGAAAAAGTGGGCCGTTCTTGGGCCTGAAACTCCCGGGCTGAAAAGTGGCCCTACTCCGGCCCTGTGTCTGACAGATGTAAATCTTCTAGTAGCTGTGCATGAAAACTGCCCACGTTAATCTTGCAGAGACGGTGAGCTTGAGCAAATAGTTATTTGGCGTGAGTGAGCAGGAGTAAGTATTCTGATTAATTATTTTGACAGTATAATATATCTATGGGCTTCTCCCTTCAGTCCCTTGACGTCCCCCCGATTGCACGCAAGCTTCTCCTCCTGTCCATACGGTAATCTCTCTACTGTGCGACAGAGAGTCGAGTGGTTATGACGCAAACGTTAGCCTATTTTTACAAAAACTGCTTCTACGGGGCCATAATGTAACATAGAAGGTAATGGAGCCCTTTATACATTGTCGTGTTTCTTTAGAAATAAATTATGGACAAATGGAGTCTTTAAACGCTTCAGATGTAAAGTTATTCGCTGTCAAAGTGACGCCAAAATGAATGGGAGTCAATGGAATGCAGGTGAAGTTCGGCTACAAGATGGCGGCACGCGGCCGGCTTCAACTTTCAGTCGATGGATTACCTGCCTGGGTGAGATCAACTCTCATATTTAATCAACTCTCATATCTAACTGTTGTTCTGTCTTCGTCAACAACACGCGCTTGCACCCCCTGCTGGTGAGGTAGACTAACAGCAGATGGAGAGTATGCTCGGTAATCTACTGCTTTTCCTGCAGTTCCTGGATGTCAACGTAGAATTTTCTGTTGAATTTGAACCACTGAATTTGAGGAAGCAAATTTGCAAAGCGAAATAAAATGGACCAAAAATTGCCTGTTGAATAATATTGTAGGTTGTTTTTTTAAACAGTTTGACTATTTTGGAAGTGAAATATGAAAGGGAAATATGGATTATTGAATTTTTAATAATGAAAATGTGTTTGAAATGTTTTGAATTGAAATATTCATAGCTTAAATATTCAACCATGCTGAATTTCAGCCCATAAAAATGAAAGCCCTAAAAATACAATGCATTAAAATGCTTTGTAATCCATGGTTAATGCAATGCATTTTTTTTTTTTTTTTTAAGTAGCCTAGTGCAATTCAACAGGCTTTTTTGTTTCAAAAACTTTTGGCACTATTTTACTTCCATAGCTCTGGTTCACGCTGTCCGGAAACGTCACAACAGGTGTTACAATATATTCGGTTCCTGAAATATTTGGTTCCAATGGGTGGAGCTATCATGAATATTTACGAGACCATAGCGTGGGCGGGGCGACAAATACAAGCGAGTGGAACAGAAATTATTAGCGTGAGCGCCTCGTTTTGTTTTATGGATTATTTATTTCAAACAGGTAATAAAGTTGAACGAAGTTAATCTTAAACTACTCGTATATATTTTATAAATAATTCATCGTTTTGTAGCATATGTTTCAGTACTCTGAGTTTACCTGAACTATTACAGACCTGATCCTGTAGGAAGCGTTGCAAGACCTACAATAAAGGCATATTTCTCCAAATTTTCCCAGATTAGTTGTTGCTGACATTCTATGATATAGAACTGTTCGTTTCTCATGAATGACTGAGATTAGGATTTTTAAAGGTGTGTGATTGCTGCTTAAATAAATATTTACAAATATATTCTTGTGTCTTTATTCTGTCTCCCAATTGCCAGTTTTAAAATTGTCCCAATTAAATTATAGGCTGATTGTTTAAGACAACATAAGAACTTGGAGTTGCATGTTGCATGCTTTGGGTGTTGCTTTATACTGACTCAACTGAAAATATTTTTGATACACAACCTTTACTTTATTAATGTTAAGCTTCAGATGCATTAACAATGGTTTTCTCTAGCAATGCTTTAGAACGTTGGTCAAATTAATTGATAATAATGACTAACCATTAATCATAAAAATTAGGCCTACATCTTATCAGTTTAGGTCAAGGTCAAGGTCAAGGTAGCATTTATTGTCTCCCTTAGGAGAGATTTGTTTTAGATTAGGGAAATTGCTGCCACATCAAGACATAACACATAACATACAACATATAAAATAAAATAAAAGTAAAACACATTCCAGTCCCAAAATCCTACATCATAAAAACAATACATATATCATATATCATAACACAACACAGCCATCAGTTCCTGCCTCTTGTACCCTCTATTACCATTATTTATCTTCCTGCAGTTGCTCGTTAATTAATTTAATAGACAACGGTAAAAATTTATATTTATATCGGTTATACTTGCATAATGCAACCCTGTATCTCCGACCAGAGTTCATCAGCGTATACTCAGGATACAACACATGCGAAGGGTCTAATAAAATCTTGTTGGCCTGCTGATACAACGCTCAAAAATATCCTGTAACGAGCTAATTGTCTGTCCCCATGATTTTTCCTGCCACTCTCAACACATTATTTATTTGGGCTCTCAATTTTACTGTTAGACTTCCGAACCAAACAATAATTCCATACCTTAAAACAGACTCAATCGTTGCTTTATAAAAAATTAACATGATATTACTGCTCACTCCAAACAATCGCAATCTCCATAGAAAATGTAAACGCTGGTGGACCCTTGTGCACACCCATGATACATGTGTGTGCCACTTAAACTCACTATCAATGTAAACCCCCAAATATTTATATGAGGTAACCTGCTCAATAGCTTCACCATGAACCACAACAGAGCTCCTATGCTATCCCCCACTGATCTGGGGTCTATGATGACCTCTTCAGTTTTTTTAAGATTGATCTGTAGATAATGGTCGTCACACCAGCCCACAAACGCTTCTATAGCAGCTGTGTAGTCGTCAATACTGCAGTCTCTTGTCAACAATTGCAATACTACTGTGTCATCCGAAAATTTTATAATAAATTGATTTGATTGCTGACTAATGCAGTCGTTTGTGTACAAAGTAAACAGAAATGGCGAACTTACGCACCCTTGAGGGGCCCCTGTACTATTCACCGCAACATCCGACAGCACTGAGTTAAATTTCACCTGTTGTGTCCTATTTGTTAAAAAGGAATAATACCAATTAATTATAAAAGGATTAACTTGTAGATTAATTAATTTCTCTAGCAGTTTATGTGGTTGGATGGAGTTAAACGCAGAACTAAAATCAATAAAAAGTAATCTAGCATAGGCAGCTGGACTCTCCAGCTTTTATATGCAAATTGATTCTGATCTAAGGATGGCTCCACTTCCTTACGCAGCTCTCCTATTATTATCTTCTCAAATGATTCCATAGCGTTCGATGTTAAGGCCACTGGCCTGTAATCATTATTGTCCTGAGGGCATGAATTTTTGGGAATTGGAATTACAATAGATTTTCTCCAAAGCTCTGGTACTGTATGCGTATCAATTGAGAGCCGGAAAAGGAGATGCCAGACTAATGTGAGCTCCTCAGCAAATGTCTTTAAAAGAAAACATGACATCCCATCTGGTCCCGTTGCTTTACTAGAGCATAAATTTTTAAAAACCCTTGTAACATCCGCTGAATATATCAATATTCTATCCTCACTGATATTACAGTTTACATTACCTAAAATATCATGACATTCCTTAAAAGTGTCTGTCTCAAATCTCATATAAAAATTATTCAGTTCATTTGCTTTATCAGTTTCATTGACAGCGAACAATGGCTTCTTTTTCGGGGTCATATTGGTCATTCCTCGAATTAAATTCCACAGTTCATTAGTATTACATTTTGCCAACTGTTGTTCAGCCTGTTCCTTATATTGTTTTTGTGCTACCCTTAGTTGCTGGTTAAGGTCCTTTTGTGCTGCTTTAAGTCCCATTGTATCCCCCAACCTGTAGGCCATTTTTTTCTTTTTAATGCAATCTTTAATTCCCCCTGTAATGTATGGTTTGTTATTCGGATACCTCTTAATAGCTCTTTGAGGGATAACTAGATCCACACAAAAGGAGATATATGCCGTAATTGCTTCAGTGACCATATCTATATTTGCATCTTGATAAAAAATATCCCAGTCCGTACAGAGAAAACATCCCTTCAGCTCCTGTATACTGTCACGTTAGATACAAACAAAACCGAGGACTCAAATGCAGCCAAAACAAGAAGAACTTTAATAAAAAAACACAATAACAAAAATACCCACGAGGTGGAAAAATACAAGAAATTCTAAAACAGAACTGGGACTGGAAACAGAACACCAAACATAGACAACGTAACCACACAAGACTACAGACACAAGGAGACTAAATAGGGGAGCAAACAAAGGAGGGTAACGAACACAACAGGTGGGGCAAATTAACCAATAACTAGCTAACAAGACGGGCGGGGCTAACAATGAACATGAGCACCTGACTTAACATAACCAACACCCAAGTGCAAAACAAGACAGGACAGACATGTGACATAACCCCCTCCTTAAGGAGTGGCTTCCAGACACTCCACTAGAACGGGGGGGACAGACCAGGGCGGGACGGGGGGGACAGACCAGGGCGGGGCGGGGGGGACAGACCAGGGCGGGGCGGGAGGGACAGACCAGGGTGAGACAAGAGGAACAAACTGTCCATAGGAGGGCCAGGGTGGAGACTTTCCCTCGGGCGGCCACGGCGGCGAAGACCCTTCGGGCGGCCACGGCGGCGAAGACCCCTCGGGCGGCCACGGCGGCGAAGAACCCTCGGGCGGCCACGGCGGCGAAGAACCCTCGGGCGGCCACGGCGGCGAAGACCCCTCGGGCGGCCACGGCGGCGAAGACCCCCCGGGCGGCCACGGCTCAGGAACAGGAACTGGCGGCACCGTCTCAGGCACTGGAACTGGCACCACCAACTCAGGCACTATATCTGGAACCAACGGTTCTGGAACAGACCCTGGCTCCGGCTCTGGAACAGACACCACCGGCTCTGGGACGGACTCCGGCTCTGGAACGGACACCGGCTCCGGCTCCGGCTCTGGAACGGACACCGGCTCCGGCTCCGGCTCTGGAACGGACACCGGCTCCGGCTCCGGCTCTGGAACGGACACCGGCTCCGGCTCCGGCTCTGGAACGGACACCGGCTCCGGCTCTGGAACGGACACCGGCTCTGGAACGGACACCGGCTCCGGCTCTGGAACGGACACCGGCTCCGGCTCTGGAACGGACACCGGCTCCGGCTCTGGAACGGACACCACCGGCTCAGGCTCAGGAACGGACACCACCGGCTCAGGAACAGACACAGGAACAGACACAGACACAGACACAGGCAGAGACTCAGGAACAGGCACTGGCTCCGGCTCAGGAACAGACACTGGCTCCGGCTCAGGAACAGACACTGGCTCCGGCTCAGGAACAGACACTGGCTCCGGCTCAGGAACAGACACTGGCTCCGGCTCAGGAACAGACACTGGCTCCGGCTCAGGAACAGACACTGGCTCCGGCTCAGGAACAGACACTGGCTCCGGCTCAGGAACAGACACTGGCTCCGGCTCAGGAACAGACACTGGCTCCGGCTCAGGAACAGACACTGGCTCCGGCTCAGGAACAGACACTGGCTCCGGCTCAGGAACAGACACTGGCTCCGGCTCAGGAACAGACACTGGCTCCGGCTCAGGAACAGACACTGGCTCCGGCTCAGGAACAGACACTGGCTCCGGCTCAGGAACAGACACTGGCTCCGGCTCAGGAACAGACACTGGCTCCGGCTCAGGAACAGACACTGGCTCCGGCTCAGGAACGGACACTGTGGGTCCAAAAGGTCTCTCCAGGATTCTGGCTAGACGCTCGAAGTAATCTGACAATGTCCCAGACGCCACCGGCTCGGGCACTGGAACTGGCCCCACCGGCTCGGGTCCTGGAACAGACACCACCGGTTCAAGTTCAGACACAAGATCGACGGCGGCCATCTTATCCGAAGACACAGGCTCGGCGGCGGCCATCTTGTCCAGAAACATAGGCTCAGCAGATGTGACGTGAACATTCCTGGGTGTTTCTAGGATCTTCTGTAGCGTTGAAAAATAATCCAACAATGTTCCAGTGGCCATCTCCTCAGGGAACACCAGCTCTGCGTCGGCCATCTTGTCCGAAGACACAGGCTCGGCAGACGTGATGTGAACAGTCTCTGACTGGGCAGACGTGACGTGAACCGTCTCTGGCTGGGCAGACGTGACTTGAACCGTCTCTGACTGAGCAAAACTGACCTGAACCGTCTCTGGCTGGGCAGACGTGGCATGAACCGTCTCTGGCTGGGTAGGTGTGACGTGACCCGTCCTTCTCCTTCTGCGTCTCGGAGTCCCTGGGATCATCGGCGTTGGAGTCACCGGCGTTGGAACCCTGGGAACCGGCGATGAAAAACACTCGGGGCTGAACCTCGTCGGTCCTTGGTCACGAAACGACCAAACTGGAGAGTGTTGGTGCTCCCTTCTAGCATCTCCTCCCCTGTGTCCTCCACGAATTCCCCTGAATTTAGCGAGACGGGTTCCTCTGAAAGACTCACTCTCCCACGAAACGAGCCCGTGAGTCTCCATGCTGCTGAGTCCTCAAGGTGGTGGTTACGTTCTGTCACGTTAGATACAAACAAAACCGAGGACTCAAATGCAGCCAAAACAAGAAGAACTTTAATAAAAAAACACAATAACAAAAATACCCACGAGGTGGAAAAATACAAGAAATTCTAAAACAGAACTGGGACTGGAAACAGAACACCAAACATAGACAACATAACCACACAAGACTACAGACACAAGGAGACTAAATAGGGGAGCAAACAAAGGAGGGTAACGAACACAACAGGTGGGGCAAATTAACCAATAACTAGCTAACAAGACGGGCGGGGCTAACAATGAACATGAGCACCTGACTTAACATAACCAACACCCAAGTGCAAAACAAGACAGGACAGACATGTGACAGTATACTATCACTTGACCACACCTTAACCACCTTTGTAACTGGTTTACTTTTCTTAAAAACTGACCGATAGGTGGGGAGCAAATGAATAACATTTTGGTCAGAATTGCCGAGGGGGGGGGAGGGAAGGGGGGGCTCTGGCTTTAGCCACATAAGCATCCTTAATATTCCCATAACACTTTTCAAGGATATTATTTTTCCTCGTTCCGCACTTCACATATTGAAAAAACCCTGGTAAGGATCTCTCCAAACAGTTTAGTAATGTTATCATTCTTATCTTATGTAATCTTTTTGTAAACAAGTGAACACAAAAACACACTGGTGTAGAAGGCATGGGTATACCAAAATATTAAGGAAAGGTATATTTATAAATAGCCTACATATTTGAATAATATAGTAAATATTGTATTAGTCCTGCTGTATTCATTTTGTCCTTGATCCCATTTTTTTCTCTTGTCTAACATTCTAGTTTTTACAGATGAATATGAATACAATATGTAATTTTAAGACACTGTATCTTACTATAAAAGTAATTTCGAGTTAATGAATGAATGCTTTAAAAAAACTCAATAATATTTACATAGAAATATGTTGAGGCAGATGTTTTTGTTTATCAATTTTAAACAGTCTAGATCATATTTAGGATAGGTAGATAACTTTATGCATATTCTTTTATATTATAAAAATTATTATATTCTTTAAATGAGAATACTTTTTAATTATATGTCCATATCCCACCACACCTGAGAAACTTATTTTCTGACCTCTATTTCTGTGCAATTTACTACAGCTTTGGCAAATAAATAATTGGTTCAGTCAGTGCATATAGTCTGTGAAGCATTCAACATCCAATGGTGATGTTTTAAAAGAATAACAAGTCTCAACCACAATTCATATAAATAAACCTATACCCATCTTTGTTAAATGTGTAATTTTGGCTGTCAATATAGATAAGGAAATGTTTAAAAACTTGTATGAATTGAAAAAATCGGGAAAGGTTCCTCATGGTGTTTCTAAAAAAAAGGGAAAAAAGAAGGGCACAGAAGAACTTCACAATGAGAGGTGGGTTAAGTAGCCTAACACTTAGTGATGTATCTGTCTCTTCATGATCAAAACATACTACTTTTAGATGAGGTCTTATACTATATTTTACAGTGAGGTTTTTATTTGCCCTAGATGCAAACACCCTTAATTTTGTACTCCCATGCATGATATCAAAGAAAGACAATTAGAAATTTGGCATTGCCAAATAAAAAACTAAATTAAATGAATCAGTTTGCTAGATTTTGTCTACATGGTACATTCAAAACTACAAATTGCATAAACTGAGTATAACATTACTTTAGTTGGACCTACACTGTAAAAAATTTCTAACCCTCCCAAATCAAAAATTTCAAGTGACCGATAACATCTAAATTTTTCAATTGGCCCAAGTGAAATTCTGTAAATTATAAAATTAAATTTACAGAATTTCACTTGGGCCAATTGAAAAATTTAGATGTTATCGGTCACTTGAAATTTTTAATTTGGGACGGTTAGAAATTTTTTACAGTGTATACATCAATCCAATTTAAATAATTATCACTTAATTTGACCAACGTTCTAAAGCATTGCTAGAGAAAACAACTGTTAAAGCAACTGAAGCTTAACATTTATGATAACCTTTGACAGTTGTGTATCAAAAAGATTTTCAGTTGAGTGTAAAGCAACATTCAAAGCATGCAACAACATGCAACTCCAAGTAGCCTATGTTGTCTTGAGCTATCATATATAATATAAAAGCTATTTCAATAATAGCCTACAGACAACTTTGGGAGACAGAATCAAAACACAAGAATTTGTAAATATTTATTTAAACATGCAAATTATTGCATGTTTAAATAAATATTTACAAATATATTCTTGTGTTTTGATTCTGTCTCCCAAAGTTGTCTGTAGGCTATAATTGAAATAGCTAAGACATTTAAAAAGCTTAATCTCAGTCATTAGTGAGAAACGAACTGTTAGGAGTAGTTTGGGACAAAACGCGATCTGAGGCGCTCACGCTAATAATTTCTGTTCCACTCGCTTGTATTTGTCGCCCCGCCCACGCTATGGTCTCGTGAATATTCATGATAGCTCCACCCATTGGAACCAAATATTTCAGGTCAGGAACCGAATATATTGTAACACCGTTACCAGTTGCACGTGCTCCGGTGTATTGTAAACAAATGCGTCAATATTGCCTTATCAATTTCATCCTGAATCAGAATATTAGTGGAGAGGAATCGAGCAGAACTTGTGCACGAACGGCTGTTACAGGACATTTCAGAAAGGTATGTTTTTTGTGTGTGTAGATGTCTCATACTTTTTCTATACGCGGTCATTTGTAGATGCTAAGTTCCATGCATTTCATACAATCGTTCTACCTCATAATATTACAATCCTCGAAGGGATTATTTGATCAGCACTCACACACACACACACACACACACACACACACACACACACACACACTCTACAAAACGAATGTAGCCAAATATCTGTCGTGAGAACCATGAGCACATTACGAGTCCATCCATGGTTTTACCACAGTAAAGAAAACGTTAACATTACCTGATGCCAACAAACACCATCATTCAACGATCGCTGGTGGAATTAAATAAAGTTTGTTTGAAACTGCGTTGCTGCTACAACATAAAACAAAATAAACTAGCGATGGAAAACACATAAACAAAGCATAACGTAGCCTACATGTCGTGACCCATAAACATCATCTTCTGCTTTTAAAGTGGGAACTGCTCCATCTTTCAGAACAAACTTGTTTGTGAACTCGCTTAGATCGACGACTCTATTGCAGCAACTCTCCTTTTTCTTAATGTGTGTGTGTGTACGGGTGATTCTTTAACTATGGTACTTTTCTTGTCCCTGGATGAAATAATAAAAACTAAAAAACATTTCTTCTTTTTTGTTTTTGCCACACTTACTTCACCCCAAGGGGAACTTATAAAAAATGTATCATGGCTCAATCATTTTTTTTATTATATAATATGAGTCCTTTTATGCAAGGTTTTTACTGTTTTCCCTCTGTCCCTAAGCCAGACTTTATACCTTCAACCTCGCTTAATTCTAAATTAAATATTTAAATAATGTAGATTTCAAGTACAAATGATAAAATAATGTCTAATTCAATTATACATAATATATATTGCAATATTTATTCACATTTTCCTATATTTTTCATAAGTAGAACCCTTGTCCCTTGGGTTCACTGTCATTTCCACCACACTGTACAAAATAGAATCCTGGGATCATTGTTTTAGGGTTGTATACTTAGTAATCATAGCAACAGAAACTCCACAGTGAAACACACGGCTGGGTGAAAGGGTGACCTCTTTAGTGGGTAATGAAAAGAAAAAAAATCAAGGTAAATATGACTAAAACTGAGAGTATGTTTATTAGTCGTCATTTCCAAACGGCTCATATTTCACATGGACGTACAAATAACTAGATTAATTTAATTTAATAATGTGTAATTTGTGTATATTTAATGCTAACTCTAAAATTAATATTAGCATGATATTTTAGAGAGATATTTTAGAGAGAAAATGGGGGAAATGTCATTTCCACCACAGTCATTTCCACCACGGTGTTCATTGTGGTGGTAAAGACAGGTTGTGGTGGAAATGACATTGTTCGTGCTAAACAGCAAATTATTTGGGCTATAATACTAAAACTTTAATATAAAAAAACATATAATTAATTAACCCTTTCATGCATAGTGGTCACTACAGTGGACAGCTAACATTTTCTTGAATTTGCACGGGTTTTGATGGCTTAGTTGCACATCAGCCTCTTCATTGGACCCTGGTGCATCATCCTATACATTGCAACCAAGTGGCAAGCCTTTGTGTTTCGATTTTTTCCCCCTCCAAACCAAGATTGCCAATGGTCAGTCAGAAATGCCAAGTTGCGCCGTAATATCCACCCTTTCCTTCTATCCTAGGAGACTCTTGTAGGTAAAAAAATATTGCAGCATCAAGCAATATCTAATGAGACTTTTGATTTTAGATTGAGAGAAAAATCTGATTTAATCATCTGTCCACTAGTGAACCTCATGCACCAATGGCTATATTTCAGCTACAATTCATACTTATACTGCGAATATTGTTTTTGAAAATACAAAATACATGCAGTGGCTTTTTTGACTGTAAATAAATGTATTTGTATTATTAGAATGTCATTTTCATTGACATCAAAAAAGTTATGTGATTAAATAATGTATGTGACTTGTAATGCATTACTTTACTTGTTAGATCAAAAAGTAATCTGATTACATAATGCACATTATTGTAATGCTTTTCTTTACTCTTAACATCATAAGGTAATCTGATTTTGTAATGGATGTTACTTGTAATACATTACTTGTAACTAGGGCTGGGCGATTTAAATCGCGATATTGTTATGCGCGTCTCATCAGTAAAGCCGGTTCCCTTGATTAGTAGTAAATCGCCATCACTTGCTTTCAGATGGAGCGGCATTTAGGGCTGAGGAGATAATTAAGTGATTAATTTAGTGATGATTGAGCATTATTGAAGACACCTGATGTTAACAAGTTCACAAATTGTAAGTTACCATTAAGGTGATGGGTGCTTGCTTTAGTTGGGCTCTAGACCATTATATGTTTACTTTAATATTTGCTGTTGTTTGTCTGCTGTTATTGATTTATAACAGTTAAATGAGCAAAGTAAAATGTTATCTTATAGTGTTGGTTATGTTTTGACATAATCATGCTGTGATCTTAAAAAGGAAACTTATTAAAATAGTTTGGTTTAACTTGTTAGCAACAGTTTTGTATTTCTTCAGCCTATGATTATCAGTACTTTACTTAATATTCAAAATATGTAATAAACATTGTTCTGATCAAAAGACATTCAGATAAATTTATTTAACACCCAGACATCAATAATCAGCCTGTGAATCTCAACAATGGTGACAATAATAAAGCATGTTGCAGTGGCTGCCACGCCACCAATCACAACTCATTAATGGCTCCCATCATGCATTGCGGTATGAATAAATTATGATCTGAATTGTCTATGTAATTTACTTTTCCTAATTGAATATTCTGCTCCTCACCATTGTTGAGATGCATAGACTGAATCTTGACATCTGTGTGTGCCTAAAAGAATGATTTTTTTTGTAAGAAATCATTTATATTATAAAAAATTCTGGGCATATATGCAGATTCACAGTTATGCTTTAACCAAAAACATAAATCGAGGTCAGAAATAAGGATTTTAATGAGATCAGTGATCAAGTTCAAATGATGATTGTCATAATATAACCACCACCAGATCACTTTTATTCTTTGTTCAACTGCAGTTATAATTCAGATATAACAGCCAAACAAAATCTAAAGTAAACATATAATGGTCTAGAGCCCAACTAAAGCAACCATTGATCGTCATAACGGTGGCTTACAATTTGAGATTTTCTCCTTCAGTGATCCTGCTTGTTAACATCAGGTGTCTTCAATAATGTTCAATCACTAAATTAATCACTTAATTATCTCATTATCTTAAACACTCTTGAGTGTGTACAAAGAGCCGTAGTTAACTGACAAGCTGAGCCATATCGCATTAAATATCGCTGGCGATACGTCCGCGATTTTGATGCGATATGGCTCAGCTTGTCAGTTAACTACGGCTCTTTGTAGTAAATGCCGCTCCATCTGAAAGCAGGTGAAGGCGATTTACTACTAATCAAGGAACCGGCTTTACTGACGAGACGCGCATAACAATATCGCGATTTAAATCGCCCAGCCCTACTTGTAACATCAAAAAGTAATCTGAATGCATTATGCATGTTACTTGTAATAAAACGTTACCCCCAACACTGCTCATTCAAGATGAGATTGATAAAAACGTATCGCTAGGTTTTCTCAGAGGAGGGCTATGCTAGAAATGTGTTCATCTAACACTATCTCACGACCTATTCGTACGAATTTGTACAAATGCTAAAAAGGTGGCTAATTTATCTAAACCCACGTGATGGGTAGGTTTAGGCGCGGGGTCAGGGGTAGGTCATTCGTATGAATTCGTATAATTCAATTTGTAAAATATGTACGGTTTTGCAAAAATCGTACGATTGAGGTACAATTGAAGTCGTATGAATTCGTACGAATTAGCCACCTCGTAGAATTTGTACATTTTCCCGTGAGATCAGGTCGGTCCGTCTTGAACATAATCAGAATTATCAGCTAATAAGGGTAAATCTCCATACTCTGGTACACTGGAGGGAGCATCTGAGTGGTTTCCACAGTTGTACCTTGTAGAGATCTCTGATGGAATCACGTCCTCATGTTCTGATATCAGAGGTGGACGAAGTACACAACTTCCTTACTTGAGTGAAAGTATAGATACTACTGGTCAAATATTACTCCGTTACAAGTAAAAGTTGTAAAGACCTATTTTTACTTAAGTAAAATACAGAAGTACTCGTTTTTAAAAGTACTTAAAGGAGCTGTATGTAAGAAATGTATTTCAATTAATCATAAAATGGCCCTGATATGTCACTAGACATTAAGAAATTATGTTCATTTCAAATACTTATATCACTGACAACAGTAGTACGGCCAGGATATTGTCATTTAAAAAGTGAAGTTGCAGCCCTCAACTGATGTTGATGTCATGTTGTGTTTTGGCCTGAAGCCCCACCCTCCACCTATCTACCAATCACGAAGTCAGTAGTGTTTCAGCATCCGGGTTGCCAGCTCTGCCCTAGTTACCACAGCTATAGCAGCCTACGTTCCTGCTGGATCCTGCAGCATATCTGGCAACCTCGAGTCAGGGGGGGGGGGGAGGGGATACAGTGATTGCAGTACCAGTTTTGGCCACAATCTTACATACAGCTCCTTTAAGTATCAAAAGTAAAAAGTAAATGTCAATGCATTGTTTTATTGTTGTATGTAATACTTAAAGGACCGTATGCCTCTAAATCTATGCCTGCATACCTACCCTCATGTCAATATCAAATTTATTTCTAGAACACAGTTCCAGTAGTGGGATTGAATGAGAGATTGATCGCTCAATAATGTCCACAATGGTTTCCGACACCCAAATGGCTGTTCCCTCAAATAGTGCCCTATTTAATTTTTTTTGGGCTTTTAGTATGAATATGTTAGCCTTACTGTTATCTATAAGCTAGTGTGCTCCAAAAAAGTGACAAAATTTGCATTTAGAAGACCAAACCCAGCATTGAAAATGAAAATCAGGTTTATGTCAGAATCCAATGTCAGATTGACATTGATCTCCAACGTTGGATAGATATTGTATTGTGGTTGAAAATGAAAATCGGGTTGACGTCAGAAACCAACATCAGTCGGGTTCTGACGTCAACCCGTCTTTTATTTTCAATTAATATCCAACCTCAATCTGACGTCGGGTTCTGATGTCAATAAGATGCAGGGTTCTGATGTCAACCCGACTTTCATTTCCAACCAAAATGCAACCCTGCAACCAAAATCATCCCTGACTGATGTTACTTTCTACTCAAGGACCTTGACAAAATTGTAGTGGAGTAAAAATTATGATATTTGTCTTTCAAATGTAGCGAAGTTAAAGTACAAAGTACAAAAAATAATACTCAAGCAAAGTACAGATACTCAAAAAGTGTACTTAAGTACAATACTCAAGTAAATGTACGTTGTTACTGTCCACCTCTGTCTGATATAAAAGACACGCGAAGTGCAACTTGTATGAAGTTCAACTGCCTTTGCAATATTTCACATTTATATTTTTTGTATATATTTTATAGTTTTCACATGATTTGATATAATTGTATTGATTAGTTTGTTAAATACACATACGTTATCTGTTTGATTATTGTATTACGGTATGTTTTAATACAGTATCTCTTCAGTTTAAACTATAAACACATGCTGTCCACTCAAGTGGACATCTGAAAATCTCTTTGAAAAATGTGTAAAAAAAACACACCCCAAAAAAAACAATTCAAATCTTGTTTTTCATGCCCTAAGAGCAATAAAAACACATAGGAAAAAAATCCTGACTGAGGTTATCATAAATCATGCATGAAAAGGTTAAGTTAAGGTAGTAAGGAAATATTTTATTATTTATTGTTACAATATTGTTGGTAAATAAGAGAACAATAGATAAGTTTGACATGATGACTTGGCTCTTTCTTTAAGATGGCAAGCAATACCACAGCACAGAGGTCAAGATCATATAGAGAAAGAATAAAATCAGATCCACTTAAATATGCAGAGCCCCTCAAGAAGGACAGATAAAGATACCTGAAGAAAAAGCAACAAGGTGTTCATTTCAAAATATTGCCTATTTTATCTGTTATTCAACATTATATTCAACTGGTTATATTAAGGTTATATTAAGGCAATGATGACATAAAGGGTTTGCTTTAGTTTGCTCTAGTTCAGCATGTAAGCAGTGAAGAAATTATTTGCTGATTTTTAACACATATTTATGTTTTTTTTTTTTTGGATTGATTTTAATTTAAAACTATTGATTATATTTGTTTGTTCACTAATGCTGTTGCTTATTGATTTGCTCTGGTTCACCACATAGAGCAGTAGAAAAATAGTTTTTAATTGGAAGTTGCCTATCTATGTCATTTCCGCCACACACTGTCTCTTCCGCCACACCATGTCATTTCCACCACAACACATATTTTAAAGTAAAACATATAAAAAACATACAATCAAAACAACTATATTCAGTGGTGTTGATAATTGTGCAGTTAGGGGTAAGATATGTGTATACACTTTGAGAAATAGGCTACATGATTTTGAGCTATGACAAGTAAATGAAATGTTCCAGTGATCTAGTTTTAGGTGTTTTTTAGTGTAAACATTGTAAAATCTTTACAATTACATTTCTGAAAAATAAATAAATTACAAATTTGATCAGAGATTTGTGTGCTATTTAATCAAATATATTTATAACAGAATATATTTTATTATTTTCTCTTCAAAACACATGTTTTGCTATGTGATGGAAATGACCGTTTTCTTGGACTGTCAGGTAAAAATGGCAAAATTTATATATTATTCAATACAAATCATCACAGCCAACTTAAGGGAAGGTTTCTAGACAGATTGAGAAACCAACTGATACTAAAAAACTGTTTGTAGAAATGTTTTTATTTTCTGAAACTGTCTAAATGGCCCACCCTGTACGTATAATTTTTATAATAGAATATGATCATCTAACTTCTTGAGGACACGACTAAAGGATAGGCTCTTTAGTTACCGCGAGATTATCTCAATAAACTTTGAGTATGGTTTTTAGATAATTGGGAACGGGATTTAATTGTGAATCCATCGCACCGTGACCAGGAAGTAATAAATGTGACTGAAAACATTATATGTAATATGAAGATGGCTCCTTGCGTGCTTTCGTCTTCCTCTTCTCCGTTTTCTTGGCTTTATGGACTTTTCTGGCGTCGTTCAACTAAAAGATTGTCCATAAATATTTCAATTTTATCTGTTACTTTTGAGACATGTAAAAAGCCCTGCCCCAACACGACAAAACACTTAAATTACATTCAATGATGTTTAATAATAAAGTTATACTAACTTTTCAGTTACATAATCATACATATGTGTACATAATGTACATGTGGTATAATCACACTTTATGTAAAAATGCACACACATTCTCATGAGATCACGTTGATTCAGAGTTGTCTCATCTGAAGTCCTGTCAAGAGTTGGTCTCTTCACAGGTGTTGGGCATCTCAAGTCTTCATAAGAGGCTGGATCCAGACTGGAGCTGACATACTCTCTAGTTACCTCATGATGGGCATCCCGATATAAAACAGAGAAGCAAAAGGAATATAACTAGCTAAGCTGCTGTTCGCAACATTAAGCAAAGATAATCATCTAATTGTCATTGAAGATTGTCAGTCTCTGTTCAGTTACGTGTTAGAGATCTAATTACCTTAATACAATGAATGTAGTTATCATAAAATCAAACCATGTTTCAGTTCATAGTTGTGTTGCTGTAGTGGTTGAAGATGAGTGGCATTAGTGTTTGTTTGTTGTAGTATTGGTGTTGTCATATTGAGAGAAATAACAGCATCATCTTTCAATAGAGCAGTTTTATAGGCTTTTATCATATATCCTGAGTCAAATAATGTGTTTTTAACAGCAAACACTCAGAATAAAGTGAGATGATCTGCTGATGATCCTGAATGGCTTGTTGAATGAGTGTTGATAGTCTGAGGCTCATCAATATTAACAGATCTGCTGAAAACACTCTTTATTTCATGACAATAGTTCCTGTTTTCACCTCATTTATTATGCTGATGTCTTCAGATCTCCTGTAAATTGGCACTTAAGCTCGTTGGTGTCAACAGACTGAGGGTAATTGTTGGTTTCTATATAGAGATACAGACATAAATGCTTAGATGTGTCATTTAGTATTAAAACAAACTCAGTAACTGATAACTTTGATTTTCAGCTCCTCCTACAGTGGAATTCATCATCAGTGAAGCTCCTCCCACATCAACCACATCATCAGTGAAGCCCCTCCCAAAGCAAGCACATCATCAGTGAAGCTCCTCCTACTGTAATTCTCCAATAAACGCTGGAATATTCCCATCAGTCTACAAGTGAAGAATAGCATCAGAGCATCAGGAAGAGCTGAAATCTGTTAAGACTGAGTTTATTAAAGAGGACAGTGAGAACATGAGTGATCCAGAACCCTGCAGAATGAAACACACTGAAGATCCTGAAGAACAAAGAGGTTGGTGTTTATTCTTCATTCATTCATGATGCTGAAGAACATTCATGTTAGAAGCATTCAAGAACTTCATCAGTTTTAGATAAACAGGTAAACTATGAAATAGAAGAATATTTTCTTTCTTGTTTGTTTACCACAAATGGTCAGTAAAGGGAGGTTTGAGAAACTGTTATATTGATTGTCAACATCAGGTCCAACTAAATATTTTAGCTGTTTTATTTTACATTTATAACTGGCTCACATTTCTTTGCAACCATGTTATCAAACATTTTGACATTTCTCAATATAGTTTGCTGAGTATTGACACGATTCGATATCGATTGTTTTGGATATACTGTATCAGATAAAGTACATAGCAAATGTTCTCAAGGAAAGAAAATCTCTCAAATAATGCTGTAAACTACACATGAAATACACTTAAAATTACATATACTACACTTAAATTACATTCAAGGATGTTTTTTAAATAATAATAAAGTTATACTAACTTTACAATTACATAATCATATTTCTATGGTGGCTGTCAAAAAAGTTCACTGATTTATTCAAACATGCATCAAATATTGAACATTGAAAATTATAAGGAATGTGTAATGTGGTGCATATATTTATCAAAAATCTCCTCTCTAGAATTATTTTTTTCTAGCTGAATAACGAGTTATGGTCACTGAATATGTTTTTTTTTTGAATGATATATTTATCATTTTTATGATATATACAGGGTGAAAAGAAAATAAGTAACCAAACAAATAAATAAATGGGTATAAGTCAAGTCACCTTCATTTATATAGCGCTTTTAACAATATATATTGTTTCAAAGCTGTTTTACAATGGAAATTAAAGTGCCAGAGATTGTTTTTGTTTTATAGCAGCTCTAGAATAAAGTTATTGTCCAGATAAAGTTAGTTTTGATTGATTCACTTCCGTTGCAAAGATCATTAGTTATTAACTTAGGGGCCGCTTACACGACAAGGCTTTGGTCACTTTAAGAAACAAAAAAGAATACAGTTGATAACAGTTACAAATACATCTGACTAAAGTTAATTAGAAACAAACAATCCTTCACTTGATAAAGGTTTGGCCATTTGCTTTGTGAACACTTACACACAGACACACAAATCATGGACATTATTCAAAAAGATTAAATGATCATGAAAAAAGTCACGCTCATATTATTCTCAGTCAAAAATGAGTGCATTGGAAATTAATGAGACACATTTCATCTAGTGGAAGCTCATTTTTGAGATATCAACCTCAAATTTGGTGCAAACTCAAAACTGCTTGTTTAGATTTGTTGATTTTCTCACAGTTTTAGAGTTTTTTTTTTTTTTTTTGTTGAAAATACAAATTTCGGTAGCACTTTATTTTAGGGCTCTCACTTTTAACTAGTTGAATATTAGCATGCATATTACTAGGACATTGGCTGTTTATCAGTACTTATAAACCACATATTAATGCCATATTCTGCATGACCTTATTGTACATCCTTTAATCCCACACCATACCTAAACTTAAACGCTAAATAAAACTGCCTCACTAACTATTAATAAGAAGAAAATTAGGAGTTTTAGGCAAAAGTTGTAGTTAATAGTGAATGTGTTCCCCCATGCTGAGGTGTTACCCATATTTTACCGAAACATTTGAAATAGTATTCTTTTGTGCATTTTTCATAACAATAAACATAATTTCAAACAATAAACAACTTTTTTTCATTCAGTTTTTTTTCCGATCTTTCATTTTTGATCGCACCAGAGCAGTGGTTCTCAACTCCAGTCCTCGGGACCCGTTGCTCTGCACATTTTGTATGTCTCTCTTATCTGACACACTTAGTTCAGTTCATGGAGTCTCTCTTAACGAGCTGATGATCTGGTTCAGGTGTGTTAAATAAGGGAGACATACAAAATGTGCAGAGCAGCGGGTCCCGAGGACTGGAGTTGAGAACCACTGCACCAGAGGGTTAATACACAGTAAATTCCCCAGTGTTAAAGTAACACAGAAGCAGTGTTAAAGTTAGGCCTAGTCCACACGGACACGGGTATTTTTATAACCGGAGTTTTCCCTCCTGCGTTTTAAAAAAAATCCCGTCCACACATGCTCGGTTTAAAAGAAATCTCCGCCTACATGAAAACGCAAAAAACACGCTATCACGCGCTGTCAAGAGCATGCCACACCAGCAGGCGGCGATCGTAAAGCCACGTTGGCCAATCAGAAGCCTGAATCAGAAGCAAAAACCCCGGTTTTACTGTCTACACGACAACACTGCAACCGGCGTTTCTGAAAATCCTCACCCTGGCAGGGGTTTTCAAAAATGTTCGGTTTCAGTGACCTGATACTGCGTTTCCGTGTGGACGCACGGCCGAACCGCGTAAAAAAAGTCACGGTTATAAAAATACCCGTGTCCGTGTGGACAAGGCCTTAATTAGATAATTAAGTGATTAATTAACTGATGATTGAGCATTAGTGATGAACACCTGCTTTTAACAAGCAGAATCACTGAAGAAAAGAGAAACACAAGAACTACAACTGACCTCCAGCCACAGCCTCAGAGGCTGTGTACACAACACCGTTTTCAACTAAAAACGTAAAATTTAAGTGTTTTGGCCATTTGGGGTGCCTGAAAACACAGACAAGTTTGTGAAAATGGTCTCTGAATATGATAATGTTATTCATGCACATGTGTATTACGTGTTGAGTCTGTTGTGTTTCATCGCCATCTACTGGCCTGGCAGCAGAATACAGGCTTTTTAGTAGTTTTCGCGGATCCGTGTGAATGGGGATCATTTTGACAACGGTGTTGTCTGTGTATGCAGCAGGGGCGTAGCCAGAATTTTATTTTTGGGGGGGCCCATCTTAAAGGGTACATAACATGCACAGTTTCACCTAATCTCATGTTAATCTTGAGTACCTATAGAGTAGTAGTGCATCTTTAAAGGGGGGGGGGGGTGAAATGCTATTTCATGCATACTGAGTTTTTTACACTGGTAAAGAGTTGGATTCCCATGCTAAACATGGACAAAGTTTCAAAAACTAAGTTGTACGTTCGAAGGAGTATTCTTGTTCCAAAAATATTCCTTCCGGTTTGTCACAAGTTTCGGAAAGTTTTTTTCGAGTATGGCTCTGTCTTACGTAAGATAGAGCGGAATTTCCTTATATGGGTCCTAAGGGCACTTCTCCGGTAAGATCGCGCGCGCGCGCGCAACCGTAGACCAGAGCAAGAGAGTGAAAGCAGTTCGCCATCAAAGTGCCCTGTCCGGCTATAGGGAAGTCAATGTCACCAAAGAAGTGTGTTTTTGGATGCCAAGGCAAGACAACCCTGCACAGATTCCCAAAGAACCCAGCATTAAGGAACCCGTGGATGGAGTTTGTTTTCCTGAGCATAAACGGAGTTGTGTAAGACTGTTGTTCCCTGCATTTCGACGATGATTGTTTTATAAACAAAGCCCAGATCGACGGATTTGCATATCGTCTAATGCTTAAGGATCGAGCAGTCACAATGATAAAGGTTCTCGGTCGTGCGTTGGAACGGTGAGTAAAACTGTTGAACAAATGTCTCTGTGTGTTGTTAGCTAGGCGGGTAAGCAAAGCTAAGCTTCGCCCACACGGCCCGCCCCCAGCCGCTCGTTTTTTTCCGGAAAGACTCGGTACAGCCTATCTTTCAATTAAAAATATAATAAAACAAAAGACTTTTTGGAGATATGAAGGATGCAATATTACTCTATATGTACTCAAGATTAACAGGAGATTGAGTGAAAATGAGCATTTTACCCCCCCTTTAATATCTCCAAAAAGTGTTTAGTTTTATTATATTTATAAAAGAAAAATACAGCTTTCCGATTCTATCCGGAAAAAGCCGAGGTCCTGGAGGCGGAGCTATAGAGTCAAGCGGTAGTGCTTGATTTCCAGCAAACGACAGAAATCTGATCCAGTTGTACTTACATGAATGGGGTCTTTTATCACTGGGACTGCTCCACGTTTTAATAGCAAACGATTTGCAAATCCAGCGTCGACCTGGGCCTTGTTAATAAAGCATTCATCACTGAAATGACCAGAACACACAACCGCACTTCCTACACTCCCGGAAAAACAAACTGCATCCACTGTTCCTGTAACACTGGGTTCTTTGGAAAGCTGAACACTGTAAGCTTTCCCTCACATTCAAATACACACTTTTTTGGAGACATTCTTGAACAAATCCTATGCAGCGCTGCCGATGATTTCCTGTTGAAGCGCGTTGATGTGCGCGGTCTCGCTCTCCTCTGGTCGACGTGTGCGCGGGCGCGCTTTTTTAGGCTATTGAGGAGATTAAGAAGATGAGGCACGCGGGAGTATGAAAATCTCGACTGTTGCTTGTTCTCACACGACAGCATCAAACTTCTGTCATGCTGACACTTTGACCCAGGGGATCTTTTAAAAAACTTTCAATTGTTTTACTCAAAGTCAACAAAAAACCGAGCAGGACCAAGCCATTTTACAGCTGATCGCCGTCAAAAAAGTTCAGGAGGTAGGCTATTTCTTAGCGATGGTGATTTAATGTTGGCTATTTTTAGTCCAGTGCCTGTAGGGCTATACAAGATTACTATTACTAGTATTGACCAAGTTCAGAGGCTGTCATATGTGGATCAACTTACTTTGTTGTGAATTTCAACAGTTAAAATATGAAAAACTTTTATATTGATTCAATGGATTAATTGCATTTTGGAAAAAAATGTGTCATGAATTTATTGCATTTTGGGGGGAAACTAATCCTTTTTTATAATAAATATTTGAAAATAAAAATATGGATTTGAAATTATGTTATTATAACCTAAAATATGCTATGTGAAAGTTTGAAACAAAAAATAGTGGTTTTAATCTTTCCACTCTCTTGGTAAAGAAAACACATTATATACTCAAAATTAATCATAATGAATTTATCGCGTTTTGAAACCAAACTCTTCATATACAACAGATATAGGCTATACAGTAAATGTGGTCATCACTGGCCTGGTTGTGAAGGCGGTTCATCAATTGCAAACAAGTCATTGCGCATTGTGCCGATCTGAGTCGAAGTCTCACCGCTATTCTGTGATGAAATATGTGCGTTTCTGTCTCCTAGCCGCTTCACTCGCTGTCGTCTTGTAGTAAGCTGAAGCAAACTCAGATGTAGATGGCTTATTTTCTCCTTCTCGCTCATCTTTTCGTGCGTAATATTGTACTTTGCACAGCGCTGCCATTCACCGCATGAACTCTCACGCGAAGATGACATCGTAGGTTACGCACAACACGTCAAATCAAGTTTGAAAACAGCCGCATTTTACCGCGCAGTATTTTGATTGATCAGTCTATCAATTAGACTAACACATCAATAATTTCTTATTTTTATTATTTTATTTTAAGCCATCAGAAATCTGAGGGGGCCAGACATATAAATGAGGGGGCCTAGGCCCACCCAGGCTACGCCACTGGTATGCAGAAAACTCAAAGGAATATTGTTTCAGTTTGAAGCATTTCGTTGTTGTGTAAACGTATCCTTAGATGAAATATTAGGGACTTTAAGCAACAGCCTCTGGTGGAACGGCAACGGCATTCTGGCGTTGTATTGCGCATGCGCGAATTTAACTGCTACTTTGTGACGTTCTACTTTAACGGTCTACTACGGGAGAACAGCTGATTTGCCGGAGTCGCTACAACGTGAGAGATTAGGTAAATAAATGTTATGTTTTGTGGCATATGACATTGTAATTGCATCAGTTTATGATTGTACCACTAGTCTTTTATTAAATATGTGTTAAAATGTTTTAAACTTCAGCTAATTTTAACGATTTTTTCCGTTTGTATAAAGATATGTCTGTTGTTAGCAACAACACCTCAGGCAGCATTGAGATTAGAGATGATGTGAAGCGAACAATGTAAGTATTGCATAAACATCCTTATCAAATCCATGTTAAATGTATTACTATGCTATTAAAATATTTTTAATTGGGTAAAGTAGATTAACAGATTAGAAATATATTAATGGATTAGTTATTATTATTAACTTAGTTATCTATCAATATATACTTACTTTTCAAAAATTTGCTATATTTACTTAATGTTTCTTGTTGATTAGAGTCCCTATGGAGTGGAAAGAGCAACATGATGTGCTTCTCTGTAGAGAAATCCTGCTCACAGAACCATACAGGTACAAAAAGGGCAGTGTTGACAAGGGCAAGGCCTGGTCAACTATAGCAGACACACTGAATTGCTCTCAAGAACCCAAATTCAGAGTTATGCAGAGGTCAGTGAGGGAGAGATTCAACTTGATTCAGACGAAATACAAGGCCAGAAACAATAGAGATGAGAAGAGCAGTGGAACATCTGCAGAAATAACAGAACTTGATGAACTAATTGAAGAAATAACAGAGAAAGAAAGAGCAGCTGAGGAAAACAAAGGGAGTGATGAGAGTATGAGGAAGTTAGAGACGGACAGGGCCAAAGCAGAAGAGGCAAGGAAGAAGGCCATGGAGAGGGTTAGCCAGACCAGCAGGAGGCTTAGTGAAGAGGGAGAGGACTGGACAAACAACAAACGTAGGAGAAGGAGTGGGAATGACACCATTGAGTTTTTGAGGGAGAGAAGCCAGACTGAGAGCGCTCTAAGAGAAAAGGAATTATAATTGAAAAAAATACAGGTTGAAGAGCAAGCAAAAGCAGCACAACAAACACAAAAACAGATGAGTGACATGATGCAACTAATGCAACAACAGCAACAGCAAATGCAGGCAATGCAGACTATGCTACTTCAGCAACAGCAACAGCAAGGGCAAGCATTACTTACCCTCATTGAAAATTTGTCAAAGAAATGATTATTCTTTTGAAATTTAAAAACATTTATTTGTGATTTCATTCATAAATCATTCAATGTATAAATCTTTTTGTTAATAATAAAATATAAAATCTGTTAACATAAAATATCATATTTTTAATAACATGTTAGTAGCCTAGACTTTATTACTTTACTTTATGTATATTGTGTGTTTGTGTAAACTAACTACATATGTATACTATATTTTTTGTTAATAATAAAATAAAAATGTGTTATTATAAAATGTCTCATTCTTTTTAAATACAATTCTGGTTTTATATTGTGTGTTTGTATACTATGTTATATTTATTCATTTTTATTTTTAAATTTGTTTATATATACATAGGCCTACATAGCACAGTGTAGTTTTGCATGTATGTGTTACCTCATGAAAAATAGTCACGAATGTGTGGAGGATCCAAGTTAAAAAACTGTGATGTCTGATTACCGTACAGACAAGTTAGTGCATTTCTTAACAAAGCAGATACAACATACAATTTTCCAACACTACTCAAACTAATTTTTAAATTCTTTTTGAAGTCCATGAACTTGAAGTAGTTTGCTATGTCCCCAAACAACCACTACACAGACACTCTGACTTCACTGGAATGACAATGTTTCCATAGATGGTAAATTATTCAGACATACCTACAGGGCCGTACAGATGGGCAATCAAACCATTAGGAATGGCTACTGCCTGGTATTTTAGACTGTGGATGCGTTTGTGTCCATTATATAGGATCCTCTGTGTTACACCTGGTCTGGCAATGGGTCGTACAGTGCCATCAATAAACCCAAAGCAATTATCCAGAGGGGCTCCCATTTGGAGGATGCAGTCAGCATATGTTCTCAATGCCACAGGGTTCAGTATTTTTTCATTCCACTGCGTTATCCTGTGATGATGTGCAGAATATATATAGTCCAGCACGGAGTTTGTGGCCATGCACAGGACTGGGACTTGTCGGTGACCAAACCTTTGCATCATGTCACTGTATCGGCAAGGGTATGCCAGCCTCTTAAGGAGCATACACAGTGCCTCGACTCCTCCCACAACACTTCTCTGATCACAAACGATCTCATTGGGAATCCCGAGAACATCTACCAGAATTGGTAGGTCACATTTTCTGACACGAAATTCATTTAGGCATTCGTCTTCCTCCCTTCCTCCCTTCCAAGGCAAGTATTGCTTACATGGTAAATCAAGGTTTTTAGACTTATTTACATTATACAATAGTAAAAACTCCTCTTCTGACAAAAGATTGTCATTTAATGCCAAAAGCAATCCTTCTCTTGCTTTTTTAAATGCAATTTTTTTGTATCTCAGTAAATGAATTAATGCCGCGTTGCGCTGTCCTGTTTACGGTTGCTTAGTGATTTTTAAGTTCTTGGCTACGGCGGTGTGACAGCATACTTCCGGTTGCCGTAGTCGTTCCATTCGCAGCTGTCGCTTAAAGTCCCTACTAATAGAATAAGGGGGATATTCTTCTTGGCAAGGAGAATAATCTTTCTTAAGAGTTGGTAAAAGATCGTACTGTCGTTTCGGTGGACAAACAGATCAGTTGATTGTAAAATTAATTCTGCTACAATTAATTCTGAAAGCTGATCTAAATATTTTATACATACACAATTATAACTTATAATTAATTGTATATATTTCCCTTTTTGAGCTAATTTGCTGGCGTTGTGTGTGCCTCTCTCACACACACACACACACACACACACACACACACAACTCAAACCTTCAATAAAATAATCATTCATACAATTCAAAAAGGTTTAATCACGGGCTTCATTGCACAGGATATGCGCTGTGAGAACGTCTCAGTTACGTATGTAACCCTCGTTCCCTGAGTAGGGAACGGAGACGTCACGTCGGATGACGACAAATGGGGTTTCGCTTAGAAAGCGTATCACCTTCGAGTATATAAAACGAGCCAATGGCAATGAAATGCCATGGGTCTGCGGAAATTGCATAGCATATCTCCACCCCACGCCGGGGGTATATAAGGAAGTACGCTGGCAACATGCAGATATGTTTCTTCACTGAGGATCCGAGACTGAACTCAGGGGTTCCCAGCGGTACATAGGGCCCAGTGATGCGTGGGTTGATCCGAAATGAGCGGGTGCCTGCGGTCACCCGCGGTTACGAGTCATCCAAAAATATTTTTAATGATATTCGGGTCGCGGTCGGTCGGGTCGTTTGAAATAAAGATGCCAATTAAACCTTTGTCATTTATATAGTTCTAGACACAATTTTCTATGAATACTTTTTAAACATAATTTACACTTTATTGGCTGAATAACTGGCGCGAAGATGACGCACGAGCTCAGTCTGCAGGTAGAGATGGAGGCGGCAAGAGAAAAGGTGAAGACTGGGGAGTGGAAGCTCCGCAAATACACAAATAGAAAGAGCAAAGTGTGGGAGACATTTGCCGAAATAATGAAAGATGATGACCAAAGTGCTGACTTTGTCATGTGTAGGCTACTTCTTGCGATGCTATTTACACATTTGATAACCACAAAACTGGCACGACCAACCAGGCACGGCGCCAGGATTCCAGTTTTGGATAAGCCAGACCAATTGTGGGTGGGCCTTAAATTAAAAACGTTAAATAAAATAAAAATAAAAAAACGTTATCCAATCACTGCTAAACCTAATAAAAAAAATATTGACTAATATAGCCTACTGTTATATTATCTGTGCGTATACATAATATAGATTTTAATAGCTTGATGCTCTTTAAATATTGTGTTGCATTTTAAAAGTAAATCCGCGATCGCTCTCCATGGTTCTGACCAAAGAAGAGCGCTTTGGAATCTCCATTATGCATATACCTGGGCTGCATTTTCCGATAACATTGTCTCTTAGCGCGCTGCGATAACTTAACTAAGGTATACTACTGTCACCGGTGCAGGCCGGGGCGGACTCGGATGACCAGCCGCCCCTGACTCCAGACACCACCGTGAGGAGCCGACACCACAGGCACGCAGCAGACGGACAAAGGAGGAGGCAAGTAATTGAGTTCACAAGTAACAATCTTTATTGAATAATAATCAACTTGAGGAAAGAATAAGCAACTCTTGTCTTCTAAGGCTATTTGACCGGAGTAGCCGCTGGATCGATTCTTCACTGTCTTCGAGACACAATGGTGTAATAGTGGCTGGGAAGGCTTACTCCACAGCGTTGCTGCACATCTGCAGGATTCAGACGGTAAATAACAGGCAATGTTTCTTCGCCCAACAGCAGATTCTCTTATCAGGACATGCAAGGGAAATCGTGACTTTAAAACTCACTTCACAGCGTTGCTGCACATCTGCAGGTCTCAGACGGTAGGTAACAGGTAAGGTTTCTTCCCTTAACAGCAGATTCTCTAATCAGGACATGAAAGGGAAATCGTGACTTTAAAACTCACTTCACAGCGTTGCTGCACATCTGCAGGTCTCAGACGGTAGGTAACAGGTAAGGTTTCTTCCCTTAACAGCAGATTCTCTAATCAGGACATGAAAGGGAAATTGTGACTTTAAAACTCACTTCACAGCGTTGCTGCACATCTGCAGGACTCGAGACGGTAGGTAACAGGTAAGGTTTCTTCTCTTAACAGCAGCTTCTCTTATCAGGACGTGAGAGGGTAATTGTGACTTTAAAACTCACTTCACAGCGTTGCTGCACATCTGCAGGACTCAGGCAGTAGGTAACAGGTAAGGTTTCTTCTCTCAGCATCAAACACTTTCATCAGACATTAGCGAGAGACTCAATAGGCAGCTTTACCAGCGATGTTGTACATCTTCAGAGCTCGGTCAGTAAGTATAACGATTCAGACTTTTCCACAGCTATACGGTTCTTCACAAGACTTGTACTTTCAGAGAGAGAGAGAGGATTAACAGGAGCCTTCAATGAGGGATTACTTCACGACAATACTCAGTGGAAGAGAGGATAATACAAAGCATTACTTCACCAGTTCAGTTGCATCGTTCTGGGATTTAGATGGAGACCAGTAGATCATCTCACAAGAATGAAAGCAGGCGTTGGAAGACTCTTCTCAGCATAGCACACAGCACTCGTGTCCACTACAAATCCACAGCATTAATTCGACGTGCATCAGGTAAGGCAAACAACTGCAAATCACTCACACAGTAGGGCTGATCAGAAGCCTCGCTTCATCCATGCATTTCAACGGGAATATTCAACTCTCAATTCCTCTCCAATGTATCTGAAACAGATGTCCTCCTCAACAGTAAATTTCACATTCACAGTCTTTTCTTCAAGCTTTACATTTGATTCAATGATGAAATTAATTCACTTATCTTTCTTCCTTCCTCTTCCAGCGCAGATCCAAGCTGCAGTTCAATCCAGTAGTATTCCACCAGCAGTTCTAAACGACAGACTCCAATGACAGTTCTTCACTTACACGAATTTCCAGGATCACAGCATCAAATGTAAGCACTCAAACAGGAGATCTTCTACCCCAAAACACAACGACAGAGACCCAGCCAAACAACTGATCAACTGAACACCGATTGACTTTTACCAGTTCCAACCTCGACCTCAACTCGACTCTGAATGGCTCTTTTATCCTCCTCTTGTGAAGCGGAAAGCCTGTGCAAACACCGCTCCTCTCTCCCTCACACCTGTCGTGCATCGGCGGTAATTAGTTTGGACAATATCTCCGCTACACCCGAAACCGGAGTGAGGCGTTACACCAAAATAATTCCCCTCGGGGAACATGGAAAGAAAAACAAGGTTCCGCTTTTCCCAGCATTTTGTCACCCGTGACACTACCAGTAAAGGTAGATCATTGCTAGGCGTCTTCAGGGCTATCATCCACTCGTGAGGCAGAGGCGCTGAGAGGCAGAGGCGCTTACGCCCTCCTAGCAACGGCGCTGTTTTTGGTAAAACATGATTTTGACGACTTCCTTAAGTTTTGTTTTATAGAAAACTCTTTTTAAAAGATTTTCGTTTTGTATAAATTGTATCTTAATTTTGATCAATGTTTTATCAATCAATTGCCCGTATTTATTAAATAAGAAGCAAATATATAGCAGACAAAATAAGGCGCCGGTACGCGATCACTGCATGTGAACTGGAGGGCGCCGAAACTCAGCTTGTGCCTCACAGATTTGATAAATATAGGCTATATTTCAGCGACACAGCAATTACTAAACAATTAAATGTCTCCTTGCTAATTTAGACACATTCATAATCATTACTTTAACCGGTTCTTTGTGGCAAGCTTTATGCGTGCGGTCATTACGCTTATTCCTGTAGGCTAGCCTATTTAAGTAATTAATTTAATATAAAGGGGCGATTTGTCCACGAATGGCTTAAATGAACAACTAGTCAACTAGAAAAAAAATTAGTCGGAGGCAGCCCTTATTCCACATATTTTCGAACCAGCAGGCCATCTGGGTTGGGTGAGCGACCATGAGGGGAGCGGAATATTCAGAAATGCGCTCTCCGCTCACGAGCTCTGATCGGAACAAACCCGAACCTCACTGTCTGCTGAACTTGCGCAGAAACATCAAAATAGACAGCCAGCTTTTTAAAATTGTTTTTAAAACTAAACATTTAGACTATTTTAGTACAAATTATGAGCTTATATTGACGATTTTTTTATAATTCTTGACAAAATTAGAATATTAAGTTTTATTAAGACGCTACGATGAGCATTATAGCTACTTCAGGAAGCGGGTCGGGTACAATATTTTCTTTTCCGTTTTTTGCGGTCCGAGTTGCGGGCGGGTTAGTTGAAAACGTCGGTCGGGTGCGGTTTGTTTATACATTGACCCGCGCATCACTGATAGGGCCCTATAAATTCCGTTTTATTTTTTTCCAAATTCCGTTTTATTTTTTCCCAAATTCCATTTTTTTCGTTTTAATTTTTGGGAATTCCGTTTTTTTTTACCCTTTACTGTTATTTTAGTTGTAAAAAGAGTGCTTTTAATGTTAATGATTAAAATGTACACAAATACAATAGGAATGACCTTAAATGTATTGAGGTAACAAACAAAATTCTAAAAGGTGTTAAATGTGGTTTGATTTGTTTACATTAGTGAGTGTATTAGGCTAACTAATATGAACCACAAGCAATACATTTGTTACTGTATTTATTAATCTTTGTTCATCTTAGTTGAACAAACAATGAAGAGCTGTATTTGTATTATGTTACTTCACACTGTGCATTAGGCTAACTAATGTTAACGAATACAACTTTTGATTTAAATAATGTAGGCTACTGTCGTAAATGGTGAAATTAACATTAATAAAGATTAATAAATGCTGTAGAAGTACAGTTTATTAATAGTTAATGTTAACTGATCTAGTTAACTAGAGTTTAATAAATGGAACATTATTGTAAAGTGTTACCGATTTTGTTATACACCGAAGCGAGTGTTGGACAGATCAGTTGTTTTAACCATTCATTAAAGTGAATCGGTTCAAAGGAGTCATTAGTTCGCGAATCGGACGTATCATTTGCAGACTTGTACACGTTGTGTGATTATCCCAGCAGTTAGGACATCGCACAAGATTTGTCAACACAGAAAACATTTCATCATTGGATAGGTTTTGTTTAGTTTATTGAAAGTGTTTATGTCAGCTGAATGGGTGGAACGCTTTTCAGAGAAGAAGGCAACGTAAAAAAGTTATTGTTTTTTTTGCACAATTCACACCCAGCGATAATTCAGTAAAAAAAAATTGAATGCTCCACGTGAAACTCCGGTCTTCCGATCTTTTACCATCGTGTCAATTTTTTCAGTTATGTGCCCTATCGCAAGCGCAGCAGTCATACATCACTCACTGATCAAATAAGGCTTTGGCGAGACAAAAAGAGAGAGACGCGTGAGTGACAGAGAGACGGAGGGAGAGCAGGTAAAGGAAACACAGCGGAATGAATACGTTGTGTGTTTTATATAGCGTAAACAAAATGTTTTATAACGAAATGCAATATGTGGCGGCCGGTGTTGATTCTGTGACACTTTGCCACAGATTAGTCCATGTGTGGGAAACACTGCACCCAGATTTCCTTCCCCCGGTCTACATTTTCCTCAGACATATGTTTTTCTCCCACACAAAAACAGAATTTTATTCCAAATGTGTAAAATTCCACGAAATTCTGCGTTGACACTAGATTCCGCGTTAATTTGCCAATTCCACGATTCCGTCCGTGATTGCGGAAATTATAGGGCCCTAGGTACAGCTGAAGTGACAGGGAGACGTAACGTTTCCGTTCCCTTCTCAGGGAACGAGGGTTACATGCATAACCGAGACGTTCCCTTTCGTGGTCACTCCGAGTTACTTCGGATGACGACGAATGGGGTCCCCAATCACGCCACCTCGGCTGTCTTCCAGTGCCCTGCATAAGTCTGAGCTCCCTGTCGTGAGACTAGCACGGACGAAGGAGTCCTACTTAACACAGGAATACCGAGGTATACTGGGAAGCATATCTCAGCGGAAATATGCTATCATGCCCAACCGAAGGGGGGGACTTGGAATACACATATGACTCAAAGGGCTGCATATGGAGAATCACTGGGGTGTCCAGTCGCAGGTGGAATATTTCAACCCCAGGGGTGGCAAGGTGGCTTGCCGAGGGAAAGACACATGCTCAGAGAGACTTACAGTGGAAATACACATGTGGGGGTCGCCCAGAGGGGGAACCATGCACATGGAGGCACCTAGCCAAGCATGAAAGCTGCCAGTGGCATAACTCTGGCGTTGACATCGACAGTGCTGGAGGAACTCTGCAGAGAGGCTCACCTGAGGAGAATATCGCACGTATCCCGTCTATGGAGAGGAATGACGAGCAAGCGAAGACACCTGAGCAGAATCTAGTACCGGCTAGTTGAAGCGAGTACATGAGAAGAAACTGGCTCCATTCGGAGATTATAGAATCTCGCGAATGTGTTAGGTGTCGCCCAGCCTGCAGCTCTGCAGATGTCTGTTAGCGAGGCGCCATGCGCTAGAGCCCAAGAGGATGCCACACTCCGAGTGGAGTGGGCCGTCTCACCAAGGGGGCATGGTCGACCTTGCTGCTGGTATGCGAAAGCAATGGCGTCCACTATCCAGTTAGACAACCTTTGCTTGGAGAGAGCCTTTCCCCTTCAGCTTTCCACCATAACAGACAAAGAGCTGGTCTTGAAGGTCCTGAAACACTGTGTTCTGTCTACGTAAGCACGGAGGGCGCGTACTGGACAGAGCAGTGCCAAGGCTGGGTCTGCCTCCTCCAAGGGCCGCGCTTGCAGGTTCACCACCTGGTCTCGAAAGGGTGTGGTGGGAACCTTGGGCACATGTCCAGGCCGGGGTCTCAGGATCACGGGAGAGTTAGCCGTCCCGAATTCCAGGCACGCTTCGTCAATCGAAAATGCCTGCAGGTCCCCTACCCTCTTGATGGAAGCCAATACAACCAGGAGCGCTATCTCCATAGACAGGAACTTAAGCTCCACTGATTGCAGAGACTCAAAGGGAGCACACTGCATGGCAGTTAAAACCACTGAGAGATCCCAAGAGGGTACGAGGGGAGGACGAGGAGGATTCAGTCTCCTCGCTCCCCTCAGGAACCTGATGATCAGGTCGTGCTTTCCCAGAGACTCACCATCAACTGCGTCGGGATGTGCGGCAATAGCGGCCCTCGGTCAGGGAATAAAACAGGTCGCAGTGGGTCGAGTCGTGGGAGGCAAACAGGTCTACCTGTGCGTCCCCGAACTGATCCCAAATCAGCTGAACCGACTGGGGATGTAGTCTCCATTCTCCAGCGAGAGGCCGAAGCCGAGACAGCTTGTCGGCTGCAAGGTTCAGGTCTCCTGGGATATAAATGGATCGAAGCGACCTCAGATGCTTCTGACTCCATAAGAGGAGGTGGCGAGCGAGTTGCGACATACGGGGGGAATGTAGACCACCTTGATGGTTTATGTACGCTACTGTCGCGGTATTGTCTGATCGGACTAGTACGTGCTGGCCCCTGAGCAATGCACGGAAGCAGTGCAGGGCGAGACGTACAGCCAGCAACTCAAGGCAATTGATATACCAAAGGCGCTGGGGTCCTGTCCAGGAGCCCGCGGCAGCATGTCCATTGCACATGGCGCTCCAGCCCGTGGTGAAGGAATCTGTTAAAACAACAACATGCAGAGAAACTTGTTCTAAGGGCACTCCGGCCCGTAGAAAACTGAGGTTCGTCCACGGGGTGAAGGTCTGACGGCAGGCCGGAGTCACTGGGACTTGGAGCATGCCGTGTTGCCATGCCCACCCCGGGACTCGATCGCGAAGCCAAAGCTAAAGCGGTCTCATATGATGCAATACGAGCGGTGTTACTGCGGCTGTGGATGCCATATGCCCCAGGAGCCTCTGAAACAGTTTCAGTGGAACCGCACTCTTGTCTTCGAATGGGAGAACCGTGTACTGGTATGCCCGCCCCTCGAAAGCAAACCGAAGAAACGGTCTGTGTCGAGGTAAAATGGAGACATGGAAGTAGGCGTCCTTCAGGAACCTTTGCTGCAAACCAATCCTGCGGCCGCACACACCGGAGGATGTGTTTGGCCGTGAGCATCTTGAACGGCAGCCTGTGAAGGGAGTGGGTCAAGACGCGCAGGTCGAGGTTTGGCCGTAACCCACCAGACTTCTTCGGTACAATGAAGTAAGGGCTATAGAAGCCGGACTTCATTTCGGCTGGAGGGACAATCTCGATCCCAGAGGAGGCCAGGGGAGGACCAGTGTCCCACGAGGGCGTGCTCTGACAGGGGTCTGGCGACAGAGGGTGATGAGAGGAGCGTGGCGCGTGCTGTCATCCGAGACCGCGGTGACAGAGGGGGATAATAGTGGTGGGACCCGAGGGCGGCGCACACTATGGCCCAAGAACTCTGTGGGCTCAGGGTTGTGTGAATCAGTACTTTCTTTAACCACATTAGGGTATTGGTCGTCGTGGGACGAGCAGCGGGGAGTGGAGAACAAAAGATTCTTCCCCGGCCCTCCACCTGTGGAAGGAGTGGCCCTGCTACCATCTCCTCTGAAGAACTGATCATCAACCCTGAGCAGCCCATCTCAGGCATCTCAGCTTAGCCTGGCGTTTAGCGGGGAGCGGGGCCGGAGAGGGCTGTGGCGCCTTCCTGCGGCTTCCTCCACGACGCGGCCCGGGTGGAGGCTGCTGCTGGGGCCGTGCGGGAGGGTGCCCATGGTGGCGAGCAGGCTGAGGATTCTGTGCCGACAGCTGGGTGGAGGCAGCAGTGGGCAGTCGGGGCAGAATATGCTTAATCGCCTCAGTCTGCCTCTGAGCGGTCGAGAACTGTTGGGCAAAGTCCTCGACCGCACCGCTGAAGAGGCCGGCCTGGGATATGGGGGTGTCGAGCAGACGAGTCTGCTCTGCCTCCCGCATATCAGCCAGGTTCAGCCAGAGATGTCTCTCCTGGACCACAGCTGTGGACATCACCTGACTCAGAGAGCGTGCCATCACCTTCGTCGGTGGCGGCACATAGCTCATCAAAGAGCCTTGGGTCAGTTCTGCCCTCGTGCATGTCCTTGAGCATCTGGGCCTGATAGACCTGTAAGATGGCCATGGCATGCAAAGACTTCGCCACGAGAGTGGACGAAAACCTACAGGCTTTGGATGGGTGCTTAGGGTCACCACGAGAGGAAGCGCTTGTCGGACATAGCTGCATCGCGACAGAACTTTCCACCGGGGGAATCCCAGTGTACCCACGGCAGGGGTGGTAAAAGTACTCAAAAGTTATACTCAAGTAAAAGTAGTTATACATAAATAAAAAATGACTCCAGTAAAAGTAGAAAGTCCTCCATTCAAACATCACTTGAGTAAAAGTACAAAAGTATCCGATTTAAAAAATACTTAAGTACTGAAAGTAAAAAGTAAATATTCAAAATTAAAATATAAATGTAAATATAAATAATTAAGCAGATTGTTTTGGGAGTGATATGCAATGTTTTAATTGAACAAATGATGTGATTAGATACTGCAATTAAGAATTTGTTAGATTTGCAATCAAGAGACAATGAAGCACCTTAACGCAGTAGCCTATACATAGTTCCCACATGACGTCACAACACACGGGCATTTGCCGACCCGGCGCCATTTCTGTGGGCATGCTGTGGGCAGAACATTACACGAAGAAGCTGAAACGAGTTAATTTCGTGATAAAAAGTGAAAATGGTCATCTCCTGCTGGGTCAATGGATGTTCAAATCGTGCCGGAGGTTCAGTTAAATTTGGATTTTACAGTATACCCGTCATTAGACTTCATGAATGTGACAAGACGAAGCTTTTGTCAGAACAACGATGGAGGTTATGGCTGGCGAGGATAAACAGGAAAGAAACTCCCTCAAAACACGCAAGAATTTGTTGTTTTTTATTGCGAGTGTCCACATATAAGTTAACACTTTGCAGTTTGAATGATGTCCTGTATGTACAAAATGACGAGGTATTAAAAACATACAAAAACAACATTGTTTCCACTGTTCGATCGCGCCCGCGACTCTCTCTCTCACTCACACACACACACACACAGACACAGACTGACGCACACACACACATTCCAGCCTTGCAATCTCAGATTATGTCCCTAAAGAACCCGCGTATAAATTAGTTCCGCATTAACTGTTACATTAATTTGCACGCAAGTTTTATTTATTTTGGCGAACTAACTGACTGCTGCGTGAGCATAGGCTGACAAAGAGCTCGATCGCGGCCTCGCGCGTTCTTTTTTTTCAAAAGAAAACCACGTTTTTCATTGGTTTGGAAAGCCAGTGTAATAAATACTTGGGAGTGGGCATGGGGAAATGTATCGGAGTAAAAAGTAAACTTTGTCTTTAATATTGTAGTGGAGTAAGAGTGAAAGTAGATGCAAATAAATCATACTCAAGTAAAGTACAGATCCCCGAAATAACTACTTAAGTAAAGTAACGAAGTATTTTTACTTCGTTACTTACCACCACTGACCCACGGGCAGCGACCTCATCGAGGGAAGGAAAGGCGGAGGAAGTCGACGAGCGATCGCGGGAAGACAATGGTGTCTTCCAGGACCTCGTGACTTCCTCATGCACGTCAGGGAAGAAAGGTATTGGGGTTGTACGGCGACGAGGGTCAGCGGCCGCACCCAAAAACCAATCGTCCAACCGCGAGCGCACTGGGTCGGGTGGTGGGGACCACTCGAGTCCAATGGCCGCGGCTGCCCGGGAAAGCATGGCCGTCATTTCGGGATCCGACTCGGGCAATGCTGGCACGCCTGAAGGTGGCAGCACAGCCGAATCATCACTTCCCAATTACTCCTGCCTGCCTTGTGATGCAGTGATCGACATTGCATCCTCATCTGGAGCGCCAAACGAGATCCGCGGGCCGCGGGGCCTCCGTAGAGGGAATTTGTTTTATATACTCGAAAGTGATAGGCTTTCTAAGCGAAACCCCATTCGTCATCATCCGACGTAACTCGGAGTGACCACGAAAGGGAAACACACTTTCCTTGATGATGCGCTTCCAGTGTGTGTTCTCCCCTGACGGTATTTTCTTTAAAAATGCTCTACGAAGGCATCATTTATGTCGTTGGGAATGCAGTGCGATTATATATTAAAAATATGAAACTCAATTACAGAAGGCTGCTTTCGATTTCAAATACTAACGTACATTTTGTGAAGAGTGATCATCTCTGTGTAAGCGGTTAAATGTTCTTGCATTTCAAAATGCTTTCATGATGTAAAATTAATGTAAACACAGTCAGTTATGTCTTTAAGCCGGGATTAAAGCTACACTGTGTGATATTTTCCCCCATCTAGTGGTGAATTTGTATATGACTACCCAGTGAATATTAGTTTATGTTCCTTTCGATTCTGAGTGCGTTATAATAACTCCTACGGTGGCCGTATTATTCCAAGATTAACATGGCTTCCGGTTCGACTTTTTCACCATTGACACGAGGAAAAGTAACGCAAGTTATACTAGAGGTCGTTTTGGCGTTATGCACAACCATAAAACTTCGAATTTACACAAATAGGCTGAATTACCTGTCGAGAAGAAAGCAGGAAACTTCGACGTCCGTTTTAAAATCTGTGCTCCTCATGAGCTCTTTCCATTTGGGAAAAGTTACTCCAGTATTGACTTTGGTCTTGCTGATTTGCCTGTCGCGTTGACGATTTAATTCTCTCTTTCGCTTCCTTGGCGACTCTGATACATGTCCTCGAAAATAGGCGTGATCCTCCATCAGCAATCTTTCAAATCTGCCGGCATTCACGAGTAATCTCCCCCTCGCATTCTTCACGGTGTCACTGAGTGTAAACGCGAAAGGCGAAGCTTGAATTTACAGGTATGTCCCTCTTTGGCGAATGTATTTTCAAGATGGAGTCGCAACATGGCTGCCTTCATTCGAACCCCTCACCCATATGTACTTTCAATGGCAGATTATAAACTTACGAGAATACATTATTACTTGAAAGAAGTAAATATACATTGAGCACATACATTTTTGAAAGATCTAAATAGATAAAAAACTATATAAATACTGTTCGTTTTCTCAGACAAACCGCTCGTTTCGTGTCTTAGGCCATCAATGTGCACTAACGATGGGGAATTGTTTAATTTGGACTTTTATCTGCATGCTCTTGGAGTCAGTATCCATATGCCTGCATTATATGACTGACAGACAAGAACGGATTGACCTAAAAATATCAAAATTGAAACTACTGCAGAGACAAAGACACCTACATCTTGGATGCACTTCAGGTAAGCTAAAACATACCAAAATTTAATTTCAAAGTGAACTATCCCTTTAAAATAATGGTCCAGATCACAAGTAGTCCTTGAAGAGTGACTAGGTAACACTTGAGTAAGTAGTGATGAATTTTATGACGACGTTGAAGGTAAAAAAAAAGATAATTGCTAACTTCTCTGACACGATAATGTTGTGATTAGTAATTAATTAGTAATTCTTTATAAGTTGTCATAATTACTTATTAGTTCTTAATGATGCCAATATCATTCTGTAATTATTGATTACCTAATAAGGAACTATCTTAGTCCTAAATTTGATATTACTTACTGATTAGTTAATATTGTTTCCATATTAGTTAATAGTAGTAGCTGAAGTGTTAATGTAGAATTACTCATTAGTCCTTCATTACTTCCTGCATAGTTACTTATTAATGACGGACCATTATTATAAAGTGTTATCAAATATTTTTATTTCAAAATAGATCTGTGTTATTTTGAATGTAGCCTAATAAACAACAGCTCTTGAATTAAAATGTTATGGCACTGTTATATACTGTATGTTTAATGTGTTTATTACATTAGATAATTGTGTCATTGATCAAATATTTTTAATAGTTCTCTTGACAGAAACATGGGATTTGTGCTTGTAATGTTTTAAAAGTAATAATTGGAAGATATATGTTCCCCATTCATGGAGATTTTCAGGGACGTGCATAATTTATAAAATATTTTAGGGCTCAGTTTATGTCCTTTGACTTTATAATCATATTTCTCTTTGAATTTGGATGTTGTCACGCGTTGGATGAAGCGGGGAAGAATGCAGGGTCTTAATTCAGCAGAATTTATTTAAACAAACTCTAATACTCACAAACTGGATCAAAAGAAACATGAACAGAACAACCAAACATATAGCAACGACAACAGACAAGGAACAGACTGAAACACATTGCTTAAATACACAGAACAGAAGACTGGAAAGCGAGACACAGCTGGGACAAATTAACTCATAACTAATTAACAAGACAGGGAATAAATCACAGAAACATGTGGGCAAACTGGGTGTCACAGGCAAACATAACATGAACACAAACACTAAACGTGGAAGACGTACTGGAAATGCAATTAAACTTTTTTCTTTAATTTCAGAGCTAATGGAAGAGAGTGAAGAACTGAGTGAAGTGGAGGAGGAACATCATGTCAAATCTGGAGAAAAACATTTGAGTCGCTCAAAGACTAAAAAGACATTTTTAAAGAAAAGAAGAGCCAAGAAATCTTTCACCTGCATTCTGTGTGGAAATAGTTTAACAAGCAAACGTATTCTTGAGAATCACATGAGAATCCACACTGGAGAGAAGCCGTTCACATGTGATCAGTGTAAGAAGAGATTCACAAGCAAACAAAGTCTTGAGCGTCACATGAGAATCCACACTGGAAAGAAGCCGTTCACATGTGATCAGTGTGGAAAATCATTTTTTAGGTCATCAAGCCTGAAGAGACACCTGACAGTTCATACGAAGGAGAAGCCGCATTCATGTTCTGTGTGTGGAAAGTGTTTTTCACTGCCGTATAGTTTACAATTACACCAGAAAATACACACTGGTGTGAGAGAGTACATGTGCTTTGAGTGTGAGAAGACTTTTATGACAGCGAAATGTTTAAAACTGCACCAGAGGATTCACACTGGAGAAAAACCTTACAAATGTTCACACTGTGACAAGAGATTCAGTCGATCATCATCTCTGAACTTACATGAGAAGATCCACAGCGGAGAAAAACCTTACAAGTGTTCACACTGTGACAAGAGATTCAGTGTGTCATCATCTCTGAAATCACATGAGAAGATCCACAGCGGAGAGAAGCCGCACACGTGTGATCAGTGTGGAAAGAGTTTCACACACAAACAAAGTCTTGGGATTCACATGAGAGTTCACACTGGAGAGAAGCCGTTCACATGCAATCAGTGTGGGAAGATATTCGGCCACTCAGGACACCTTAAAAATCACATGAGGATCCACACTGGAGAGAAGCCGTTCACATGTGATCAGTGCAGCAAAACATTTGCCCGGGCATCACACCTGAAGGCACACCTGACAGTTCATATGAAGGAGAAGCCACATTCATGTTCTGTGTGTGGAAAGAGTTTTTCATGGCTGCAAAGTTTACATGCACATGAGAGAACTCATACTGGTGTGAGAGAGTACATGTGCTTTGAGTGTGAGAAGACTTTTACTACAGCTCAACATTTAAAACAGCATCATAGGATTCACACTGGAGAAAAACCTTACAAGTGTTCACACTGTGACAAGAGATTCAGCCAGTCAATACATCTGAAAACACATGAGAGGATCCACACTGGAGAAAAACCTTACAAGTGTTCACACTGCGACAAGAGAATTAGTCGGTCATCATCTCTGAAATCACATGAGAGGATCCACACTGGAGAAAAACCTTACAAGTGTTCACACTGTGACAAGAGATTCAGTGATTCATCAACTCTAAAAAAACATGAGAAGATCCACAGCGGAGAAAAACCTTACAAGTGTTCACACTGTGACAAGAGATTCAGTCAGTCATCATCTCTGAAAACACATGAGAGGATCCACAGCAGAGAGAAGCCGCACACGTGTGATCAGTGTGGAAAGAGTTTCTCTATTAAAAGTCACCTGAAGATACACATGAAGATCCATGCAGTGGAGAAACCACATCACCACAGTCTGAGATCACGGTAAGAAGTTCATCTTTATGTGCTGAGAAACAAAATCTCTTCTGTGTAAGTTAGTCACAGTCAAATCTCCACCTATAGTTGGCGCTGTTTCACTGTGGCTGCTGTTGAATCATCCAGGTTGTGAATGAGGCCGACACCTGATGTGATTGTAAAGCGCTTGGTGTGTACAGTAGTAAATAGTAGCGTTATATAGCGTTCTGACAGTAGGTGGCGCTCATGTCAAAACAAGCAGAAATAAAGCAATATACATAGCAGCGCTGTACAACTTTCTCTTTCTGACACTGCTTATTATGGTGAAGATAAAACGTCAAACAGTATTTTCATGTTTTTGTAGTTGCTCTGTTGCTTATCAAGAATACAGAGACGAGAAGCTTCCAGATTCTTCCTCTGTTAATGTTTGAAAGGCGTTGAAAATGATGTGATTGCTTACAGATTACATGTCAAGTATGCGCCATCTAAAGTTTCATGACCAAACTAGCGATTTATATCACAAATCATTTTCATGATATTAAAGATAGATCATAATCGTGCACAGCAGTTGTTGACCAGATATGATGGGATTAAAATGACTATTAAACTCATCAGTGATCTTGACTTTGAGCTTCACTTTTCATTTCACATTTGTCTCTCATTTGAAATCTCACTTGATTTAATGTTTCTTTTAGACCTGATGGACGTGAACAAGAAAGGAAAAACAGAAGCCAAAAAAATCGGTCTCCTGCCCTCAGTGTAAAAAACGCTTCACATGAAAATCAAGTCTGAAGATTCACATGAGAGTTCACACTGGGAAGAAGCGGCTCAGGCTTTCTCTCTGAAATCACATCTACTCTCATTCTGAAGAAAGAGCATTTAACTGTGATCAGTGTGGTAATCAGTTTCATTGGGCATCAGTCCTGAATTAACACCTGAAGATTCACACAAAGGAGAAGATTAATTACTAATATTACAGCAGAAAAGACACGGCGGTGTGTGTTTCAGTGCTGGAAGGCCTTTACTGCGGATGATAGAAAGAGATGAACTGAAAGAGCATCAGAAAATTCACCCTGGAAAAACCTTTGGAGGCAAAGTTCAGGAGCTGAAGAAGAGGCCTTAACGCTTTTAATAGAGACATGAGTCTGACATAAATTTTAACTCGTTCTTCATTGTTTTTCATTAAAACATCTAGTTTCTCTTTCACTTCTACTCTTCCATGGAAACGCAAGATATACGTTCATGTATCTTTGAAACTGGACTCTTTTCTTCTCTTCTTCTCTTGAGATGCTTTGGCTCTTATAAGTCAGTAAAGAGAGAGAGATCTGTCTCTTTCACTTTCACTTTTTCTTAATGTTTGTATTTGCTTCATGTAATATTGATTAAACTCTTTACTAATTTTTTCAACATCTTATTGTCATTTTTTAATTTTCTGCTGATTCTGCTTGAATTAAGAGCAGTTTCTTCATTTTATTTCTGAAATTCATGAAGTATCCGGATATGATTGCTTTTTGAGCTTTCCGTGTTTTAAACTTCTCAACAGAGCTTTTAAATGCCTAACTAAATTAAATTTCACTGCACACATGACTGACACTGAATGAGATTGCTGTCTGTCTACATTATTAACCGTTTCACCCTTGATATCCAGTATTATATACATTTTAAAGAGTTTGTTTGAGTCAGCTTGATGTTTCATTCACACCATCAGGCTCCATGAAGTCAGAACAATTGTCCATTCACCCGCAGCAGTGTTTAATAATAACTTTAATTTATAGAGCATTTCACAGAACCCAAGGACGCTTAACAAACAACAAGAGAAGGGGGAGGAGGATGAGAGGAGAGAGGTGTGAAGCCAGGGGAGCTAAAGCCCATAGGTATCAGTGAAGAGGTGTGTTTTAAGCTGATTTTTAAAGATTATTAGAGAGGAGGGAGATCGGATGGCAAGAGGAAGCTTGTTCCAGAGTGACGGTGCACCAACACAGAAGACTCTATCACCAAATTTCCGGAGCCTGGACTTAGGGACAGCGAGCAGGTCCTTGTCAGAGGACTGCAGGGACCGTGACTGAGTGTAGGGATGGAGTAGATCAGTAATGTACTGGGGTGCAGTCCATGAAGAGATTTGTATGTCAGGAGGAGGATTTTATTTTTGATCCGGGACTTAACTGGCAGCCAGTGAACCTTCTTCAGGATGGGAGTAATGTGAAGTTTTGTGTGGGTGAGCATCCTGGCCGCAGAGTTCTGTACATACAGGAGTCTGTCATTAGCCTTGCTGGGCAGACCGAACAGGATACCGTTACAATAGTCAAGTCGGTAGGTGATGGAGTGGATGAGGGTCTCAGCTACAGAGTTGGAGAGGCACTGTCGGAGTCTGGAGATGTTCTTAAGATGGTAAAAGTGTTTTTGATGTGTTGTTGGAAGGAGAGAGTGGAGTCCATGATGACGACCAGGTTGCGTACTTGAGGAGATGCAGAGATTGAGCAGCCATCCACATCAATGTCATCAACATTTTTAAGAAGTGACAGCGAGGCAAACACCATGAGTTCTGTTTTGTCTTTGTTGAGTTTGAGATGGTTACTGTCCAGCCAGTGCTTTATGTCCTTCAGGCAGTTGATAAGTGGCACGGGTGGAAGAGGAGTAGAAGGCTTAGTACTGATGTAGAGCTGGGTGTCATCACCATAACAGTGAAAGTGTAATCCATGTTTCCGGCAGGGTTATTATAGTTTAGCATTTTTCATTCGTTTTTATTTTTATTTTGTTTTGAATTTTTGTTTTCAATTTCAGTTTAGTTTTAATTAGTTTTTAAAGTGGGTTTGCTAGTTTAGTTTAGTTTTTATTTTTTGAAAATGCTTAGTTTTAGTTTAGTTTTTATTAGTTTTAGTGTTAGTTTTAGTCTTTTTTTGTAATTTGGGTTATTTGTCAGAGGCAAGATTCAAAAAGGTCAGAAAAAGTATTGTGTAATAATAACTCAACAAAAACATCACAATTTTAGAAAATATGAATTCAACAATAACTCCAGTAGGCCTACATAAAATCTACATATGGGCACAAATATACACAGCAAAATCTCCAGTGTTAAATTAACACTCTCAGTTTTTATATGAGTCCACACTCAGAGTGTTATAAGTAAAACTGAATCAGTGTTAAAGTTAATGAGATAATTAGGTGATTAATTGAGTGATGATTGAGCATTATTGAAGACACCTGATATTAACAAGCAGAATCACTGAAGGAGAAAATCGTAATTGGTATGTTACCATTAGGGCTGGGCGATATGGCCAAAATTTCATATCCCGATATAGCTCATTTGATATCCCGATAACGATATACATAACGATATAGCAATTTTTCTGTTAATTCAGTTCATGAATAGTTTACCGTAAATCCTCTAATATTGGCCTGTATTCCATTACCGGCCGGGTCTCTAACATTGGCCGGTCTCGCTGTTGGCGGAGGTAAATAATTATTAGAACCAAAGTTTTTCTGGGCAGGCCACAACATTATGCTTTTAATAGTAACATGCAAATACCACAGGGGGGCAATGTTTGCTAACGAATCCTATCCAAGCCATAGCTACGGTAGCCTGGTCATGTCAATCACTTCGCTCTTGACTCGCACGTGACGTGAGACTTCAGTCACCGGTAGGCTAACGTTGTTTACCATGGCAGCCGCGGAGCCAAAGAGGATTTTTGGCGAAAATCTATTTTTTAACCCCCTGGGTTCGGCAATCGCGCCGGCGCGATAGTTTTTTTTTCTTATAAGTGCAAAAGAGATTCAAAATATTCTGTTTACTTTGATCTTAATTACGGAGAGCGCGCGCTATTCAAACGCAAATAATCTGAGGCGATCCACGCAAACCTGTGAACACCCACAATCAGTTGGATATGTTCACTTTCAGGTTCACCTCGTTTTCATTTCGAGGAGCAACGGATCCGGTTGAGGAATAGGTCAGTTCTATATTTGCTTTGTTCTAATCGCAATAGTGTCTGTACACGCAAAAAGACTGTTTAAATATGAATCGCGTTTCTCTCTCTCTCTCTGTGTGTGTGTGTGTGTGTGTGTGTGTGTGAATGAATGAATGCACAGATGCGCGCTGTTGTGGAGCTACTAACGGGTTGGGTTGGCTGGTCATCTAGTTGAGAATTAACTTACCCTGGTCTGAACCGCGTCTACTACCGTCTTCCTCCATGTTTGTTTATGTATTGCAGCGTGCATGGGCATGCGTGAGGTTAATTCTGCCGTAAAACGCCTTATCGTGGCGTAAACGATAGAGCCTTATATAAAACGATAGACATTTTCTATCGTCCAGACGATATATTTCGTCATATCGCCCAGCCCTAGTTACCATTATGGTGATCGGTGTTTGCTTTAGTTGGGCTCTAGACCCTGAAGTCGTTAACTTTAGATTTTGTTTGTCTGCTGTACCTGAGTTATAACAACCAGATGAACAAAGAGAAAATGTGAAATGATGGTGTTAGTTGTGTTTAAAAATAATCATTATTTCACAACCAAATAACCTGAATCCCTGAACTCACATTTTTTCATTTCTGAATTAGATTTACTATATTAATAATAACAGCCCTGTCCTTTAAAAGCAAAGTATTTTTAACTATTACAATGTAATCCAAATCATTTCTTAAAGTTGTTCATATCCAAAAACTTTTTTTTTTTTTAACACAGACATCAAGAATAAGCCTGTGAATCTCAACAATGGTGACAATTATAAAGCATGTTGCAGTGCATTCTGGGTGCCACAAACCATAACTCATTCATGGCTCCCATCATGCATTGTGGTATGAATAAATAATGAGCTTATGATCAGAGGTGTCACCATTGCCTTATATTCATACGCTAATTCTTGAAGTCTGTGTGTGCCTGCCTGAGATACCTTTATGAAGTTGTTATTTTTTTTTTTGTAACTGATTTTATCATATGTATTTCATTGAAAAGGTTAAAATGGCATGCTCTACAAGGACAGTGTTGCTATAATCCATAAGGTAAATTTAAATCGGAAATTATGCTCTCAATGAGTTCAGTGATTCAGGCCATTAATGATTGTTTAAACATAGCCAACACCATCAGGGGCCGTATTCACAAAGCATTTTATCTTACCACTAGGAGTACTCCTAAATCGCACTAAAATATTTTAGCTAGGAGTTTTGTCTTAAAAGTTATTCACAACGCCTTTCAGACCTACTCTTAGTAAAGAAAAATGACAACTCCTAAACTAAGAGTGAGTCTTCGTTGCTATGGATGATGTCATTACTCATGCACGAGCTTGACTGAAGTGACCACCTTGATTGGCTGATGATTGTAACGCGGAAATGATTCCAAACACCTCCCCTACGATGATGAGTGACAGGTCTGAGAATGCGTGCGGTGTAGTGCGAAGGACGGAAGATGATGAATAACTGAATAAATAGCCTAAATGAATAAAGAGTAAGGCAAAACAAATAGCCTATAGCCTAATGAAACATATGGATTGATGCAATATCTTTGCAAAATTATTGAATTAATCTGTCACTATATGCCTCTGCCTTACGTTTGCAAAGAGAAATTTTTTTTTAATTTGATTCACAATGAAACGTTACAATTAGTTTACATGCAATGAGTAGCCTAGTTTTGGTTGTTGTTGGTGGCGTTATTGCATCCCTAGTTATGCCTACAATACAAAATTGTTCCCTCGCGATTGGAAGCTGCTGTAGCCGCCGCATACGCATTTCAAAACATCGCAACGTGAAATGCCACAAAAAGCAGTTTGTGAATAGGTCTTAGTGAGTTAGGAGTCCTCTCGACTTCTTTTAAGCTGTCCCAGGCTTAGGTGCTACTTTTAGGGCTAAAATGCTTCGTGAATTACTCTTAGGGACCGTTCGGTATTTATGGAAGGGGCCACCGGAGGAAAATAGGGGAGGGTCATGTCTTTTTATTCTTTGTTGAGGGGAGGGTCATCCAACTTTTTTTAAGTCTAAGGGGAGGGTCACCCAACTTTTATATTCATGAAAATAGCAACATTTCAAAGTGGCTTGTTTGGTGATATTTTGTTCCATTTAGCTCCATGGCATGTTGATCTCGCGTTATCAGCCCCCCTTCGATATCAGATGGGTCTGACCCAACAAAAATCACGTTTGCCGCTGTTCGCAATCGCGCACTTCAGTTCGTGCCTAGAAAAAGTGCATCATGTCAGAACAGAATGCCAAAGAAATGTTTTCCCGGCAAAGCTTTAAAGCACGAGCTAATAATGAACTTTTGTGAATGCGAATAAGTGCACAGTGTCCTGTGAGTGTACCTCTACCACTGCATTAACATGTGATGTGAACGTACGTCGAGTTTTACAGTATTGGGACTGAGGCACCAGAACTGCAGTTGATAGAATGTGCGCTAGCGCGCTACTAGGCTACCATATTTTAGTTTCTATTCTTATTTTGTTTCCACGATGTGTAAGATGTAGGGCTACCACATCTTTAAATTACTATTAGTATTATTTAAGTTAACATTAAATACATAGACCTACACCACAAAAACTTGTTGAGGATAAATTCGTTAAAATTGGGCGATTCCAGTGTTATGGACGTGACATTTGCAGTCAAAACTTGAAATATAAATTCTCAGAAAATGCATTTAATACCAATATGTTGAAACGTCTGAAAGGAGTCAAGACATTAGAAAAATATCAGTCTACAAATGCGTTTTATATTTAATATGAGGGAAATACACATGTGACGTGACAAAAAATCTTTAACTTTTAGGTGGCAAAATATTTGTTAGTAATTCTATAAATTACACTGTGCAAACCAAAAGATATATAGCCTACACACCGGATGAATAAAGATCGGCCTCCACAGAACATCAAATATTAGGCTATTTTTATTTTATTTTTCGTGTTCGCATGTATGTGAAAAAATAAAATAAAACAATGTTACGGGCGTGACAGTTCTCCATTACAGACATGACTGCTCTGCTTCTGAAAGCGACTTTAAAAATATCCCATGCAGAGACCTCAAACAGAAAGCACAAAGCCTTTCTTTAAAGTGAATTTCGATTCTTTATTAATTGTATCTTAATATTAATCAATGTTTCATCTGTATTTAATAAATAGCCTAAGAAGTAAATATAGTAACTGTCTAGGTGATCATGACACGGAGGCACGGCCGAGTGAACTGGACTCTTGTCTCATAAATGAACCGAAACTCAGCGTAAGGTAGGCTATGCTACTTGCCTCACAGACCTGAGAAATATATAGAAAGCTTGAAATGTCTACTTTTAAACAGAACAATTCAAAACGAAGGAAAACATACTGCTTTCTGCTTTTGAAATGTGCATTTCTCTCTGGCGCGTTCTGAGAAGATCGCGACGCATTGTCAACTTCATTGTCAACTTCATCTTTGCAGTCGACACAGAAAACACTTGTTTATTAATAAACAATTAAAATGTCTCCTTGCTATATTTGCTATATCTGACATATTAGGCTAATAATCATTAGCCTACTTTAGCCGGTTATTTTGTGACAGCTTTTAGATGCTTTGTTGGCAGCGCCACCCACATGGTGAACGAGTCACACTGCATCAGCACCGAAAACATGATTTTTTTCAAATCTAAAATCAAACATCTTGATACGAACCGAATTGTGGGTTTGGTCTATCGTTACAGCCCTTGTAAGATGAGAAAGCAAGAGTTTATGGTGTAAAAAAAACAAAAAAAAAACAATGGCTATCTGAACATCTTTGCAGAAGTAGGCTAATCAATAAATTATCGGGGAGGGTCATGCCTTTTTTCACAATCATTTTGGAGGGAAATTATTGCTGGCGAAGGGAGGGTCATGTCTTTTTTGACAACAGATCTCAAAACTCCTCCGGTGGCCCCTTAAATAAATAACGAACAGTCCCTTAGTCAAAAAAATTAGGAGTCCTAAAGTTACGAGTGACACGCCCATTATTTTTAGGAGTTGCTCCTAAATTCGCCAGTTAGGAGCTACTTTTAGCCTTAAAATTCTTTGTGAATACGGCCCCAGATCACCTTTTCTCTTTGTTCATCTGGCTGTTATAACTGAATTGCAACAACCAAACAAAACCTAAAGTTAATAAAGTAAGGGTCAAGAGCCCAACTAAAGTAAACACAGATCACCATAATGGTGCCCATTTTACATTAATTTTCTCCTTCAGTGATTCTGCTTGTTAATATCAGGTGTCTTCAATAATGGTCAATCATCACTCAATTAATCACTTAATTATCTCATTAACTTCAACACTGCTTCAGTGTTACTTCTAACCACTGATCTATATAATGACTGGATAGCTCATGACGTTCTAAACTGCCACTAGGCAGTGAAGCCACCGGAAGTGTTGGAGCGGCCATCTTACGATTCCCTACCAGCAGAGGGCTCCAACGCCCGTTATACAGAGATCGGTAGCTCCGATGGCACTTTTAAGATGCTCCGCTGTGCAGTTAAGAAGTGTAAAACGACGTTCACAAAAGGATGTAGAAAAACTGCCCAAAGGTTGTAATTCAAGCCCTTAAGTAATAATTTATATGCAAAATTGTCGCTATGCCCGTGTTGTTTTCTCCGAGGCAAGAGTAATGCTGCTGCTTCTTCAAAAAAACAACGATAAAACAATCAACAGTAGCCTCAGGGCAGCAATAATCACAATTACGGTATACCGTATAAGTGTCCAAGAGCGACACCATTTGACTTCAAAAGAGCTTCGTGCAGACTCCGTTTACCGTTACATTAACCCATACAATTTGTATTACCTTGACATGTACTTGCTAATCAAACACTTTATATGAACAAACTACTAATCTATAAAACACATTCGGTCTTCCGACCTTTTACTATTGTGTCAACTTATGTTGATATGCGCGAGGGAGAGAGAGCATAGAGCGCTCGTGTTGTTTGAAGGCGGTGAGTGCGCGCGCGCGCGCGCGGCCGGGGCTCTCTCTCTGCTTGTTCTTATGCGCCCTGTCCACCTAAATAATTTGTTGTTACGACGACTTATTTGTCCCCTCGTTTTAATAAATCGTGGACACGTTGAACTAATTCCCTCCCTCATTTTGATTTAACGAATTACAACGTGGCCACAAGATAATGTGCTGAGGTATTATTAATTCGTGGTCACGAAACAAAATTCACCTGAATATTCACCAATTCACAAAAATATAGGTCTGTAGCATTCACTATTTAATTAATATTATCTAACTGTTTTTCTTACCTGTGATGATAGCTCTTCAGTGAAGGCTGACTAGTGTTCTCGTACAGCTTTTTATTCCTTTTGCAAAGAAATTGCCGTTTTTTAATAAGCAGGAAAAATTTCCCGACTTTAAACAAATCCATTTAAATGCTTAGGATGTTTGCGTTGTGAGAATATACAGGGAGACTTTAGATTTCAAAACTGTGTCTCCTTAGGCAATGTTTTCTCAGTTAAATCATACAATTTCCTATTGATTCAATAGAACGCGTGAGCTCACTAGGGATTAGGGAATACCAATATGGCGGCGCGGTGGCTTCACTGTTTATGACGTCATGAGCTATCCAGTCATTCTATATAGATCAGTGCTTCTAACACTCTGAGTGTGGACTCATATAAACACTGAGAGTTAGGGATGCACCGATGCATCGGCTGAACATCGGTAACGGGCGATATTTGCCTCGTTAACTGCCATCGGGAAATAAAAATGACATTCGCCGATGTCACATGGGCGTCAGTTTGGTTTGAAATGTGCTGGGGACAGAGACGCATTCGGAAGTGCATTTTCAGAAGTGCTGGGTACAATGACGCATTAATTTTTTCCTCTCTTTCGCGCAGGTTATGTTTTGAAAGACGATGTCCTGTAGCTCAGGCACGGCCCCAGGCCCACCCAAAACTTTTCAACCCCATTTAAAAAAACTGTTTATATTTTGATGTTCCAATTATTTTGACATGTATGAAATAATAAATCATGCATTTTTTGATTAATTTATGAGAGATTCTTTGATGTTTCGCTGGAGATCTCAGCTGAGTGATGCTGAGATAACAGTAATATTAATAGTACATCAGAAACACTGAGACGAGCTCCAAACAATGATCATATCAAACATGACTGAATTTCTGGCTCAGTTCCTCATCCTGATGCTTGACCTTAGTAAATGTGTTCATGTTTTCACAGAGCTTTAACAGTCATGCATGATTAAATGTGTGTTGATCTTCTCAGTGACAGTCAGCCTTTTGAGTGTATTTTCACACACAGTGTGGAAACATGCCTGTGTTTGTTTACATGCTCTAAGATAGATTGAGCTGTCATTTCAAGTTTATCCCTTTGCTCAAAGACACTTAAGTGAGCTTGAACAAATGGTCAGAATTGTAATATTTCTTTCTTTAACAGCCGTCCATTGAATCATGTTTGAATCTGTTTGTATATCTGTATGATCTCTGTTACTGCATTCAAGTCTTTAAATTACAGTTTATTCATTGGCTGAGAATCAAACCCGAAGACTTCAGCATTGATGTTATCTTTGTTATGTTAAGTTAATATTTCTGTAAATTCTGTATATCTGATATGATCCAGCAGGTGGCGTGTGATTTATGTGAAAACTCCCTGCATCAGGTGTGTGTGTGTGTGTGTGTGTGTGTGTGTGTGTGTGTGTGTGTGTGTGTGTGTGTGTGTGTGTGTGTGTCGCGCATGCGCACTGCTGCCCTCTCGGGTTTTGCGCTACTACCACAACCTGAAAGGAAATGTATCTTATCGGACTTCAGAATCAGGCTCGTGCAGCAGGAGTGTGTTTGTAGATTGTTTTGTTTTCAGACGTGTTGTGATGAAGTGTTTCTATAGAAGTAGCCTATGTTATGAATTCTGTCGGATTTACAGCGCAAGTTTTTGGATCTGTATAGGCTATGTTTATTTACTTCAGTTTGATCTAATCACCGTTAACCCGGAGCAATCGACACTGAAAACAGAAACGCGAATCCTGAACGTGTTTGATCTCTGGTGGAGTTGTTTACTTCTATAAAAAAAGTTTTTGCAGTTGTGTGAAGGGACCGGAGCTGGAATGTAAACCCGAGACCGGTGAACAAAGACATGATTCCTCTTTTGATCGGTGTCTCTATTTCTGTCTGAAGAGCGCGTCCCCGCGTCAACGATGCTTTACCCGGACAGATTGAAGTAAAGAAGTGTGTTTCCCGGTCATGTGTTCAGTGAGAGCTCTCCAGGACTGGTGTCGAGATGTTTGTGAAGGTTATTCT